>NC_139513.1:202370891-202857527 GCF_947247035.1 Vipera ursinii
AGAAGGGCGGGATATAAATGGAATTAAAATAAATAAAATAAATAAATAAATAAAGGGCCAGTAAAAAATCTCTGAGGATTCTGAGGAATTATCAAGGTCATTCAATGATTTTTTTAGAATTCATTCTAGCACTTGGAACCATCAATGGTAGTGTCTGAGGCATTTCTTTTTAATCCTTCCTTTCCCTTTGCTGACCACCTCTAGCTTACCTCTGCTGATGATAAATTTTCTCCGTAAGATCATGCAACCATAAAATGAGACATTTGTTCTTTTTTAAAAAAATCTATGTATTTATCAATCATGCACCTATCCATCTCTCTATCCACCCATTCATGCATGCGGTTCTGTTTTGGCATTATTTGCAAGTATGGATTTTCCTTACTATATAAGATGAAAAATGTGCATGGTGTGATGAATGAATCTGTACTTAATCTGGCCATATGTACTTTTTGTTTCCTCTGCTATGTGAGTATCTGCCTGCCTAATAAGGTTACAGTACAGCAAATACATCCTCTTGTTTAGTGCCCATGACAGTTTTCCAGCATCATTTCAATTCAGCTTTGCCTGCACAAGGAGGTAGACTAAACTTGTGTGGATTGCAAGAAATCACAACAGGCTTTTTCAGCCCGATTGAGCACTAAAAATAGTTGTTGTTCCAGTTCCTTTTCCAACACAATCGCCTTCCCCTGCACTGAATAATTTGTGATTCCCCTGAGACAGGACAGCTGGTGAAAGTGGAATCTAACTGAAGCTGAGATGGCTCAAGAACCACAACTCGAGCAGGGGCACTCATTTATGCAAACAATCTTTTGGGATTCCTGCTGAAGATCCAATTCTGCATGCAGAGTTCTGCTGCTGAGGTTCTACAGCAGGGGTCTTCAAACTTGGCCCTTTTATGACCTGTGGACTTCAATTCCCAGAATTCCTTGGCCAGCGTGCCTGGCTGAGGAATTCTGGGAGTTGAAGTCCACAAGTCATAAAAGGGCCAAGTTTGAAGACCCCTGTTCTACAGTCATGTCCCTTAGTTGGGGGTATTATTCTACTCAGAGATGGAAGCTGTTGTGTTAAATCACCTAGCTACCATCCTTTTCTCCCAGTATATTGCCGTTTGCTGACCAAAAACCTCTTCCTCTTACACACACATCATTAAATAATATGAGATAGATGAGTTTCTAAAGATCCTTTCCATTGTTTGGCCTCCGTGTCTTAAGCTTAATATCTAAATACATGCTCTGGCTGAGTGTCTTAGAATAGGAATGTCATGCAGGATTTTGTTGTCTCCACCTACCCCCATCCCACTGATCTAAGCCAGAGGTGTCCAAACCTGGCAACTTTAAGACTTGTAGACTTCAACTCCCAGAATCCCCCAGCCATTTCCCTGATCTAAGCATTCAAGGGAGAAGTCCTTGGTATCCTTGGAAAAGAATGTTTAGCACTTACTAGCTTGGCATTGGGGTCAATGGAAGAAAGGGTACAGAGAAGGGCAACAAAGATGATTGGGGGACTGGAGGCTAAAACATATAGGGAACGGTTGCTGGAATTGGGTATGTATAGTTTAACGAAGAGAAGGGTGAGGGGTGACATGATAGCAGTGTTCCAAAATCTCAGGGGCTACCACGAAGAAGAGGGAGTCAAGCTATTCTCCAAAGGACCTGAAAGCAGGACAAGAAGCAACGGATGGAAACTAGTTAAGGAGAGAAGCAACCTAGAACTAAGGAGAAACTTCCTGACAGTTAGAACAACTAACCAGTGGAACAACCTGCCTCCAGAAGCGGTGAATGCTCCAACACTGGAAGTTTTTAAGAGGAGACTGGACAGCCATTTGCCTGAAATGGTATAGGGTTTCCTGCCTGAGCAGGGGGTTGGACTAGATGACCTCCAAGGTCCCTTCCAACTTTCTTCTTCTTCTTCTTCTTCTTCTTCTTCTTCTTCTTCTTCTTCTTCTTCTTCTTCTTCTTCTTCTTCTTCTTCTTCTTATTATTATTATTATTATTATTATTATTATTATTATTATTATTATTATTATTATTATTATTATTATTATTATTGTCAAACTATGCACCCAAGTATTGTGCTCTTTCTGGAAACATTGTTGCTTGTCATCATTCCTCCACCTTAAAATGGTTGGTTTTTTTTAAATCTTTCTTCCCATGACCCTCCGCTTCAGTTCCTCATCCTGAAACACATTTTTTTAGCCCCTGCAGCAAGAAAGCTTATTACTGTACCTTCACAGGCCACTGGCATCTCGGCGGGGGCTGCAGTACCTCGCCAAGGTTATCCCAGGCAGACAGCAGAGTTAGACCTTTGTGGCTGGCTTTCGTAATAACAGTGTCAGATCCAGACCTTGTCTCCTCAACATTTGCTTCAGTAACTATTTCAATTTTCTTCCAAGAGTTGAAATTAGCCCTTTAAATCTAGCTGCAAAACATAATGATATTTCAATCCTGGGGAAAAGCTGGAGCTTTCGCTTTTTAAAAGATCTTAAAACGGGACAAAGAGTATCTAAGGTGGAGCCTGCAGTCAGCAAAATGTCTAGAGAAAACTTCCTGGGCATTTACTCTCTTCTGTCCCCCTGCATTTTCCCACAGGTGATCCATTGGTTGCAACAGGAATTCACCAACTAACCTGTTGCCCAAGCCTGATGTCATGGGCTGAGAGAGAGTGACTGGCCCAAGATCACCTAGCTGACTTTCATGGCTAATGTGGGACTAAAGCTCTTCTATGTCTTCTACGTTCTAGCCTGGTACCTTAACCACTAGACCAGGGGTAGGCAACCTTGGCTCTTTTATGACTCGTGGACTTCAACTCCCAGCATAGCTGGCTCAGGAATTCTGGGAGTTGAAGTCCACGAGTCATAAAAGAGCCAAGGTTGCCTACCCCTACACTAGACCAAGCTGCCTCTGTTTGTTCTATACCTCTGGCTGATTTCTTTTATTCTTTAAGACCCCCCCCCCTTAATTAAAAGTAACAGAAAGCTATCGTGTTGCAAAGTAAATTACCAACTTCCAAAGCTAATAGCCATCTTTACAGGCATGACTCTAAGAATTGCTTAGGCCCTCTATGAAACAGTTTTAGTCTTCTTCCTGGATGATTTCACTTTATTTCAATAATCTCAACGAGTTCTTATTGCTGATACAAAATATTTATTGGATCCAGAGTACCACAACCCTATAAAAAAGAATCTGTAATGCTGGCTGGAGTTGCAGGAGTTGATCTCAGATCATCAGAAACATACCAGAATAACAGAATAACAAAATAACAAGAGTTGGAAGGGATTTTGGAGGTCTTCTAGTCCAGAGGTCCCCGACCTTTTGAGCACTAGGGACTGGTTCCATGGAGAGAGTTTTTTCTGCAGACCGGAGGGGGCGTGGTTTCATGTACTGCCTGCCTTCCATGGATGGGGCTTTGTTTGTTTGCGCGGCCCAGTTTCTGGCATGCCGTGGCCCGGTGCCAGTCCACAGACCTGGGGTTGGTCTGTGGACTGGCAACCCCTGCACAAGCAAAAAACCCTACACCATTTCAGGCAAATGGTTGTCCAATCTCTTCTTAAAAGCCTCCAGTGTTGGATCACCCACAACTTCTGGAGGCAGGTCATTCCAGTGACTAATTGTTCTAACTGTCATGAAATTTCTCCTTAGTTCTAGGTTGCTTCTCTGCTTGATTAATTTCCATCCATTTCTTCTTGTCTTGAATTCAGGTACTTTGGAGATAGGTTGACACACACACACCCCTTTTCTTTGTGGCTGCCCCTTAGGCACCAGTTCGAGAAAGCTGGTGGAAAGCTTTTCAGAGATTTAGAAGATGATTGTAAAATGCCTTACTTCTCATCACACCCACTTTGGACCATCTATCTATAAAGATGGTCCATGTAATTCCAATGGTCCAAGCTTAGGCCCCTAAGTGGAATGAGCATTAGGACACCATATGCGGTAGGTTGGCTTAGCAAGTGAGAATCCCTATAGATTACTGTGTAAAGAAAAGGTCCTGTGATGGATTCTTTTGGGAGAATGTTTCAGAGCACAGGAAAAAAATGTATTTTTTTTCTTTCCTTTGTTACAGTGGAGATTTTTATTATACAAAAATAACAACTCTTAAACAAGATTTGTGATATCTACATATTTCTAATGCTTATCACTGTATTTAAAAATGAATATACCTATTTCCTTTTTCTCTTTCCCTCATCTTGAATTGCCTACCCATGTACAAAGCAGGAAGGTTAATTAGCGCCAGCCTTGCCTGCCCTCTCAGCTGTGGATTTTGGGAGGGGAAGCCCTATAGCCATCTTAATTTTGGCTGGTTTTGTTATTGGCTGGCATTTTCAGTATTGTCAGATAAAGGCAGGCTGCTGCCCATCCTGAACCCCTGCAGGGTCTTTAGCACAGCACTGGCTCTCTTGTCTTTGGCCAAGAGAGGAAAGATTTCTTACCAGCTGCAGGTTGGCTGTTGGTTGTTAACAGGACTGCAGGAATTGGCATGGCTGCTTGGTTCTGCTGCTCAATTCAGCTTTCAGCTACTTTTGTGTCTGAATTCTGCACACACACACACACACACACACACACACACACACACACACACATTTTCCCCTACTAGTTTGCTGAACCAGACATTTCCTTCTTTCTCACCTGCCACCTTCTCTTCTTCTGCTCTCCCACACATATACAATCTCTGGTCCCTTTGTCTTTACTCTAGTTTCATACCTCATAACATTTACTTTCACCAAATCCTTCCACAGGCTAACTACCAGAATCAAGCAAAATAACATTACAGTCTTACTTCTTTATTCCATACATTTCTTAGAACATCCACACCCAAGAGTTCCTTTTTGGTTCTTCCTCTTATAGTTGAAGCTTAGATGTAGTCCAGCTACTCATACTTGAAGTCATTGGGAGTTTGGAAGGGAGAAGAAAAGGCTCTCGTTGACTGTTACCTTTGCACGTACCTCCATAAACCACGAAGCCTCCAAACTGCACTATTGTGTAACCCTTCAAGTTGTTTTCAAGGAACTAGAGAACAAAGCAGAAGCTCAGTTAAAACAATAGCAAAAAATTATGTCGGTGTATATTTGGGGCATGTTCTTTGATCCCTAATTGCAACAATCATTTGAAAGAAACCCACAGGCTGTATGGACAGAGTAGACAAATGCATTGGATATAGGATGAAAGTTTATGGTATAAAAACTGCATTCCAGTATTTGAGGAGCTGCCACAAAGAAGAGGGCATCAAATTATACTCCAAAGCACCAGAGGGGTTGGAAACTGACCAAAGAGAGAAGCAACCTGGAATTAAGGAGAAACTTCCTAACAGTGAGGACAATTAACCAGCTTGTCCCCAGAAATCATGGGCACTGCAGCACTGGAGGTTTTTAAGAAGAGATTAGTCTGAAATGGTATAGGATCTCTTGCTTGAGCAGGGGACTGGACTAGAAGACCTCCAAAGTCCCTTCCAGCTTCTATTCTATTCTATTCTATTCTATTCTATTCTATTCTATTCTATTCTATTCTATTCTATTCTATTCTATTCTATTCTATTCTATTTTCTATTCTATTCTATTCTATTCTATTCTATTCTATTCTATTTTCTATTCTATTCTATTCTATTCTATTCTATTCTATTCTATTCTATTCTATTCTATTCTATTCTATTCTATTCTATTCTATTCTATTCTATTCTATTCTCTATTCTATTCTATTCTATTCTATTCTATGAGATTAACAAATTCAGTTCAACAACTGATGATCCAGTTATTCAGTGACTGAATAGGCATGATTGTGCCAGAAACTTGACAGAATGCTTATGAAATCACTTGACATATCTCACTGTATAATTCTCCCCTGCCATGCCCAGCACTTTTCCAATTTAAATGTTCAGAATTTCTTTTTTAAAACATGGTATCTAAAAGGATAGAAGTGTAATTCAGATAAGAGTCCTTTCCACTCATTTTTTTTCCTTTGGAAATCAACATAATCCTTAGGACTGAAATTGATTATACCAGAAGTGATTAATGATTTACTCCGGCTAATTTCACCATTCTATCAATGATAGGGGAATTGGGAAAGCAGCTGTCATGAAGCATTAAGAAATAAGACAAATTAGAATTTTTTTCCCCTCCCTGTTCTCAGCAAGGCTTCTGAATTGCTGTTTTTATTTCTGCAGCCCCAAGTCTTCTGATAATTATCCCAAGCTCC
This sequence comes from Vipera ursinii, assembly GCF_947247035.1. Classification (NCBI taxonomy): domain Eukaryota; kingdom Metazoa; phylum Chordata; class Lepidosauria; order Squamata; family Viperidae; genus Vipera; species Vipera ursinii. The sequence goes on from NC_139513.1 coordinate 202,377,077, forward strand.
TGCCATAGGAAAGAAGAAGATAGCTTGCATTGCTTCAGAGAAAGCGTCGTTTGCTCACGGCCTGAAATCGCCTTCTTTTTTCCTTTCAACTGATCTCATGTTGCGCTCACTTGCCTCCCACTCTTTTTTCTTTTTAATCAGATGTACAGTACAGCATTTGTTTTACTCTTTGGATCCAGCACACATGCTCCCAACTCACTTGAGACAGTTGGGATTAGATGGGTTTTATTTCCCCAAGAACAGCCAGGTAAAACGGATCTCACTGCTGATATTTAGTAGTGGGAAGGAAGCTTCCTTTGAGCTGACCTGGGCATGCCAACTTCTTTCAAAGATGGCAAATGCCTTTTTGAGCAAGGCCCCAAGAGCATCTTCATTCACACTATTATATTTGCTAGAAAGCAAATCTAGTGGTTTTTTAAAAAAAAAATAAAATGGAAAGTCTGGCTTAAACAATAAGGTCAGGGGGTCTCACCTTTTTTTTTATCCCATTTATATCCCGCCCTTCTCCGAAGACTCAGGGCGGCTTACAATCTAAGCACAAATCAATGTGCTTAGCAGTAGCCTTCATTCTATGTATATGCCTGCTTATTAGGGCTTTTGCTCCCCCCCAAGCGGCATTATTACAAAGTCAGCTTATTGCCCCCAACAATCTGGGTCCTCATTTTACCTACCTGGGAAGGATGGAAGGCTGAGTCAACCTTGAGCCTGGTGGGACTCGAACCTGCACTAATTGCAGGCAGCTGGTGTTACTTAAGGAGGCATTAGCCCACTGCTCCACCAAGGTTTCATGGTGAAACCTTCCCCTTTGGCAGCCATGAAATGCCATGGCAGCAGCACGGCGGTAACAATATGACGTCCACATTCTTTCATGAATTCACAGAAAATTGCATGGCATTTTCTTTACCTCTGTTCTGTCATGGATTACTTCTGTGAACCTTTCAAGCAATGTGTAAATAAAGCCAATCTACACTGGCAAGTGTGTACTGGGCATTGCCAAGGTGCTTCTTGAATAGCCACGACTGGTAGCAAGCTACTATGTTTCTCAGGAAGCTGCTTGGAGAAACAACTGACAAATTATATGGTTCGTCACACACAGTCAGCCAGATCTTCAGACTGGATTTGGCATTTTTACCCACCTATCGCAGAGGTGTCAAAGTGCCGGCCTGCAGGCCGGATGCGTCATGGTGAAACTGCGCTCACCCCATTGCTGGCAATGGGGAAAAAAGTCACGATATGTCGCAACATATCACGTGATGTGACCTATCGAGTCCTGTATTATTATATTTTTGTCAGGAAATTGTGCAGCCAGTGTCCAAACGGAATCAGAGACACTGACACGAACTTGTAGTTACCAGCAACCAATCAAAACATAGTTTGCCTCATGCAGGAGCCTGCATTCTCCAACCAATCAACTACAACTATGGGTTCTGGCCCGTTATACATTTTAGTGTTCTAGCTATTAAAATAAATATTGAAACAATTTTTATTGTGCCTCTTTTTACATATAACTCAAAGTGGCAATCACTCTAATATCCTGCCTCCTATTTGCCCCACTGTGATAACCCTGGAAATTGGAATGGGCCAAGAGAGAGTAAGGGGCCCCAAGTCACCCTGAAAGCTTTCATAACTAAGGCAGGCCTAGAACTCACAGTCGCCTGGTTTCCAGGTCCGCACCTTCACAACTACACCAAATGCTATAGAAAGGAGGGAAATCCTGGGTTATTTCTATACAATAGTACATTCTCTACCATTTTTAATGTACCAGAGGGTTCATCTGTAGATGAATCTTCCTGTTTCTTTTCTGTTCTGGAAATGAGGGGCAGCAGTAAAGGATCAGATTTGAGGGAATCCATGAAAGCCTTTTGTCTGATAATGGATTGGGGAATCTCTACAGGCATGCATCCTGAAAACTGTCTCTTGAACTCTAAACAGGGATTGCCTGTGTAGAACAGTGATTAAAAGATTGTTCTCTGTGTGCGTGTGCGTATGAGTGTGTGTGTGTTTGTTTGTGTGTGTGGGGGGGGCTCTGGACATGTGATCCCTATGCATCTTCCATGCTTGGCTGTCTTTTGCCTTCTAAAGTCTTGTTGTATTTACAAAACATACTTGCAAAATCTTTGGCTGCTCTTCTTTTTGGACATGCAAATACCACAAAGGCAGCTGAGCACACAGAGAAATCAGAAAGTTAAATCAAATGAAATCAAATGAAATCAAATGTTATTGCGGTCACCGACCAGCTTAACGAAAAGTTAAGGTTATGTACACCTTCCAACCCTCCTTTCTCCTCCTGGACTGGGAAACTGCTTCCACAAAGATTTGCTAGTGCACCAATACTTGTGAACTGTTCCATCTGCGTATCATCATTTTTCATGTACTATATTATGCATAGTAGCATTTAGCTGTGCTGGTCTTTATCTGGCTTTAATTATATTTAAATTACACACTGTATTTCTCAAAGAAATGTAGAAATTTACACAGGCAAAGAGGCAGCATGAAACTACGCGGGCACCTCTCTCTCTCTCTCTCTCTCTCTCTCTCTCTCTCTCTCTCTCTCTCTCTCTCTCTCTCTCTCTCTCTCTCTCTGTCTCTCTGTCTCTCTGTCTCTCTCTCTCTCTCTCTCTCTCTCTCTCTCTCCTCACACACACACACACACACACACACCCTGGTTGCAGTATGATACATCTTTTCATTCCCTGTATGTGTAATGTATTCTGAGCAACTGCAATGAATAAGGATTAAAAGAATCAGCAGAAAAACAGAGCTGTTGGTGTAAGCTGAGAGAAAACAAAGAGTTAATAGTTTGACATTAGCGTTCATGTGAAGGGTAATATTTGGGGATCGTTTACAGCCCAAGCCAATTTGCCTAAAATCAGGGCTTTGTTTGCAAGAATCTAATTGGCAGTTTTGTCATTTTATCTACACATTGGGGAATGGCTTCAACAACAGTCTCATATTTCACTGTGCCAACATTATTAACAAAAAAAGAAGCATGATGTCTGCATTGTAGCTGGTTACTTTAAAAGTACCCTCTCTGTAAGGTAAGCGGAAGTCTGGCAAGGAGAGAGTGACAATGACAGTGATGATGACAATGATGATGATTACAAAAACCAACCCTTGATGGTTATCATTAAGAGGCTGTGTTGGAAGAGAAAAGCTATAAGTTTCACACTATTATTAAAGCTATTGATCCATCTACCTTGAGTTCAAGCTATCCAGATTCTTTGCAATATGATCCAAAATGTATGGCATGATAGATAAATCTGTTCTTTATTCTAGCAAAGGATCGGATGAGACTGAACCCAACTGAACCCAACCCAACCGAAGTTCGGAGACAACTTGATGTTAAATGTTTGGTGATATTAAAGTGCTTGAGGCTGATCATTAGAATGTTCAAAATGACTGGACAGAAAGGTCATTCATTGCCTGTTTTTCCTCTGCTCAGGCCTAACAGAAAATTGCACAAATAGCAACTCCACATAACTCATTTTTTCATATTATTAATTAACAAACTGTTTTTTTTTCCAGCACCAGCAGTTACTATTACATCCCCCTCTTCAACAGCCTTTTATTTTTGAATGGCCACTTTTGTATCAGCCCTAGAGACTTGCTAAAGCCATCTTTTCAAAAATTAATCCCACTCAGGCCTTGAATGGCTTGCTCTGAGGCAACCAAATGAATGCAATCTAAATATCCCAAGTTCGCCACTTTAAAAGTCTGCTTTTTGTTTTGTTTTTTTCCTCTTTAATCTCTTGATTCCGTTCTATCTCATTCTATTCTGGAATGTATTGGAATTCTAATTACATTCTATTTAATTCTGTTTTTGTTCTGTTTAATTTCTCTTTTATTTGCTGTTGCAAATAAACTCTCAGACTCTGAGAGTTTCGATTATTGTTGTGTGAGCTGCTTACGGATTTTGCAAGGAACAGGCAGGGATAATTTTTAAAAATGCAAACCATTCTAGCCACAATTAATGGGCTTGCGGGTGGAATTTTGCATCACCCTTTAGGGCTAAATGTATTTGTGTATAATTAGCTCCATGTAGCTGAAATAAGATTAGCGTCATTGTGACCATAGAAAGCTGGTCTAGATACTTTTATGGCATTAATGTCGAACAGATATGAGACCTATATCAAAACTTACGGAACCTAAGTAATTAACACATGTGCAAAATGGTTCCCTTGACTGTTTAACTCTTCCCTCTGCATTTTTATACATATCTATTGCATGCCTACTGAATGTGAAAATAGCAATGATTATAGTAGTTCCTCTCTGCCAGAGAAATAAGCTATTAGGTTATTACTTGTGGACTTAAATTTTGTTTGGAAAAATGTAACATGCAGCAGCAATTTCAAATCTAGTGTAATTCCAGTTTTTAAAATATACTAGAACAGTATATTTGCCAGTATATTTCTTTACAATTTTTTTTGTATAAATGGAACAAAATATTATATGCTTAATTGAAATTGGTTTGATATTGCCTAAATGTTCATCTGACATATGGAATATATATCTTGACAACTTATATTTTTGGAAAATCAACTTTCTGAATTATTTAAAATCTTGAACAAATGCTGCACTTTTGCAAATTGCCTACAAGGCCTGTTCCCAACGTATTTGTTAAATAGCGGGTTCTTTGGTGCCGGAATGAAGACGCGGAACAGAGTACAGGATAACTCATTGTTTATTTCGTGCTGGAACTGTACTGGGGAAATGTCTGCAACTAGCCGCAATATATAGTCTAGCCCCTAGGCGGCAGCCAATAAGTTTGAATCAACCATTGCCGCCTGGAGATAGCCACTTGCAGCACAGGAGACTTGTAGTCTGGGTTTCTGGAGAGCCGTTAGCTGCTCCAGCAACCCACCTGGTGTTTTACAAGAGCCCAGTACATAACAGTATTAATCAACGACCTAGCAGACAATTCTTTTGTAACCTTTCTGTTGGGAGACCAAAGGCTACTGAGATGCTGTTTCTCAGGTAGAAAATCATGACAAAGTGGAGACTAATCTGGCATAATACATCAGCCAGAGAAAGAAATTAGGGTGTGTATTTCCTTTCTAACCTAAAGAACCCATGAAGTTTAAAATTAGTGCCTTGGGGTATCTTGGGATATCCAAAGAAGAACTAGATTCTGTAATAGCACTGTACCATATAGTATCAACCTTGTTGACTCTCAAGATTCTTTTTTCCACTATGTATTCAAAATGGACTGATTAATATATATATAAATATGTGTTTGTATGTGTGTGTGTGTGTAAATATATTTATATATACAATTAAAATGAAATTTGGATGCGCTAGAGAGAGAGAGAGAGGATCCAAATTTCATTTTAATTGTGCCATTGTATACACAGAAAAGTGACAATAAAAATCCTTATCTTTTTTTTCCTCCTCCCAATTCATTTTTCTTTTGTGTTATGCCTTTTAGACTGTAATAGAAAGAACAGGCAGGTGACGTTTTGGAGGAACATTGTAAAAATGCTTTAAACATAATGTTCCCTTTTTGACATGATTTATTTATATTATTAAAGATTTGGGGATTATAGAGTACTTTTATCCCTCCAGACTGCCTGTTCTTTATGAGAGGTACGTAGCTCATTCCCAATCAGGTTGTTGGATTTAAAGGAGTAATTCTTTTCTGCAGGAACCCTTCAATTATGAAATGGGTTACCAACTCACGTCCATCAAATTCCATCCTGATACACACACCCCAAATCATTTTTGATATGAACAGCTTTTTCTAAGAAATGATTTTAATGTGGACATCATAGCAGGTTGACAATACAGTACATATTACTTCAGTGCCATTTATGCAAAGAATTTTCCTGTAAATAATTCATTGTTCTCTTCCTTGCCTCCATCTTCTTGCTAAACTAGTATAGATGCTTAAACCAATGCACGTGGTTAGCTTTCTATAACTTCATCATTGGTATGTCCTCCCTATGTTACAGAACTGGCTAATAATAATAATAATAATAATAATGATGATGATGATGATGATGATGATGATGATGATGATGGTGGTGGTGGTGGTGGTGATGATGATGATGATGATGATGATGATAGAGGAAGGGATCTTGGAGGTCATCTAGTCCAACCCCCTGCTCAGGCAGGAAACCCTATACCATTTCAGACAAATGGCTGTCCAGTCTCCTCTTAAAAACTTTCAGTGTTGGAGTATTCACCGCTTCTGGAGGCAGATTGTTCCACTGGTTAATTGTTCTAATCTAACCAGTGCTTTTTTTTAAAAAAAGGTGCTGGAACTCTCATCTTGTTAATCTGGCATGGGTGTGGCCTACTGTGTGGGCTCAATGTCACTTGCGTCAGGGGCACTTGTTCGGAGCTGGGCAGGACTGGGGCAAATCTGAGGGTCTTCGGTGGAGGGCAGATGGGTCCGGGGCGAGCGCCGGGTAATGGTCCACTGGAGCAGCCTCACTGATATTAAAGGGGGTGGGAGAAGAGATATTAAAGGGGGTGGGGGAAGACATTAATGGGGGTGAGGAAGACAAATTAAAGGGGGTGATGAAGTGTGTCTCTGTCTCTCTCTCTCTCTCTCTCTCTCTGTGTGTGTGTGTGTGTGTGTGTGTGTGTGTGTGTGTGAGAGAGAGAGAGAGAGAGAGAGAGAGAGAGAGAGAGAGAGAGAGAGAGAGATCCCCCTTTTTGTCAGTTTGCTTACTTTGCAATGCTTTCCTTTCCCCACACTTTTGCTTCCCTGCTGGCTCAATCTCTCTTTCTCTCTGCCACTTCTGCCACCCAGATCTACATCTGCAGAGCAATTTCGCTCCCCCCCATGGCCGATCTGGGCAGCAGAAGCATTTTTGAAGCCTCTGGAGCTCACATCCATGGCCATGGGGCAATTTTACGATGCTTCAGTGGCCCGATCTGGGCTTCAGAGGCCTGCAAAATGCTTCTGCTGCCCAAATCGGCCGTGGGGGGGGAGCAAAATCACTCTGGAGCCCTAGATCTGGGCAGCAGAGGCATTTTGCAGGCCTCTGACGGGCCGCTGGAGATTCGTAAAATCACCCCACGGCCATGGATGCGAGCTCCAGAGGCTTCGAAAACGCTTCTGCTGCCCAGATCGGCCGTGGGGGTGGGGGGAACGAAATCGCTCTGCAGCCCTAGAACGCGCGAGTTTGGAGTTTGGGAAAGTGAGCAGGGCCTTAACATAAAAGGCTGGTTCTGCTTTCAAAAAATAGAGAAAGGAGGCAAAGATTATTGGGCTCCTTGCATCATTCCCGCTTGAAGCCATCCTTTGCAACAAGGAAAAATCCAATCTATCCAATGCTACCCAACATTTCAAATCTGTGTGCGCTGAGAGGATAGCTATTTTTAAGATGCCAGTCCTGCACATCTATATCTAAATCTCATTAAACTCATGAGGCTGTGAAACACAGAAAGGAAACACACACACACACACACACACACACACACACACCCCTACCTTCCAATCTTGTGAGCAATTGCAACAACCACCTTCACAAACTCCAAAGTCGCACATCCTACTTCCCTTGCTTGCCTGTTGTTGTTAGCTGCGAAGTGTCCCCTTCTCTTGCCCTCAATCTTTCCCAGCATTAGGCTCTTCTCCAGTGAGTCCTTCCTTCTCATCAGGTGGCCAAAGTATTTGAGTTTTAGCTTCAGGATCTGGCCTTCTAAAGAGCAGTCAGGGTTGATCTCCTTGCAGTCCAAGGGACTCGCAGGAGTCTTCTCCAGCACCATAGTTCAAAGGCCTCAATTCTTTGACGCTCAGCCTTTTTTATGGTCCAACTTTCACTGCCATACATTGCAACTGGGAAGACCATAGCCTTGACTATATGCACTTTTGTTGGCAGGGTGATGTCTCTGTCACTACCTCCATTTCTTCCCCATCTATTTGCCAGGAATTGAGAGGGCCGGATGCCAGGATCTTGGTTTTTTTTAATGTTAATGCTTGCCTACTTAATGTTAATGCTTGCCTACTCCAACTCCAAACTCGCGCGTCCTACGATCGTCTTCCCAGTTTGGAGTTCAGAGAAGGCAAGCGAGGGAAGTAGGCTGTGAAACACAGAAAACACACACACTCACTCACTCACTCATGCACCAGCACACCCATCAGCTGCTGAATGAACCTTGGTCTTCCTCTTCAGAGACATCTTCAGTGCCTTGTTGAGGCCGTGGGGGTTTGTCATTCTTGTTAGGCATATGGTGTTAGCCTACAATGTTGGGTTGAAAATATATTAACCATAATGCTATGTCTTTAAGATGTTAATTGGCCAATGGGTGTGTAAGTGTTCTCATGGCCATAAGAGGAAGCTAGGAACGTAGCTTCTCTCTCTCTCTGAATTCACTGATCTCTACTATTACTGTTTTTGCTCTGCTGTTGGTTTACTACTGTTGTAACCTGAACTGTGTATTGACCTCTGGACCGGTAAGAAGACTTTGTAGCTTGGACTGTTGCTATTGTTTATGACCTGGACTGTTTATTTTTTGACTGTGCATTTTTGTTCTTACACCACCTCAAAGTAAAATACTTTTTGCTTTTAGAACTCAGTGTATTCTTGTGTGACTTTTTACTGCTCTCAGTACCATTCCTTGTCTGTGCAACTCTTTGGTAGCACAAGGAGACCTCTGCACAAATTCCTTAACACTGGTTATGGGCCCAGGCCTGTACTGAGAGTTAGTACACACAGTTTCCTAGCTGAGTTTGTGTTAGCTATTTGCTGTAGAATGGCACAAGAACAGTTGTCAGGCATCTCCTGGATAACCCGGTTGGATGGGACAAACTATGTTTCCTGGTCCACGAAATGCTGCTTGCTTTTGCGCAAGGAAGGACTATGGACTGTTGTAAATAACCCACCAGATACTACTGCTTGGGATCCAGATGACGAAGAGGATGCAAAGAAGTTAGACAACTTTAAACGTAGCAATGAGAAAGCTCTTTGCATTATTGGACTAACACTGAATGACCAGCAGCTTGTCCATATTCGTGGTGAGGAGTCTGCTGCTAGGTGTTGGGATGTTTTGCGAAGGCTTTATGTTCGAGACAGTGTGGGTGCACATATACACCTTACACGTAAGCTGTTTAGGGCTCGTCTGCAGAAGAATGGAGATATGCTGACCCATTTAAACTACATGAAGGCAACTTTTCAAGAGCTTCATGAAAAGGAGCTGATTTTTTCAGAGTTGCATCAGGTCTACATTATTCTGTCATCTTTGGATGAGAGTTATGATGAGTATGTTTCTTCTTTGGAAGTCCTGACCAGAGAGGAACTGACATTGACCAACATTACTGGGAGACTGCTGGAAGAGTCCAGAAGGAGGCGTGACAGAGACCAGCTAAGAGAGACACAGCCACGAGAGGAGCAGCAATTTACCACTGCTTACAACGTCAAGGAATGTTATTCTTGTGGGGCTAAAGGGCATATAGCCAAATTCTGTAGAAAGGGTAGAAAACAGAATGTGAATAGCAGTGGGAAGGCTAAGAGGGGCATTGGTTTGGCTGTTTCTGGTGAACCAACATCCAGAAACAATGAATTGTGGGTTGTTGATAGTGGGGCTTCACAATGCATTACTAAAGAGAAAAAGAGGTTTATTAATATGAAAAACAGCAACCAATATGTTTCACTGGCAAACGGTTGGAGGATGAAGGGCATCTGGTGAAGGTAATTCCTATTGTCCATGCATTGATGAACAGTTACCTATGTTATATATACCTAAGCTAAGATTCAACCTGTTATCTGTAAGGGAATTGGTTAAGGTTGGGTTTGTGGTAACATTCAGAGGGGAGCAATGCACTATTGAGAGGAATGGAACCTGTGTAACTGCTAATTTGAAAAATGGCTTATTTTTTCTCACAAGTAACCAGGTTAGTACAGTTAAAGCTAACTCAATATGTGAGAATAAGAAGCCACATGATGAATGTATACATTTATTGCATAGGCGGTTAGGGCATGTAAACTTTAACTCACTACGGAAAACAGTTGAGTTAGTACAAGGAGTTAAACTGAAGCCATGTAGTAAGTATTTGAATTGCAATGCCTGTAATCAGGAAAAGAGTAAGGCAACTCCTGCAAGCAGGATAAACAGCTTCAAAACAACTGTTCCTTTGGAAGTTGTGTTTGCTGATTTAATTGGACCCATGAAGCAAAGTTTAGGAGGATCATGTTATATTTTAAGTATATTGGACCACTACTCTCGTTATGGTTTTTGTTATCTGCTTAAGTCAAAGGCAGACACTTTCCAACAATTTGCAAACTGGCTGAAGTTCGTGGAGAGGAAAACAAAGAGAAAGGTTCAGTGTATAATTACTGATAATGGCACTGAATTTACAAATAAGCGCTTTGTTGATATGCTAGAATCTGCTGGCATTGAGCATAAACGTTCAGCGCCTTATAGGCCTCAACATAATGCATTTGTTGAGAGACGTGGGCAAACGTTACAAGCCATGATGAGAACCATGTTAAGAGATTCTGGCTTAACAGATAGACTGTGGGGGGAGGCAGCAAAATGTGCAAACCATGTTCTGAATATAGTTGTTAATACTTCTACTGGTAAAATACCATATACTATATGGCATGGTAGAAGACCAAACCTTGATTACCTGCACACGTTTGGCACCCCAGCTTGGGTCCACATTCCTGCACAACTCAGGAGTAAAGGCCAACATAGGGCTAGGCAATTATACTTCGTAGGTTACGAAGCTAACCACAGATCATATCGTTTCTGGGAACGAGGCACAACTAATGTATATAACAGTTCTAGTGCAAAATTCCTTGAGCACGTTGGTTGGGATAGGTTAGAGCAAGTAACTGTTAATACTGATCCTCTAGTGTTTGAGGACTCCTCTGATAATGTAACTAGTAATGATAATACATCTCCTGTAAATATAAAAGATGAAAAGGAGATAGGGGAGATAAAAGAGGAATCAGAGGAAGGAAAGGAGTCAGAAATTCAAAGCCCTGTAATTCCTTGGCGTTCAACGCGCATCAGACGTCCACCTGATTGCTATGTACAGAACTGCTAGTGTACAAACAATTATTGTTAGATATGGGTTTAAATGTAAATGTAAATGATCCATTCATTGTATATGAGGACAATCAAGCTGCGATAAAGATGGCTAATAATGCTGCAGTAAGAACAAGATCTAAATATACTGACCTTCGTTATTTAAATGTCAGACAATGTGTTAAAGATAAATTAATACAGCTAGAGTATTGTTCATCTGATGTAAATATTGCAGACCATTTTACGAAGGTACAAAGTGCTGTGAAACACAATGCTAATTGTGAAAGAATGTGCATAAGATTGTAAGAGTTATATATTATTCTACCCAAAGGGGAGAATGTTAGGCATATGGTGTTAGCCTACAATGTTGGGTTGAAAATATATTAACCATAATGCTATGTCTTTAAGATGTTAATTGGCCAATGGGTGTGTAAGTGTTCTCATGGCCATAAGAGGAAGCTAGGAACGTAGCTTCTCTCTCTCTCTGAATTCACTGATCTCTACTGTTACTGTTTTTGCTCTGCTGTTGGTTTACTACTGTTGTAACCTGAACTGTGTATTGACCTCTGGACCGGTAAGAAGACTTTGTAGCTTGGACTGTTGCTATTGTTTATGACCTGGACTGTTTATTTTTTGACTGTGCATTTTTGTTCTTACACCACCTCAAAGTAAAATACTTTTTGCTTTTAGAACTCAGTGTATTCTTGTGTGACTTTTTACTGCTCTCAGTACCATTCCTTGTCTGTGCAACTCTTTGGTAGCACAAGGAGACCTCTGCACAATCAAATTCCTTAACAATTCTGCAAGTCTGCTTTTTGCTCAGCGCCTGCCAAGGGCTGGCCAATGGCAGAGGGAGCGGTAGCCTTGCCATGTGCTCCTCACCGGCCCTCTCCCGTGCAAACTCTCTTGCTGACAATGCCAAAGTGGCAGTTGCCATCGGATGCCCGCCTTCCCAAACTCCAAATTCACGCATTCTACTTTCCTCACTCGCCTTCTCCAACTCCAAACTCGCGCGTCCTAGTTTGGAGTTTTGGGAAGTAGGATGCGCGAGTTTGGAGGGAGTAGCACAGCTTGTGCAAAAGCTTTTTTGTGTGTGTGCAAAAAAAGGTGTGGAAACACCGTTCTGAGCATTCTATGAGAAAAAAAGCCCTGGTTCTAACTGCCAGGAAGTTTCTCCTTAGTTCTAGGTTGCTTCTCTCCTTGATTAGTTTCCATCTGTTGCTTCTTGTCCTGCCTTCAGGAGCTTTGGAGAATAGCTTGACTCCCTCTTCTTTGTGGCATCCCCTGAGATATTGGAACACTGCTATCATGTCCCCCCCTCGCCCTTCTCTTAAACTAGACATACCCAATTCCAGCAGCCGTTCCTTATATGTTTTAGTCTCCAGTCCCCTAATCATCTTTGTTGCTCTTCTCTGTACCCTTTCTAGAGTCTCAACATCTTTTTTACATTGTGGTGACCAAAACTGGATGCAGTATTCCAAGTGTGGCCTTACCAAGGCATTGTAAAGTGGTATTAATACTTCACATGATCTTGATTCTATCCCTGTTAATGCAGCCTAACACTGTGTTGGCTTTTTTGGCAGCTGCAGCACACTGCTGGCTCATATCTAAGTGATTGTCCACTAGGGCTCCAAGATCCCTCTCACAGTTGCCACTATTGAGCAAGGCACCACCTATACTATACCTGTACATTTGGTTTTTCTTGCCTAAACGTAGAATTTTACTTTTTTCACCACTGAATTTCATTTTGTTAGATAGCACCCAGATCCTCGTGTATCTTAAGCCTATCTTCTGGAGTGTTGGCTATTCCTGCCAGCTTGGTGTCATCTGCAAATTTGATAAGTTCCCCATCTATCCCCTCGTCCAAATCGTTGATGAAGATGTTGAAGAGCACTGGGCCTAGAACAGAGCCCTGGGGCACCCCATTACACACTTCCTTCCATGTAGATGCAGTTCCACTGAGGACCACAAGCTGTGTACGGTGAAAATCTGAGTCTCCATTAAAGTGTGTGTGTGTTTGTGAGAGTGTGTGTGTATTTTACCGGTATGCTGTACAACAACTGAGATTTAAGGTCTAATAAGTAAAATGCTTGATTAGTCAATAGCCAAGACTGAGGCCTGAATGAACGAATGAATTGAATGAATGAATGAATGAATGAATGAATGAATGAATCAATCAATCAATCAATCAATCAATGAATATATGTGTGGGATTTTCAACAGCCACACAAGCATGTGTACATATTTTTGCCACCATTATCTGTAGTACTTTGTCCAGTTCTTCATCCTTGTTTTCACTTTTCTTTATGACATAAGCAAACTTCTACACCTTCTGGCAGCCTTGAATATCTTGCACCAGAATCTAAGCAGGATCAGCATTAATTGGAATGATGTGGGGCCCGTAAGATATATCCATCATTGTGGAAATCAGAAAAACTAAAATGGCTTTTTCAACCAGATTACAGCAGATACTGCGCATGGGAAAATATAAAATATTTCTTATCTTCCCGAGGATACCCACCAGAGGTACTGAACACAGAAAAATCTGGAGGAGATGTATATTAATAAATAATTGAATAATGACCTCATTTACTGTTTAAACTCTGGGTTTGGGCATTATTATTGTCCATGATTTTCCGTCTGAGGATGATCAAAGTAAGTGAAAACACAAGACACTGCTGCCATTTTTGTAAGCAATAATAAACTCTGCTATCAGCTTCAGCAGTTGAAATACATTTGGTTTATTTCTTTTCTGTTTTTTTACATATACATATATCATATACATATGTGAAATCCTTCACTGGTTTGTTCATTGTCAGAAACATAAAAATCCTTTCAGAAAACTTTAGGCTTTGTTGTGCCAAAACAACATTATGTCAACTTATTTAAAAAGAAAGGAAGATAGTAATCATTACGAATATGAACACACAAAAGGAGATGAGAAGAGAGTATAGCATCTCACAGCTTTTTCTAGCAAATTGTCCGCAGACTGTAGAGGGTTAACTATAGCAAGGGTAAAACAGGGAAATGTATTTACTGTATGTACAGAAAAAATAAAGTAAATGTAAACTTAACCTCAAAAATATTATTTCAATGATATATAAAAACAATATCCACATAAGTGAGAGTCCTTCTGCCATATAGTGAAGGATCTCTCTAAGTGCCTTCATTTAATGTGAAATTGCCTTTGCAGTACCTGAAAAAAAGAGGGAATGGAGATTTCAAGGGAAATTCTATGATTAACTGACAGGGCAGCCTATCCCAACCTAATGCCCTTCAGACTGAACTACATATTTTCCTGTAGTCCAAAACCAGGAGTGTATTTACTGTATAAAACGGTTTTTGGATTATTTGGCTAATTGTATGATGAAAGGAGGTTTTGGTTTGCCTCTTTGTCCTCCCCTGGGGAGTAATTAAGATTCTTAGGCAAGGTCCTTACTCTTCTCCCAGGTCCTCATTTCTGGCTTTTGCTCAGCACTCTATATTTCAGAACATAATCCACTCTCTATTTCAGAAAAGCCTGGCCAACAGTTTTAATTGCTCAGTGGATAGTTGGGGAACATCAACATTTACAGGAAGAGTAGCTTATAGGTTAGATGATGAAGACTTGGGTAATTCATTTTTGGGTTTTGGTTTGCTATTCAGGCTCCACTTGAGGGAAAGGAATCAAAATAAGCAGAAGCTACAGTCTGAGGGCAATTGTTGCTTGGGTTTTACACAGGGACATAGAGAGGCAATTACTCTTGGAAATAATTTAAAGATACGTCTTGAGCAAGGAATTTCAACCAATGTTTTGTTACCTTCCTCTAATAACCGCCTTGAATTATGCCTCTGCTCAACTTCCATTTCCCAGAAAAATCACATTATATAAACGTGTACCAATGCAGTAAGGACAAATCATTTTGATGGCAGCTACTGCATATGAAATTGTGAAAAGCTTCAGCTTCAAAAATTGGAGCTGTGGGAGGAATGGAACTTCATGCACTCAAATCACAGGGAATCAAATGGCTGCCCAGAATCCTTCACACTTGCCACAATGAACTTTTTTTTTTTACTATATGTTGTTTTTTAACCACATGATGCAAAGAGGCCAAGTTTGAAGAACACTGATTTAGGATTACCCATCTCATCCCTTCTTTTATAAGATATGCCCTGCTTTCCTTGTTTCAGCATCAAAAAGCCACTGGAAGAAAGCAACTCTCTCTTTTTTTTCAGTGGACCATCTCTCATTGTGGGAAATATTGAAGGGATATGTCTTCCATTTTAATTCTTTTGAACAGGTCTCAGAAGAACCAACATTAAAAAAAAACACAGAGGATCTCTTCCTTGCACTTAAAATCTTGGCTAATCTTCCAGGCTGATATGAGGTAAAATAAAATGAGATGCCTTTTCTGTTTTATAGTGAAGCTTTCACAAGACTTGATCTTTCAAGAAATAGAACAACTTGCATCTGATCTAGCACAGATTTGTTCTTTAATTCCAGTGGAAAAATAAAGTGCCACAGATGTAAAGAAGCAAAAACACAGCACACATTTCCTGTTGATTCTCTTTTACAGTTTCAGGGAAATGGGGTAAACTAGAGCACTTGTACATTGGCCAGATGGATTTATATGTTCTACTTCTGCTAGTATGTTCTACTTCTGCTGATTTGTTACCATGTAAAGCTTCTTTAAAACTCTTAAGAAGAACAAATATCATATATGTGTACACAATAAGATTTCACAGAGAACTGTACTGCAGGTGATTATGTAAATAATCATAGAAGAATGGTGCAGAGTGTTCACCTAGAGGCAAATCTAATTTGTTAAAAATGACAGATATAAAGTGAGCCTCAGAGCTATTGCAAATGTCAGCCATGCTTCTTCTTCAAGTGACACAAATGATGGAAAACAAATATGCAAGATTCTTAAACTCTGCACAAGAGGTGATGCAGAACTCTGCTAGTCAAAGATGGCTGCTATATTTTCAGTCACGTCAAGACAGAAAGATAAACTAACCAGAGCAAAATTTTAAATATAAGCCACAACTATTACTGAGGCCAGCTCATCTGGAACCAGTGGAAGAAGCCACATTATCTCTTCTGTGTCTCCTGATCAGAAAACAATCAAGAATAAATTCCATCTTTGTTAAGATTGAAACAAATTAGTTTCTATCCACACTGTACCTCTGCAGTAATAACATATAATCTGTTGAGACACACAACAGATATGCTAGTTACATTCAAATATACTTGATGAGTTTTACTTCTAATTTAATTTAAGGTGAGGCTTCTCACCTAATCCCAAACTTTGATCTGGCACTGTTCAGGTTTTTGAGATTGCCATTCCTACCATCCTCAGCCAATGTGGGTGAATGTCTTGCTGGTTTGGAGATAACAGGAATTGCTATTTAAAGAAAATGTTGCATTGCGGCGTCTCTACAAGCCAGAGATGAGCAAGAAGTTTTCAATGGACCCAGAAATAGTTTGGGCTCAGTGAATGTTGTAAAATCTCTGCCAAGGACTGAACTAGAAAATTCCCTCACGTAGTTGCAATATGTTTTCCAAATGTGCTCCCTCACGTTTCAAGGAATTTTTTTTCCTTCCAAAGCTTTCTAATCTGAAAACCTTTTAGCTGGGAGATACTGAGAACTGCAAGACATACAGCTTATCACTCATTTCTAGGTAATTATATATGGTATACTTGATCAAATTTTTCCAAACTGTACAGTTGACTAACCTCCTTACAAGCCTTTTCCCAATTTCCCAGGAAAAACCTATTGGGGAACCAATAATTTCTTGATTTAAGAAACCATGATTGCCCCTGACAAATCACATAGTTAATGCTAAAAAGGTAAAGGTAAAGGTTCCCCCACACATGCGTACTAGTTGTTTCCGACTCTAGGGGCCGGTGCTCATCTCCGTTTCAAAGCCGAAGAGCCGGCGCTTGTCCGAGGACGTCTCCGTGGTCATGTGGCCGGCATGACTAGACGTCAAAGGCGCACGGAACGCTATTACCTTCCCACCGTAGTGGTCCCTATATTTGTACTTGCATTTTTACGTGCTTTCGAACTGCTAGGTTGGCAGAAGCTGGGACGAGTAACAGGCACTCACTCTGCTACATGGCACTCGGGATTCGACCCGCCAAACTGTCAACCTTCTGATTGACAAGCTCAGCGTCCTAACCCACTGAGCCACTGCGTCCCTCTCTAGTTAATGTTAAATATGGGTAATAAGGAAAAAAAAACACTAGTCTCTAATAAATAAACAGTTCAAACTTCCTAAAGCTTATAAATAAAATTTCCAGAAATTCCAATCAGTTCAGCCAAACCTGTAATATTTTCAATCACAATAACTGCATAGCACATAACAGAAATTCACTTAAAAGGGAAGATATGCATTACTAATGCAAGATGTACTTTAATTTCAATCTTGCCAAATTATTCAAATTCTCCCATTATAGGTAATAAATATAAGCAACAGGATCTACATCCTGCTTCTAAAAAAATACACTTCCATAATTTTGAAAAGACAATGGCCAGTGTTAAAATGATTTTTTTCCATTTTTTTCAATTGGGAAAAATTAAAAATTGCTTGTGTCATAATCTTAGCCTAATTTCCCTGGTGATATCTCCAAAAGATTTCCCCTCCCCAAATGATCTTTCTCATTGCATACAGATAATTTTATACTGATCACCTTAATGCAAACTATAACAATTCTTAACATTCAAACATACCCAGAACAGTCAAAATATTTAAAATATTTTTCTAGCAATCCTCACAACACTTTGGACACATTAATATATGCAGATGGAGACCTAAAACAAAGATGAGGCTTGGTTACAAACATAAAGATTCAGAACTTAGCTAAAACTTGCCACTGTATCTGTTAATTTCTTTAAATTCCATACAGTGCTGTTAAAGTTATACTTTAAAAGTTTGGATATGCTGAGATAAAGCAACCTTAAAACTATTTAAACAGAATTTAAACTAGTGCCGATTTTCAGACATCTCAGTCTGTTACAGAGTGTGAATGCATTGCAGCTTTGCAGACAATAAAACTGGGAACAACTGAAAGTTAAATGGAATTAATGTACCATTCAGAGATGCCCCTTGAAAAGAACTTCTAATCTGGCTCAAAACAGGTCTCAAATAATAAACACTGCAAGATACCACTAGAAGGGTCTAAAATAAAACACGTCTAAGAAAAATAACAGGCAAATGCAACCAATTGGCGGCGATCTGTTAAAATAAGAGCTTACTTGTTTCTTTCCTTCAAAATGTATTCGACTCAGTGCAATAAATAGGACTGTTTTGTAAAATCTCAGCCTAGCTGAATTGAATTTAATAATTTTTTTTATTTTTTTTATTTTAATCCCATTTATATCCCGCCCTTCTCCGAAGACTCAGGGCGGCTTACAATTTAAGCACAAACCAATGTGCTTAGCAATAATGCACACCTCCAAGGACTTAAAAAAGTTACAAAAATCTAAATGGGCTGGGTATCAACCACTCAAGAGTTCAGCTTGGAGGTTTGTAATCTGGAAGGGAACTCAACTATGCCTGTTGGGTTCTAGAGGCCATAGTGCTGCTCTGTCTTATGGAATGCAGTTATTGGAGTGGTACCAGATCCGGTGGTCAAAACTGAAGAGCAAGACTTAAAAATAAAGACATTGTACAACTGGCAAGGACACACAATGCAAGACAGAGAGGGCAACTGTGTTCTGGAAAGCTGTTCTCGCTGCTTCCAGACACAGCAATAGTTTAAATATCAAGGGATCTAGCCTGCAAGCCTATTCCTGTGGGTGTTGTAATTGCTGACATGAGCTGCAGAATTTCATGAGCAATTTTTAGATCATATACAATTATTCATGCCCACCCAAGTTTCAAAACCCCTGGGACTGAAAAAGTGATCCCTAGGGATTTATTTATTTTTTTAAAGGCAATATGGTTGTAAGAGATTTGGCTATTTTGCCACAAGCTTCAATGGCAAACTGAAGTAATCTCAGGAAAACCTTTGACATATAAACATATAACCAGAGATGAGTGAATACACTTCTATAGGAGCTTCTTGCCATAGACCCTGATCATAAGGATAATATATGGAATTTGAATGCCTGCAAACAGAAAAACAGAAATATAGCAAAGGTTAATGTAAGTACCTAGTCCCTATCCAATGCCAGCCAAAACCTTCTAATGACAAAAGACCTAATTATAATTGTACCTACCAAAATACATATTTCACAAGAGCATAGGCAATTATTGTATTTTGATGCATGCCCTTGCCTAGATGTGGATATCCACATCAGCAATGCACCCATATCTCCCATGCAAGGTAAGCGTAACTACAATTTAGTTTTCAAGTGAACAGGGGGGAAAAATACTTTATTTGTAAAAGCTGGTTCATAACATGGCCCCGTGGTTATATAGGAGAAGCTTAATCATCAATGACTGCGGTCAACACATCAACGAAAAGGCAGCTTTATGTTAAACCCAGATAGGTTCACAAGTGCAATATCTGATGTTCTGCTTTATAAGTAAATGTAACGTAAAAGCAGACTTATTCCTCTGTGAAAAACTACTGAGCTACCTACTAAGGTTGTAACAAAGCCAAAGCCTGCTTGACCCCTTATTTCAGGGAAGAACTGACTGCAGTCTTGGTAATTTACAACACACCCTCTGCCTGCCGCCACCATAGGCACCTTGGAAGTAATAAATAATTTGAACTCCCCTCTGCCTCTGAAAAGAAATAGACACAAATACATTCATGAATTGCAGCATTTCAATTATTGGCTGCGCTGCTGTTTCCCCAAGGCAACAGTCATCAGGGTGCACATTGTGAACAAGTGTGCATATAAAGCTCATTCCAGCTTTTAATTGTGTGACTTGAATAGCCATCTAGGGGTTTGTTTCAGCCTTCTGGAAGCATCACAAAAGAATCCAGTAAAAAAAAAAAGCAGAAGGTGTCCAACTGTTATCAAACCTCTTTCAAGAACCGTACTTTTAATATTAAGCCTAACATGAACGCAGACAGTTAATTCTGACATGTCATTATGTGCATGGAGAAAATCGCAATCTCTCTCCTTTTGAGCACAGAGACCCAGCTAGGTGGTGGTTTCTTCTTTCTATACTTCTAGGGCTCTTATCCTAAATCATGCTCCGTACTTTCCAACTGACTGAGTAATCTCTGGATCAAATCCAGACTAAGGAGCAACCCACAGTTTCACACAAATGGAAAAATACCTAGTATTCTAAGGGGTGGGGAGAGGAGAGGTTTTGCAATTGGAGGAAAATGCATTTATTTGTTTTTGTTTGTTTGTTTCATATCCTGTTTTTCTTCCAGGAGCTCCAGGGAACAATTTAATATCCTCTCCAATCTTTGTATGCAATCTTGACCAAACTCGTACTAAGTCATCAGAAAGTCCATGTAACTAATTGGCACTGACTCTACTAGATGAGTGGAGTACATATAATCTGTTGCCTGGCTGCCACATGGGTTACTCCAAAATCTTATAAAGCTTGTTGATCTGCAAGAGCAACAAAAAGCAACCACTGTTTTTCCCCACCGATCTTTTTTTTCCAAGTGCGTGTTTATACAAAGAAATATTGAGTCAGTCACTGTGTAGATGGCTTCACACATTGTTTTATGCCATGGGGTATTTCATTTTGACTTTGGCTCAGTATATTGGCAGATCTAGCCATTATGGTCGGCACAACAGAGTTTGATTAAAATAAAGTATAACTTAGTGCAATGGGTGAATCAAACCACAAACTCTGTATTTTAGTGAAAGGAGTAATCACACACACTTGATAATTCCTACTATGCTGTAGTAGTCATTCCAAAATGCAAAACTAAAAACCCTGCTATCCTCGAGTCTGCAAACACCATCAGTAACGCTCAACAAACCGTCACGGAGGCTAACAGCCAACCAACCTAGAAGGACTCTTGAATAACTCAGTTTAGTCTGCTTTAGCTATGTAAACACCATATACAGTGTTAACACAGTATTACAGTCTCACACATGTGAAGAGAAAAAACGTGGTTTCTCTGTTTCAAGGGATAAGTTTAACATTTCTCGTATGTATCTCTCCCCGGCCTTACCAAGGTCTCCTTCCCAAACATTTTACAGCCTCTTCATTTTTTCCCCCTGTACTCCATTAGTACAAAGCATACACTGAACTAACACAACACCCCTCCTCCCACTTTTTTTTAAAAAAAAGATGATGTAAAATCGTTCCCATCATTTTACTGCCACCTCTTTTCATTTCAACAAGGCTGGCAGTCTGCTGGCTTTTCTGAACTCTTGATGAAAAATACTGAATTCAGAACCGTTAGCCACTTTTGCCAGGGGGGGGGAATCTTTCTTTTTTGGCAGGCCCCAGCAACTTATCCAGTAGCATAAATATCAATTTAGTATTCATCACATAAAATGATAAATCATGACTGAAAAATGAAGGAAATGTTCGTATGTAGGTACAGGTGGTAAGAGAGTCCTATCTTAATGAGCTTCTGATGTGCACCTTATTTAGCAGGCATAGCAGTCTAATAGTGATTGATGCTGGGAACTATAATATTTGTGGCATCTAAAGAGCCACCAGTTACCAGTACTAAAATAGAACAATACCTTAATTGCACTTATAAAGAATGTCCTGGCTACTGACAGCTTTTATTTAGTATTCTAAATTTAGGATCCTAATTCAGAGCTTTCACATGTGTCACCCTGTCGTTTTCTTATCTCCCAGCCTGACAGAGCCTAGGGGATGTGCCTTTTTTTACACAATGTACCCTCTTCAAAAAGTGGGCAAAGAAATGTACAAACCCCGCCTAGAAAATAATGCCCTTCTAGAACATGTGTTCTTATCTTTGAGCTGCCATTTCTGGATTTACCGAGGTGCCTTTCAACAATTGGCAAAACTTCTTATTCCCTAGAAAGCCTTTTTCCATGGCTCCTGATTATAACTTAATCCTCCATCATTCTGGTTTATTTCTTTTCCCTTTGGTTTGCGTTGCAAGATGTTTCACATCCCCAGGAAGAGTCAGACGTAACGCCATCCTCTGCAATGGGAATAAGACCACTCTAGGAACTGTAATAATGACAGAGTTCTTGGGCTATTTTTTTTTAAAATCAGGAAATACAATATGGGTATGGGGATAGACAGACATCTCTGTTAAGTAATTCTATAGCATAGGGGAACTGTTGGTTAGCAAATGGGGACTGGAATGATACCAGATTTTGATCAACTAGTTTATAAAGTGCCTGAAAATATGTAAAACATCTGAAGGAGGATCATAATGCCAGTTGAACAAAAACATTGCACACTACTGCTATCAGTACAACGAATATATGATTATTTGCTGTTGAGAATCATTCGGGTAGCACTGCGTGCAGATAGAACAGAGACGGTTACAGTAGAAAGTTTCCACCCAGGAACATGAAAAAAATAAGACCTGTTTCGGTTGAAATCATTTCCACTCACTGAAGGTCTTCATCTGTTTCTATATCCTAAATATTAACTTGGTAACTCATAAAGTTTATCACAATGACTGATCACTCAATAATCTAGTTACTGGCATATCTTCCACAACATGTTGTTATCGAGCTTGGCAACACATGAACATTTTTACCCAGTCTCTTTTACATCTTAGCTTATCCGCTGACAAGGCTTAACAAGTTGATAAGCCTCCATTTGTCTTGACATTCCCCCATGGCTGAACAGCAGCAGCAGCGGCAGTTCGGATGAAAATTACAAGCCAACAAAAGAAGACCAACATATGACAGAGAGATAAATATACCATGAAATCTCTCCTGTCCCATTCCAATGTTTTTGAGAAAAGGAGGACTGGATCAATTGCTCTATGATAACTTAACTAGACAAATGCAAGTCAGAAGCCAAAACATTTCCAACAACCTGTACAGAAACAACAAAATTTACAACTGAAAAATGTCACTAACACCCATTCAGGCAGATGTGTTAATTTTTGTTTGTTTCGCAAAGGACAGGTTATTATCAAAGAGAGAGAGAGTGGTGTGTGATCCTTCAGCCTGCCTTAGTTTTCTTAAGTAACTTTCTGCTTGATACTGGGAGTTTCCGGTCGATAGTCCTTCCTCTCGGAGACGTTACGCTTCACCTTGGCACTAACAGGAGACTCCTGATTTAATGAAGGGCTGGAGTGGCATTTCTTCAGTCCAGGACCATCAGTCTCACTGGTACTCAGCAACTCCTTTCCCGCTCCTTCTTTGAGAAGAGACACGTAGATTTCATAACGGGTTTTCTGGAAAAGAAAGAAAGAAAAACTCCGTCTATAGTGTCACTTCTACGATGTGTGTGGAAATCACTCGCGACAAATTGGACGCCTAGCAAGGAAGCCAGCAGAGCAATATTAGCTAGTGGGCAACAAGGGCATTCAGAAGTAAATACTTAAATGTCTTGTTATCTGAAAACTGAAGGATGTGTGTTGGCTCTTTCGCAGGAGAAGCATTTGAATTTTGAATGCTGTATTTTGAAAGGAAATGCAAAGAATCTTGTCCAAAGCAGTGGATTTAAGAGTGTGGAACAACTTCCTCCTTACATTTATTTTATTTTATTTTTATTTTTATTACATTTATATCCCGCCCTTCTCCGAAGACTCAGGGCGGCTTACAAGCTTAGCAGTAGCCTTCATTCTATGTATATGCCTGCTTATTAGGGCTTTCATACACCCCCCAAGCGGCATTATTACAAAGTCAGCTTAATTGCCCCCAACAATCTGGGTCCTCATTTTACCTACCTCGGAAGGATGGAAGGCTGAGTCAACCTTGAGCCTGGTGGGATGCGAACCTGCACTAATTGCAGGCAGCTGGTGTTACTTAAGGAGGCATTAGCCCACTGCTCCACCAAGGCTCTTTAGTAAGGATCTTCAGTCTACACACTAGACTTAGGCAGACTAATAAGAAGGATCGTTATTGTTGCCTCAGCTTGTCCTTTCCTATACTTCCCCCTTTATCCCAACTCAGTTTGGGGAAAGAAATGCTTTCTAAAAAGAATAGAATCTCTCTCATTTTATGCCTACCTGATCACTTTGTAAAGTAGAAAATTCAGCAATGGCAAATGGATAAACATTTACATATACAATTCAGAACTTTAATTTACGAAGGTATTCATCTTTCCATGCAGATTATGAATACTGTGATTTAGCATTCTGATGTCTAAATAATCATTACAGATTGAACTTAAGTTTTTCTCTTTGCCATGTGTTTAAGTATGGTATGGATTTCTAATTATTTGTAAAAGATACCATTGCTGGTCTTCAGCTAGGCAAACCGTTGCATTTTAACATATCACTTCACTGCCACAAATTTCTAAGCCCACCAGGCACCAAATACTAAGAAGATTTAACATATTTTTGAAAAGGCCAACTGCTGAATCTGTTCACTCTCTAGGAAACCCCAACTCCTCTGTATGTGGCAGTTTCATCTGCAGCATCACTCATTGGTGCCGTGATTAACTCAAATAACTAGTGGCGATTAATCAGAATTCAGAAAAAGGCTTTTAAATTGAAGATTCTAGAATTTCTAGGATTACTTATTTAATGACACGCGTTCTGACCCTTCCCAATGAATCATGACAAACGTTGATGAAGTTCTACCAAATGCTTTACATTCTTTAAAGGGAAGCTTATTGTCAAAATTGTGGTCTCCAACAAAGTACAAAAAGGGCTTTCTGTAATTTCAAAGCATGACTCAGGTAAGCATTGCTATACAAATGCAGGAAGATGTCAAGGCTTCTTTAAAAGAACACAAGAGAAAAAGCAGTGGTTGTGGATGAGCTTTCGAAAGCCTTGGAAGAGACGGATTATAAGAAAAATCAATTTGAAATGAAATGAAATAGTCGTGTGCTTACTATTTATACTTCCAGCAATGGTGAAAAGACAAATAATTATATAAGCAAGTCACTCAACCATACGGAACTAGTGAGGTGAATGCTGATACCATTTTGAACTGATTATGCTTCATCAGATAATGAATAAGCTGGAGAACTGAACAACGAGGAAATGGTGCCACAAATGATTATTGTCGTATAGCAACTATTCCTCAGCCTTGGAGTTTTTCTCCCTCTATTCCAAATTTTTAATCTAACCTTTCTGCCTTCTGGAACATCTTCTCCGCTGACGTGAAACTAGTTCCCACCCTCCTGATGTTTCCTAAGAGCCTTAAGACCTGGCTCTGCCAGATGGCTTGAGGGCCCAATGGGAGAACTTCATACTGGAAGTAGTTGACTAATTAAAATTCAACCCCCCTCCCCCCCCTCGTGTGTCTGACTTTCTTCTTTGCCATGTTGTGTTCATGGTTTTTTTAATCTGTTAATGTTTTGATCTACAGTGTTTTTTATGGTGGATGATTTTAATGTTTTTCAGTGTTTTTATCCTGTAAGTCACAAAGAGTCTTTGGATACAAGATGGGTGGCAAATACATTTAAATTAACAAACAAACAAATAAATAAATAGTATATTTGCCATGTTTGTCAGGTGATATTCTAATGAATTTTCATTTTTTTATCTCTTAGATCTATATAGCAATAACACTTAAGACTTATATACCACTCCATAGTGCTTTACAGCCCTCTCTGGGCAGTTTACAATGTCAACGTATGGCCCCCAACAATCTGGGTCCTCATTTTACTGACCTCGGAAGAATGGAAGGCTGAGTCAACCTTGAGCCAGTCAGAATTGAACTCCAGGCTGCGGGCAGAGTTTGCTTATAATACTGCATTCTAACTCTGCCTTTTCTTTAGGAGCTTAAGGCTCCCTTCATTTTATCCCCACATCAACCCTGTGAGGAAGATTGACCTAAGTACATGGCTGACCAAAGACTGACCCAAGGTATTAACTGCTACACCTCCTCTGCAGTTCAGACAGTGTTACCAACAAACCCATGTACCAGGCTATTATGTTCCAAAATTCATGATAACAGAATTCATCAGAAGGCTAATCCATATAGAAATGGTTTGTTGGGAAATAAAATATTGAAAGCCATGGCTCTAGAAAAGTATAGAATAGCACTGCCTATAATTTAGCTCAACTCCAGAACTTAAACCATATTCCTTATAGTAGTCAGTCACTGCCATCCAGAAATGGCATCCACTACTGTTGTTCCATCCCTAGGGGCATACAGGTAGCTTCTGGTAATTCAAATGAATAAGGGAGGAAGCTTCCTGCATAGGTTAACCCTATAAAGAATGGAGGAAATGCCAGTATCAAATGAAGACAAAGAAGCAGAATTAAAAAGGCAAGAGTAACATGAGAATATGACTGTCTTCCTGAATTATTATGGACTGATTCTTCAAAAACTAACAGCCTAGTTCAAACAAAGAAAACACACATCCGGTCCACCATTCTACATGTATGCTTTACTAGACAACCTGTGCTCTGTTGGGTCATCGTTATAAAGGTATTTGCTGACCTAAAAAAGAAAAACAAGAATGATCACTGGTGTGCAAAAAAAGCAGTGGGAATGGGAGCAACTTCTAACTTCTTGCTGGTTTCCCCACTGACTTTCTTTGTAGGAAGCTGGCTTGGAGCATTGGAAATGACAATCAAGTAACTGCAGTTGACTGCAGTTGCATAGCAGCCATGAAGTCGTCACAATTTTGCCACATTTTAATCTCGCGAAAGTCACAGGTCCTAGATTTTGGTTGTATTCTGTAAGTTAACCCATTTAAGGTCAATTGATTCAAAAATGTTGTCCTATGATGCACTGTTTTGCCCAACTGAAGGTTACAAACAATGGAACAGACATGAGAGTCTTAGTAATACGTAGACATCAACAGGATCGTTTTCTCCCATTTAGACCTTTTTGATTAAAACATGCGGCAGTCTTCCCTCCATTTTAATCATAGTTAAAAACTTTAAACAGATATAAAGTCTCGCTACTCATTTGCTGAAGTTCTAATGATCTCTACAATGACTGTCTTTAACTTAGTGCCCAGTCTTAGTTGACCGCAGCATACCTCAAATTCCAAATAATGGTCTTTCAACTTGTAGTCTTCAATCTCCTTGCCCTTAAGTTTCTTATCAGGTGGGTAGGAACGATGTTCAGCTAGTTCAGTAGAGACCTGCTTCAGTTTGCTCTCGTGGGATTTAAGCTGGTCATCCTGCAGAGGTAATTACATGGTTTAGATTAGAATGAACCTCTAGTGCATTTAGTAAAATAATTTTAAAAAGGCATTTCTATTGCTTTAGGAGTGTTCAGTTCCTAAATCCAGAACTCAACTATTCCTGGTTCTTAAATCAGCAATTCAAATATTACAAGGATTTTAATTAAATTAACAAGAATTTTCTAAACAGAACTTGGAAAGATCCATCCATCACGTGACCTAGATCTGTACAGGTGGTCCTCAACTTACAACCAGTTGCTTAGTGACTGTTCACATTTACAAGAGACCTCCCTTGATAGAGTAGAACAGAATAGAATTTTTATTCTCACTTTTAAATGTACACTAGTCAGCATATATTAAAATGAAATTCTGTTCCATTCAGCTCTCAAAAAATAACATTATTCATATACCGACATACACACATATACATGACACAGAGAAACATCACAGTCTAGTTCAAATGTACATGGTGAAAAAAAAAAGAATCCTGCAAATACAATCTAGATTCAAAGTTTGAAGAGTTCCCCCTCTCCTGAATGATTGCATGACTGCACTTCAGACATTGAGCATTTGGGCTGCATTTATGGCCATTTACTGTGCCCCACCGTCATATGATCATTTTGGTTTTGGGCAAAATCGGCCAATAGCAAGCCATTGGTTAGCTTAATGACCACAACCAACAAAAAAAAAGTTATAAAATCAGGTCAGTCACTTAGGTGACCTGATTTATGGCTATCATGAGTTGCAACCATGATGGGCAGGCTCCATAGCAGTCGTAACTCAAGGACTACTGGTACCTAACTTGTAAACATGTCATGGGTCAAAGGAGAGATTACTCTGTTGGCTGGTGCTGTTCTTGCCCCTTCCCGAAGGACTCAGGGCGGTGCACAGGGCAATAAATATTAAAAAACAAAGTACAAAAGTTAAAAAACAATTAAATAATTTATGCCCGATATATACAATAGTTAAAACCATATTAAAAACCCAACCCCAACCCCATCAGACCAGGCCAGACTGCTCAAATAAATAGGTTTTTAGATCCCGCCGGAAGGAGCAAAGGTCGGGGGCCATCCGGAGCTCAGCCGGCAAGCGGTTCCACAGGTCTGGCGCGCCCACAGAGAATGCCCTCCCCCTGGGGGCCACCAGTCGACATTCTCTGATCGGAGGCACCCTGAGGAGGCCCTCTCTGTGGGACTAATGAATGAAGTGCCCATATGCATACGATTATTTGAGAATGATTTCAAGGGAGAATAATACTGGAAGCCCTGTTTGTGCAAAGCTGTAAGGGGAGGGGGTAAAACAAACAAACAAAAAACAATCACCTGAGATAATTTGGTGGTGGAGGCCGGTAAGAGAGGGCGGCTAAATTTCTTCTGGGATCCAATTGCAGCTGGAAACGGTGGGGCAGAAAAAACGGCTGCCACAGAATTGACCTTATTGATCCAGGACTCC
This sequence comes from Vipera ursinii, assembly GCF_947247035.1. Lineage (NCBI taxonomy): Eukaryota > Metazoa > Chordata > Lepidosauria > Squamata > Viperidae > Vipera > Vipera ursinii. Next base: position 202,405,617 of record NC_139513.1, read on the forward strand.
ATTTCTTCAGGGCTCCTGTGGAAGAGAGACAGCCATAACACTTGCACATTCTCTTCAGTATCACCACTGGCACAATAAGAATGGCTAGTTTAAGCCACTCTTACATATGCTTGCCTCAGAATAAGTTCCTCTTGCGGCCACTCAGGATTTGTCCCTGAGCGTAAGCCACATTTTGGAAAATTCCATTCATCTCTGCTTCATCTCCATATTTTTCCTGTTTCCTTCCATCTTTTGTTCAACAATTTCTTTCTTGCATAATGCATATAATTTTTGTTTTAGCAGCCACAAGTGGAACCAGCAACTGGATGGTTGAGCAAAGCAACTGCTAAGAGAAACATCACAATTTTTTTTTACCTTACTTCAACTTTCATTTGCTTTATAGACCTACAAAGGTCATAAATGTGAGGACTACTTGTTAAGTTACTCTTTCGTCGCTGCTGCAACTGCAAATGATCACTAAACGAGGCAGTTGCTAAATGAGGACTTTCTGAAAAGAGTGCTTTCCTGTTAAGCTTCAGAACAGAGTAATAACCTTAACTTAAGTTTGAGTCAACCAAGGAGGCAGAATGCCTTCAGGGTATGGTTAAAAAAACATCAAGATGGTGGCCATCAAGGGCCGATCAAAACCCCATATGCTCAGGCATAATTTTGATCACACTATCACAGCTGCCAATTTGACTTTTTTTATATATAAAGCTTTTTATTACTTCTTTTTTCTTTACATACATATGTTAGTTTTTCAACCAGCGTGCAGTCTGGGTTCAAAAGCGCTAATAGATAGTCAAGTCCTAATCTTTGGTTCTCTCCTCTAGCCATTTGTAGAATGACTCCCAGGTTCAGCAGTATTTTGTTTCTTCTTTACCTTTCAATCTCATAGTTAATCTGTCCATCTCTGCGCATTCCAATATTTTTTTAATTACTTCTTCCTCTGGTGGTATTCCTTCATTTTTCTAGTATTGCGCGAAAGTTATTCTTGCTGCTTGACTGTTTTTTTTAACCATACCCTCCAGACCAGCGTTTCCCAACCTTAGGAACTTGAAGATGCGTGGACTTCAACTCCCAGAATTCCCCAGCCAGCTATGCTGGCTGGGGAATTCTGGGAGTTGAAGTCCACGCATCTTCAAGTTCCTAAGGTTGGGAAACGCTGCTCCAGACACTCTTCTGGTCATTCCTACAGTTCATTCAAGGTGCTGGTGATGACCTATAAAGCCCTAAATGGCTTGGGTCCGGGATATCTGAGGGAACACCTGCTGCCGGCATCAAGCTCCCTTCGTCCAGTGCGCTCCCACAGGGAGGGTCTTCTCAGGGTGCCACCGGTAAGAGATTGCCGGCGGACGACACCCAGGGATAGGGCCTTCTCAGTGGGGGCGCCTGCCCTTTGGAACCAGCTGCCCGTGGAGCTGAGGTCTGCCCCCGACCTCCGTTCATTCCGCCGGGGCCTGAAGACCTGGCTCTTTGAGCTCTCTGGGCCCAGGCTGAGGATTAATCTTATTTTAACTGGGGTTTTATTTATACAGGGACAAATATAATTTTTTTTAAAATTGGTTTTTAACTTTTGTATCTTGGTTTTTTAATTACCCTGTAAACCGCCCTGAGTCCTTCAGGAAAGGGCGGTATATAAATGTAATAAAATAAAATAAATAAATAATAAATTGAATGACCCGAAACACTGGAAGTTTTGAAGAAGAGATTGGACAACCACTTGTCTGAAATGGGATAGGGTTTCCTGCTGAGCAGGGGGTTGGACTAGAAGACCTCCAAGGTCCCTTCCAACTCTGTTATTCTGCTAACCTAGGCTTCTAATTAATGACATCAAAGTCCACTTATGAAGGGTGCTTGGTGCTCTCTGAGCTTGGTTGTTTTCTTACAGACATTCCATGACCCAAACTAGGTAACAACATCAGTGCACTGATGTTGTTACGTAGTTTGAGTAATGAAACATCTGCAAGGAAACAACCAAGCTCAGAGACCACCACACACCCCTCATTTCAGCCCTGAACTACAAATATTCTCTAACGTCCACTTAAATGATCTAGGGACATTGTCACTCCCTTTCTTCTTCTTTCCAACAGAAGTAACCATTACAACAATTTAAATTTTATAATTAGCCCCTAACCCAAAATTTAATTTTAACATTATTATTTACATTTCTGGTTTCTCCGCTAGTAAGGTGGTTAAGGGTCTAGCTCAGCCTTCCCTGAACGTTTTGATGCATTTCAGCGATTTGCAAAACACACCCCTAGAGCTTTGACTTAAGTCTAAACCCCGGCTCTACACAATAGAAAAAAAATTATCTGCATTGCAGCTGTTACAAAAGTCACGTGCACGTCTCTTTTGGAGTTTTTTCCTCTAAAGTTTAAATGACTAAAAAAGGATTCACTTTTCTTTAGATATTATTTTGAAGAGTTTGTCCTGACCTTGACTTTGATGGTTAAGGCTTAAAAGCTGCATTTTATATATTGCCATATATGCTAAGGTGTGCTTTTTCTTCCCCACCCCTGTATATATTGTAGCAGACCTGTAACAACAAATTTAGGGCCAAGACAGTTGTTGCAACCACTGAATCATTCTGCTACTTGGGTTGCCTGACTAACGCTGGAAACCCCTAGCAAGATTTTATAGGCAAAGGACGGACCTCAAACAGCTTCAGTATTTACTTATGGAGCCTGCAGTCCTTTATACCCAGAACTGAGAAATATAGTTTGAAAAAAGGGAGAGGGTGAAAAAAAAACAAACAAACGTGAAACAAGTCTTCGGAGAGGCACCCAATGTTTCCAAGATTATTATTTTTTCCATGAACCACACCATGCAAGAAACCAAACTGGAACCTACTGAGCTTGAAAAAGCAAAACTCTCCAGTCAGCTGTCTTCAGTTTCAGGACATTGGGCTTCTTCTCATAGTCGGTTGCCTTTGATGCTAGCGCATGGTGAACGCTGACGGCGTTCTTAAGGTCATCCTCTGATAAAGCCTTCTCTGGTTTGTATTCGTCCTGCAGAAATTAAAAGGGTAAATTTATTTTTTTGCATGTTTTTTTCCCCCCACACCCTGGCTGCAATCAAACAGCAGGCAAGAACTCAAATTGCTTTGTAAACCACCACCAGAACTGACAAAGGCAAGGGCATGTTGTTACGATCCTGTACATGTTTACTGCAAACGAGGGATGGGTGAGAAAGTAACCTATCTTGCATTACAATATGAAATTACCCCCGTTCACTCTTATTAAACATATCTGAAGTGAAAAGCCTACTCTATACCCACATGGAGCCTTGGTGGAGCAGTGGGCTAATGCCTCCTTAAGTAACCCCAGCTGCCTGCAATTAGTGCAGGTTCGCATCCCACCAGGCTCAAGGTTGACTCAGCCTTCCATCCTTCCCAGGTAGGTAAAATGAGGACCCAGATTGTTGGGGGCAATAAGCTGACTTTGTAATAATGCCGCTTGGGGGTGTGTGTGAAAGCCCTAATAAGCAGGCATATACATAGAATGAAGGCTACTGCTAAGTTTGTAAGCCGCCCTGAGTCTTCGGAGAAGGGCGGGATATAAATGGAATAAAAATAAAAAATAAAAATAAAATGGGTACACAGAAGAATACATTCTGCGGAGAAAAAAATGATTCAAAACACCAATACATCTACATTATAGATATGAGAACAAAAGTTTACTCTTTCCATTAAATTACAAATTATTATGGAAATCGGTTGAGCGGAGTTTCATGTATGCTGTTTTTATTAAATTTATATCCCCTCCCCCTTTTGAACAGGAGCTCTAAATAGCACATATACTGCTTCTTCCTATTTGTCCCTGCGACAGCAACCTTGTGAGGTGGGTTGGGTTGACCAAGAGCAACTGGAACAATCACTCAATGAGTTTCCATGGTTGAGGGTGGATGTAGAATTCAGATCTCTCCGCTCCTCCACTCCCACTGCCTTAACCTCACTGGTTCCAATAAATGGCACAAGTTAGAAAAATTAAATCTAAATAATCTAAATCTAAATAAAAATATAAAATAAATCTAAATCTAAATTAAAAAAAATCCAATTTCCCTTTCCTTCCCTCCCCTCCAAGCATTCCTCTGAGTGCTCAAAGTGAGATACATATTTTTTCCCAATTTTTCCAAAAGGTAAGAGTGAGTGGCTCAAAGTCACTCGATCACTTTCCGTGGTTGAATGACATTAATCAACGTTTAACCACTATAGCACATTGGCTGATAACACTCCCACTTCTAAAGCCTTCAGATGAGTTTAAGAAATATCCTAGAAGTACCGGGCACAGGGCTATTGCGTAGAAACAAAGCCAGCATCCCCCTCATGTTGCCATTGCGATTTTTCTCCTTTACATCTACCTGGTGAACGTTCTGTACAGCTGACATCTTCAATTACAAAAAGGCTATTAAGATAAAATGTCATGGAGAACTCTGAGCAAAAAATAATAACAATAACGCCACAAATTGGCATCGAAAATGTGCAGCAGAATTCCAAATCAGCATTGTTATATGAAAATACTTCCAGTAGCAGCTGCTCTAATTAACCCAAACTCTTCAGTGCAGTTGTTACAGGTCAGTTGTTGATTAAATCCATTTCAACATAGCATTGATCCATGGAAAATTCACTGTAGAACAGTCCACAGCCTAAAAATTTGTAACCAGATAAATGAAAGCTCCCCCCAGGTTTGAGTGATGGATTTGAATAATGGGCTAAATATCTAGGGCGGGTGGTAAATTAGAAGTCAAAGCAAGTAGGAGAAAAGGTTTTAAAAGGGCTGGAAATAAGCCTACAAAATGAAGTAAATGAGTCTCTGTTGGCCAGGCAGAGTGATGCCCATTAGCAGTTATGGGGCAAGCCAGAAATGCAGCCAAGGCAACCGAGGACAGGTGCCTGCGCTTTTAGCCACCGTACAGAGGGGAAAAACAAATGTGAAAGGTACGACTTCTTTTTGTCCTAAGAAGTAGTACTGGAGGACTATCACTTTCATATCTGATCATGAAGTTATCTGGAACTTTAAGCTTGCAAATAAACTATGTTTGACAGAAATACTGATGCTCTTTTTGAACAGTTGAGGATTTTAGCAAAAGCAGTCTTGTACTAAGGTGGCGTGGTGGCTGAGCCGTTAAGACACTGGGCTTGTCAGCTGGAAAGCCAGCAGCCCAGGTTCGAGACCCAAGCACTATGCAATGGGGTAAGCTCCTGCCCTAGCTTCAGCTCCTGCCCACCTAGCAGTTCAAAAGCATGCAAATGTGAGCAGTTAAATAGGTACCACTTCAGTGGGAAGGTAAAGTGCTCCATGGCCGTCATTGCTGGCCACATGACTGCGGAAATGTCTCCGGACAGTGCTAGCTCAATGGCCTTGAAACAGAGATGAGCACTGCCTCCTATAGTTGGCAACGACTAGTGGAGTAAAATCTGCAGGGATTCCTTTACCTTTTTACCTCCCAATCCTGTACTAATATTAGTAACTGACACTTCATTTGCATTTAGAATGGGGTTTTGGAGATGGGAAGAAAAGCTTTTGGTGTTAATAGAAGTCAACAGAAAAGAAGGATGGCTATCCAAATGGTTGGGAATTCTGGTTATTTGTATTCCCTATGCATGAGGAGAACAGAGTAGCAGGTTCGAAAAGATAGTAGTTCTGGCATTCCGTGAGTGGGAAGCAAAGCAACTTGGTTCCTAGGAACAGAATGCTTTCTCATACTTAGAATAAAACTACGGAAGCTGTAACACAATTTCTGAATTGCGACTACTGCCTAAGATTTTGCTGAACAAGGCTTAGAAATGCTATACACATTTATCTTGAATTCTCACTGAATGTAGGGGGACTATTTCAAAGCAAGCAGGCATCTGATTATGCTTAAAAAAACAACAACCAGAAAATGTATGCATGTCTCTCTTACGCACAAAACAAAAAGCATTTTGAATGCAGTTAAGTATCACTGCCAACATTTGCTCTAAATTTTCAGACAGACGAAAGAGACATCACTCCATTTCTCTTGTTTGGCAAGATGAAGAATATTTCATACGCCCAAGGAATAATAAAAAATCCCTATTCCAGGGATTACTCAGCCAAATCTTGTGATCAAAATGCAGACTGGAGGGCAGGAACTTTTGAGATGAAGACACAGGCTCCATTTTCAAGGATTGCCAGAGGATACTACAGAATAGCACAGCTTGGAGCACAGTTGAGAAAAGGATCAACATTTTGTTCCCTGCATTTATTTATTTTTTTGCACTTCTGCCAGAAATTCCTGCAAAATGCATTTCATATTGTATAGATAGATAGATAGATAGATAGATAGATAGATAGATAGATAGATAGATAGATAGATAGATATAGATAGATAGATACATACATACATACATATAGTTATAGTTATAGATAGATATAGATATATAATTATACAATATGAAATGCATTTTGCAGGAACTTCTGGTATTGCCCCTAGAGTTGAATCCTGGGCCTGAAGCTATAAATTCCATTACATTTTAATCAAAGGGTGATGTACATTTGGATGGGTATGAAAATCAATTCCAAGTTCCAAAAAAAAAATTAAAATTGAGCTAGCCCACATTGTAATGTTTCAGCTCTTTTATGGATTTGGTATATCCTCCTCCCAAGTTTTATCTGTACGTATATAAGAATGTGTCATAAAAGGGACAAACCACATTACAGAAATATCTCATTGATCTGATCTCTATAGCATTGTCTAGACCAGTCCTTTGTCATCACTAGCAACTTTTTAAATGTATGGACTGCATGCTGGCTGGGGAATTCTGGGACTGAAGCCCACCCATGTTAAAAGTTACCAAGATTGAGCAATGTTGATTTAGACATATTAAGTACTGTATCTTCCAAATGTGTGAAACTCGAAGTCCTATTATCACCAATTTGTGCAACCCATAATCCAACACATATGGAAGGCAAAAGGCTGTTTTTGTAAAAAAAACCAAACTATTATCTCAAGAATTCAAAACTTATTACTGTCACTCTATGAAGTCCACTACTGTTTGTTTTTTATTACATTTCAGCTTGCTAAGAAGAGAGAGTGAAACCTGGGCCCCTAGGTGTTCACGAGGGAGGTAATAAATTATTGGCTTTTGAATCATTTTTAAAAATATTTCATAGTGTTTTGCAGGCCAGCTTAAATAAATTAAGACTGAGGTTCTCAGCTTGCTTTTCGCCAATTTTTTTTCCAGAAGTAGTTTCTTTTTATTTCTCTCTTCCCATATACGAAGGTATTATAAAATGAAATAGACTGCACAGGGGAGACGTTGTCAACAGAGGATCTACACTAAATAATACTGAAGGCAGGTTTCACATGCTGGAGGGTATTCTTCTTACTAAGATTTACAATGAATGATTCTATTCAAATATAAATAGTACCTACTAAGATGGCTCAGATGATCCATCATACTTAATGCTACTCCATATGAAAGTGGGAGGAAGCCAAAGGGGCCATGAACTATCAACCTAGGGGGAAAAAAAGCCTAGGCATGCAATAATTTTAAAAAATTACAGGAAACAGGAAAGATTTGTAAAAGGAAAAAATGATTTGAATTTTTCCTAAAGAGTTCATTGTTGTTGTTGTTGTTGTTAGTTAGTTGCGAAGTCGTGTCCGACCCATCGCGACCCTATGGACAATGTTCCTCCAGGCCTTCCTGTCCTCTACCATCTTCTGGAGTCCATTTAAGCTCACGCCTACTGCTTCAGTGACTCCATCCAGCCACCTCATTCTCTGTCATCCCCTTCTTCTATTGCCCTCAATCTTTCCCAGCATTAGGCTCTTCTCCAGGGAGTCCTTCCTTCTCATTAGGTGGCCAAAGTATTTGAGTTTTAGCTTCAGGATCTGGCCTTCTAAAGAGCAGTCAAGGTTGATCTCCTCTAGGACTGACCGGTTTGATCGCCTTGCGGTCCAAGGAACTCGCAGGAGTCTTCTCCAGCACCATAGTTCAAAGGCTTCAATTCTTTGGCACTCAGCCTTTCTTATGGTCTCAACTTTCACTGCCATACATTGCAACTGGGAAGACCATAGCCTTGACTATACGCACTTTTGTTGACAAGGTGATGTCTCTGCTTTTTAGTGTGCTGTCTAGATTTGCCATGGCTTTCCTCCCAAGGAGCAAGCGTCTTTTAATTTCTTGGCTACAGTCCATTAGGATAAAGTAATAATATTTGCTGAACCTGACTTTCCTAAGTACATCTTTTATTTTGGCAGCAGATTTGACTAAATGTGCATTGCACTGCACTTCATCTTGAAAGCACTAATTATAAAACAATAAGGTAAGTTTCCATAGATAATGCATCGTTTTCTCAAAATATAGCAAATGCATGTGAGATTCTCTCATTAGCTCAGATGACACAAGATGACCCTATACTTCTGTATGTGTGTGCTTGTACACATAATATATATGCATATATGCATGTATGCATCTTGATATCAGAAAGTCAAACTGTAGCAATGATGAATGTTTAGCAACTCTAATCTTACCTATGAAATTCCACATAAAGTTTTTAAACAAAGAATTTAACTTGACAAAATAGTTAAGGGAAATAAGTTTTAGTAGTTCTTTCAATGTGTGCACAATGTGTAGGCCAAGATTAATTTTAAGTCTGATCTTGTCCCATTGTACCCTTCATATTAACCTTCACTATTGAACGGAATAAATGGGAGTTCTAAATATTTAATTGATTTGGCACTGAAACTCAGGGACCATTAACTACAGATCTGTAACATATTGACTCTCCTACAAAGAGGATTTCAGACTGATCACAGATAAGATGGTCAAGAGGAATGGGGACCGGTGTTTCTCCAGATTATGCTGTATAACATCATCTAGCATCATATATCATTAGCTATTTGGCTAGCTGAAAACTCTAGTTCAGAAAAATCCGACAGGCTGAAAAGTTCCCAGACTTGTCCCTCACACACAGCTTTCCACAAACCTTATTGCATGGCATTTCAGGGTTGTGGTTTTTCACTTAAAAAAACAGTGGTCCCAAAGCTCTTCAGCTTATTGACCCCTTCATGAAATTTCATATTCTTCATCAAGCCAGAAACATTATATGAAAATAACTCATAAATATGACTATAACTAAACAGTGCTATGAATTATAACGACAATGACGAGAGAATTCAAGGCTGCTCTCACTGGTGGCTGACCAACCAATCCTGGGTAATACTGTCTCCACCACTCGCTACCTCATCTTCAGGATTAGGGATTGGTGTGGAGTCAAAGACCCAAAGATTAATTGATCCCAAACAACTTTCTATAATATATTGACCTCCAACCATTTATCAATCCTTTGGATAATCCCATTGACTCTTGGGGGTCAATTTTGACCATTTTGGGGGTCCCTGAACTAGATCAGTGGAATTAGTTTTTACAAGAAATACTAATATTCCCAAGCACATCCTCACTAACATCACTCTGATGGAAAGAAACTGGCCTGAACATACACCTGCTCTACTCACTGTAACCTAAATTGGATGCCATGGTTTACTTCCATCCTTCCCATTCATTGTAGCTATTTCCATGGAAAGGTTCCAATCATTAAAAATCAAGGCTATTTCTATTAGTTTCCTAGATAAGCAAGACTATTTATATACACTAGTGAAGGAATAGAATATTGGAAGCCAGCTTTTTGATATGTTACCTATCTCATGTATCTCTGTGTTTCTTCCATTTCTGAACTATCCTACTGAAGAAATGCATATTCTTGTCCTGTTTTACATTTTTCTCCTATGCCATTTAAAATTTCTAGAATTGACAAATGGAAGGCAGACAGATAGTGTGTTCCAACAAGCAAGGAGCCAAGCCATTCCTTGTCTGACAAGCAGGTTGCAGAATCTAGTGCACAATAGTAAGTTGTATTTAATCACCCCATTTAAGAGCCTTTCCATTCCTCAATTCCCCCATTTTTAGGGGGAAACGTTTGCTCCATGTTCACTGTTGGCTTCACACATACCATCTCTCTCTCTCTTTGCTGATTTTAAAAGCATTTCTGATGACCAGTTATAAAGCTGTTGTATCCTCCTTTCTTTTTCCAGCTTCTCCATTTTCTGATTTTTCCCAGGTAAAAAAATGAATTTAAAAGCAAACTTTGTGACATTCCAAATGGCATCTGAAGACCATTTTGTATCCTTTTCTTCAACACATTTTTCTTTTTCAGCAAGATATTTTCTTCCAGGAAGAAGGGTATATTAGAATCATTGTTTTTCAAGATGCTACAATTAATCATCTTTTGACTTTAATCTCTAAGGGGAGAGCACTAGATATCACTCATACTATCTTAAAAAGTTTAGAATGAAGGAAGCATCCAGAAGCAAGTGGAACCAAGGTCACGGAACAAATTCAGGACAATGCAATATTCTTGTTGATATATTATATTGTAAGCAGAGTTGTAGCTAGATAAGTTTGCTAATGAGAGATTTTTCTGCATTACTATCAAAGAAATCTATAGCTAAATAAGCTTCTGTTACTGGGAGGAGAAACACAAATTGCTATTTTATGAGTCCTCTTAGGTTATCTGTGCTAAAATAAAGCTTCACATCCTAGGTGTTTTAATTGTTTCAATTAAAGAGTGTAAGTTTAATCTTATGTTAATGTCTCACAAAAGGATGCTAATGTAACACAAATGTGTTTAATAGCCATCCACTTTTAAAAAAACCATACTTCTCCATAAAGGGGGGAAAAAATCCACATTAAGTTTCAGGTTCAACAGAATTTAAGGAAAGTGAGATGGACACCAGTCTTCCTATACTTAAAAAAAAAAAGAAACAGCTTTTTCTGAGTGTCATTCTCAAAAATTTAATCTATTACTCACAATGTACTACCTGGAGTACTGTAGACAGTATCCCTCAAAAGATGCTGTGAAAAGTAGTATGCCTGACAATGCTAGCAGAGTGTGAAGGAGACTTCCCTCAACTTTCCCCAAGCTCTAGTGCAAGATATTGACAAGTGACTTGACATGTGAATTTGGGAATCCTTGAATCAGAGTTGATAAAATCGGTCTCAAGGGGAGAACTACAGAAGCGGAACATTCAAATATAAACATTTTGTACAACAGTGGAAACTGTCTGCAGGTAAGAGATGACAACTGTACCATGAAAACATTATCTAAGAATCTGCTACTGACAACCAGTTTGTTTTTAAAACCACTGCTTCTATACAGCACCTCTTCCTATGGCAAAGATCACCCTAATGAAATCTCAGTCATACTTGGCGGATTCTACCATTCCCCATATTGTCTGAAACAGGAAGCAAAAATGCTTGGAAAGGCTGTTCCCTAGTTCATTGCCCATGGCTGGAAACCCTACCTTAAAGACAGATTATCGTTAATATAAATACATTATATAAATATAAATAAAAGTAACCAATTTATAAAGTGTAAGCTGCTTTTCAAGAAGAATAAAGAAGTCAAACAACAATTGAGGAATCATGAGAAAAATCTGGCATCTTTTAAAATTCTAGATGATTTTTTTTTCAAAGTTTCACGTGCCCTTAAAAATAAATCAAGCTTAACAGCAAAAAAATAATATTTTTTTTTAAAAAACTGCACTATTTGAAAAACAGCGTTTGCAATGCTTGACTTTGGAATTAGCTAAGACATAACGTCAGCAACATAATTCATAGCCCACACTCTCTGTCTCTTAAAAAAAGGCTGTCATTGCTGTGAACACTGGAATAAAAAAAATAAAGCGAAAGATTAATATCATCTGGCCATTTTTAATTTACAAACAGAATAAGATTATCTTCTAAAGTGAAGAGATATTTTCTATATACTTCAATCTCTACATTAGTCTTTGTATATTTTCTTCGGAACAGAAACATTTGGCATTTGTTCATGAAACTATTTTTTTTTTAATTTTCAATCATCATCTTTATATATACACATACATACAATTTTTTTTTTCAAATTAATACCAGTCGAACTGTTGTAATTTTAGAGAATCCTGGAACTATTATTGAATGAGATGTTGTAATGATAGAAATATAGGACCTCTCACAGATCTATAATTCTAAAATTCCAATGAAAAGGATGCTGTTGTCTGAGAGTTTTTATAATACTCATGGTTGATTTTGCTCTTGAAAAAAAAGCAAAGAAACAATTCTAATATAAACCTTGATGATCAATTACCTTTATTTAACCAATTATTAGAGAAATAGTGTTTTGAAGATGATCAGAAAGGATGTCATCCTTATAAGACTGACTTCCATGTAAATGTCTATAAGAAAACAGTCTTCTGACAATTTAGGCCAACTCTAACCATTTCTAGCCAATATTGTTAATGGTAACCCCAAATTATTGTTTTTAATGTAATTTATTTATTGTATTTGGGCACTATGGTTTAATCTGTTTTTAATTTTTGTATTTTGTATTTTGGTATTTTGGTATTTATCGCCCTGTTCACCGCCCTGAGTCCTTCGGGAGAAGGGCGGTATACAAATTAAATTAAATAAATAAATAAAATAAAATAAATATCTGAAGGACATCAAACTATCCGTTCAATTGTTTCCAATTGCTGCCTTAATAAATAACATGGAAGGATAAAGCTTGGGAAAGTCTATTTGGTGATTATTCTTGTAGTGATCTTAAGGCAGTGTTTTTCAACCTTTTTTGGGCAAAGGCACACTTGTTTCATGAAAAAAATCACGAGGCACTCCACCATTGGAAAATGTTAAAAAATTTAACTCTGTGCCTATATTGACTATATATAAAGTAATTCTCTTGAATAGGAATCAAATAAACACAAAGAAAGTATTTTATAATTACTTTTCAATTTTTCCCACGGCACACCAGGCAACATCTCGCGGCACACTAGTGTGCCGCGGAACAGTGGTTGAAAAACACTGTCTTAAGGAACACAAGATGCAGAACACGTACAATCAAGGTAACCTTATTAAGATCAACCAATCCACAAGTAGATAAGTGACAGATCATTGCACAACATCACCTCAGTAGAGAAATATATAGCACGTTTGAGTGTTTCAAGGAAGCAAGAGAAGATGAATTATGGAGAGTGTGATTTCCACCATCTCTGCTTTTCTAAGCTGTAGAAAAACTGCACGTTTCCCCAGTATGATGACAGAATATATAACTCCTAAGTTTGGAAGAGGAAATGTATTCTGCTTCGGGCTTTAGGAAGGGGAAAAAAAATCCAAAGTATATATGCTCTTGAAACAGCCCATAGCAATTCATTAATATCCAAAATTTATTTATTAATTTATTAAATTTCTATCCTGCCCATCTCACTGATATGACATCTCTGGGTGGGTTTACAATATGATAAAAAAGTAAAAAAAAGTATTATAAAACAAATAAAATTGGAAAAATCAAGCAGCAAAGCTAAAACCCAAAATGGTGGCTGGTCTGAAGGTGGGGATCTTCTCTCTACCTCATCAGCCATCCCCAAGCTAGTGCACCCCTACTGTGGCCCCAGGTCAGTTGGCAGAGCCAAGTTTTTCAGGTCCTTCCAGAAGGGCAGGAGTGTGGGGGCAGACCTCATCTTCATGGGAAAATATTCCAGAAACCAGAGGCGGCAGCAGAAAAGGGTCTTCTCCTGAACCCTACCAGCTAAAATTCTTTGACAGATGGGATAACAAATGGGCCGCTTCTGCTGGAATGAGGATGGTGGGCTAGTCCCATGGGGATGAGACGGTTCGTCAGATAGACCATATTGTCCTGACTTGTCTTGTAGTCATGGTGCGTTCATTACTCAACCAAGCAACTCTAAGAAAGACAAACAAAAGGGCTTCTGCCTTTTAACCAAAAAGAGTTGAAAGAAACAAAGGTTTACCTTCTGCAAATAAAGCACAGTTCCTTTAAGGACAGCATAAAAGGTTTTCCATCCTCTCTTTCCTCGTGGAGCTAGGAAAGCAACACACACACACAAAAACAAATTCTGTTTAAAATATGGTAGCTGTAATATATGTGCTCTTTTGGTTGCAAAACCCTCCTCAGCCACCCCCACCCCCCTTTCTTCTAAAAACTAAGTTTTGATTTAAAAAAAACAATAAGAAAAAAAGATTATAAAAAGAGAAAGCCAAAAGTGAAGAAAAAAGCAAGAAAATGTTATTAAAAATCATAACAAAGTTGTTGGTGTTTTTTTTAAAGAGTATTGTAGGAGAAGGGTAGTCCAAAGAAGCAGCAGTGCACAATAGGGACTTGATATCTGTCCCTTCCAGAAAGAAAAATTCTTAGTATTCTTTTTCTCTCCCCTCTTTTTCTTGTATTTACCAGCCCTATATTCCTTGGAGCTGCCTGCGACAAAAGGAACACACCTCAAGTGGTGGCCGTGCATTGAAACGTGTAAGAAATGAAAACACTAGAAAAGCTTTTCAGCCTATTTCAGGACTTGGGGGGGGGGTTGGGGGGGAAGGGCGGGAAGGAAGAATTGGCTCTTGGTCCAGTCCCAGTTTTCTCAGCAAGATTTCAGAAGTGGTTTGCCATTCCTAGGATTGAGAGAGAATAATGGCCAAGGTCACTCAGCCTGGCTTTGTGCCTAAGGAGAGAATTGGAACTCCTTGGATTCAAGCCAAATGCCCTAAATCAGGGGTCTCCAACCTCCGGGCCGTGGCCCATTTGGAATCGGGCCACAAACGCGGCTCCACTTGTACCTGCGAGGGCGCATGCCGGCCGCTCTCACGGAACCATCCCCCTCTTCTTTCCCCTCCCCGGTCCACCGCTCCATTAAGGTTGGGGACGGCCTGCCTTAACCACTACACCAAACTGGCTCTCCCGGGCTTGAACTAAGAAGAGGTTAAGCAAGAGAGCCATCTCATCCTTCGACCTCCATCGCAGAGAAGCCTTCCCGCGTATCTGTGGCAAAAGTGAAATGACTGAAGGGGAACAGCAAAGCTTAGCAAAGGGGGAAAGAAGATTGCAGCTGCGGGCTAATTCCCCTTCCATCTCTTGGAGCAATTCTCAGAGGGGCTGAAGGAGCTGCTGTTTCTCTCCTTAACCTTCCTAAACATTTGCACAAGGCATTTTCTTAGCTTTCCCCTCTGGGCTGCCGGATTCCCAGCTACTCTTCTAGTAGCACCTTTTATTTACATTCCCAGTAGCCAGCGAACATGCATATACAATTGCACAGATTCAAGTTTCTGTATTTACCACTTCCCTCCCTCCCCCAGTCAGCTCTTTTTTTTTCTTTCCCCTTTTTGCAAAGAGCAGCTCCCCCTGGAAAGCACTCACTCTTCTTTCCATCCATATCAGCATGGATTTTACGTGCCAGGAATCCGGTTTTGTACACAGCAGCATTGGGATCGTGAGGAATGTCCAGGAAGGGGTTATTGGAATTGCCGATGCGACTGACCGACTTGGACTGGTTTCCGTTATCCTTCTCATCAGTACCATCAGAAGGGGATTTTTTCTTCTCTTCGTCATCTCTAAAGCAAATTCAAACATAAACCCCACATTCAGTCATGCACATTTTACTTCGCTAATCAGATTAAGCCAAGGTGCATATTTTGTTATCGTCGCCTTTATTGACTGAGTAGCTGGGAAGCTTGATTTCACGCTAGGACCTGTGCTTCTAAAATGAGCAGAGGCATTTCATGTACACCTTATATTAAACCGCAAGAAATCTCATTAGTTCCAGTGGGAAGGCTTAGATGTATCTTTGGGGATAGGAATTGGGGTGGGAAGCTTGGTAGACCAGACGTGGTAGGATTACCACATTCAGCAACCAGGTGGTTTGTGTTGAGGCCTTGTGCATGTTAATGTGCTATTTCAAGAGTTTTATATTTTAAATGACAGCGGGTGGGATGGGGACCTTGCAGTTCCTGATTTTCTGGCAAGAGCAGCTTGCAACAGCTGGACATTGTTGATCAAAGTTCAAAAACACTTGGCAAAGACTCTTGTAATTGAGCCCTGGAGCTTCAATGTACGGAAAATTGCCCTCCTGCCCAGTGGATAAACTGTTCTGACCGATTGTACCCCAGAGCCCTTCAGCCTTTCCTCTTGTCCCCTTTGTCTTATAGTCAGTAACAATTAAATAGTCAGCCCTTCGATTTAGACTAGATCAGAAAACAGACTCCACAGGACTAGAGCTATATTTTATTGAGATAGGCCTTAGTAACAGAATCGTGCAAGCCTGCCCATCTCTCCCCTTCCTTCCCCTTCTGCTCCAGGACATTGGTGTGTGTGTGTGTGTGTGTGTGTGTGTGTGTGATGTCTGAGACTTTATAATACTCTCCCGTCTCTCTAAACATAACATATTCCTTCTGCACCTGAAGGCTTTTGAATTCCTTCTCCATGGTCATCTCTCTGACTTCCTACACAAGTGCCTTAGTTCGGTGGTTCTCAGCCTTTTCTTTACCACAACCCTCTTTAAATAACTATTTGGCCACGGACCGTGGCCACGGACCTCCAAGACTTGATTCAAGATTTAAATCATAACATTTCTTTAAGCCTTCGTGGACCCCCTGTGAGGACATCGCGGCCCCCTAGGGGTCTGTGGATCACAGGTTGAGAACCCTTGCCTTAGTTCATATTTACCGTTACTTACCGTTTCTTGGAAGGCAACTTCCTCTGATTCAAAGTTTGGCTATTGCTCCATTTTGCTCCACATACCCTGCATATACTAGAATCCATTAAGGCCACACGGTTTAATCCAATAAGAAGCAACCAGATATTTCTCAGCCCTTATACTCAGGAACCCGTAATCAGCAGATGATGGAGCAAGCCTCTCCAACTTAATGCCCTCCATATTCAGTGAGACTACAATCCAAGCGTCTAGCGTGCTAGATCTCAAAATCTAGATCCAGCTAGGTCCCACAAACTAGCATACTATAATCCCTGCACAACTAGTGGCACCAGGATGAAAGAATGTGGTACAGATTGAAATGGGGAAATTGTACACTTGTTCTGCCTCTGAACTATGACTCCCCTCCGTGCACCCTGTCCCATTATCAGATGCACGCTGCTACCACTGCATACAGCTTTGACGCAGCTGTACAAAGCAAGACTGGCACTTTCTCCTTTCCTCTCCGCTGTAATCTGTCACAGTCCAGGCATGAATTAATGGAGTTGGTCTCTGCTTTATTTTTGGAACCTACCCTCGGATACAGATTATCTGTCAGGATCCTCAGATGGAAGCGTTCTAAATCAACACTCTGCCGTGCAGTAATTCCTCTGCACCCTAACTTTTCTTTCAAAACTGAAAACAAGGAGCACCTACTTACTTCAAATGCCTCCCTAAGTAACACCAGCTGCCTGCAATTAGTGCAGGTTCGCATCCCACCAGGCTCCAGGTTGACTCAGCCTTCCATCCTTCCGAGGTAGGTAAAATGAGGACCCAGATTGTTGGGGGCAATTAAGCTGACTTTGTAATAATGCCGCTTGGGGTGTGTGTGAAAGCCCTAATAAGCAGGCATATACATAGAATGAAGGCTACAGCTAAGCTTGTAAGCCGCCCTGAGTCTTTGGAGAAGGGCGGGATATAAATGGAATTAAAATAAAAATTTAAAAAAAATAATCAAGAAAGGCAGTTTTGTTCTTTAAATGTTAAAATGTCCATAAATTATGCAGAGCAGAAAGCAACCGGGCTTTTTTTTTCCCCTTGAAGACATTTCGCTCCTTGTTCAAGAAGCTTCTTCAGTTTTGACTAAAGCTTCTTGGATGAGAAGAGAAACGCCTTCAAGGAAAAGCAAAGTTTGGTTGCCTTTTTGAAAAAGCCCCTTTGGGACAACCATGACCTGGATGACTGAAAATCTTCACAGACATGCCTTCACAGACATGAACCAAATAATTTTATGAGTTTACAGCATACCTATACAATGTCCTCCATGGCTTTCCGTGGAAATCTTCGGATACGGCTTAAATTTAAGTCCCCCCTCAAGGAACCTACAAAATTCATTGATAGGCCAACTACAGTAATACTAAACTAGCAGGAAAGTGGCTCCTTCCATTATTCACAATTGCTGTTCTACAAGGGAGAACCAGAAAAAAGCTCTGCGGTGAGATTTGCTTGTTACTAAGATGCATTTAGGTGATTGCCAAATATTATCTGTCATCTTCTACTGGCTATCCAGCATAATATGCCCTGTTTTCTGTCCTAGCATAGTTTATCCTACAATGGTTTCCTGGTTTCTTTGCTTTTTCTGATAATTCAGACAAAGATTTCTCACATATTACAGTTTTCTTCTTAATGTTTTTTCCTGCAAGTTTTCCTGCTTTTTTAAAAATATCCACCGAGTGTTAATTCATTGGTTGTAACCATAATTGATCGACTGGCTTGTCGCCTGAACCTGACATTGTGGCCCAAGAGACAATGACCGGCCTCAAATCACCTTGCTTCCATGCCTAAAATGGGACTAGATCTCACAATCTCCTGTTCTCTAGTCTGGTGCCTTAACCACTAGATCAAACTGGCTCACCGTATAACATCACCAGTGTCCAAAAATAGCTGAGGCTCTGCTAGATGGTGTTAGGATGAACCAAAGAATGCTTGTCCTTAATAAACTAATAAACTTCTTGGAAGTGCCACTCAGCTTTATCAGCCAATAGAGAGGAAGTGGGGGGTGGGGGTGGAAACCACTACTGCAAAAAGTGACATTAAATACCAAGGTAAGTCTGGGCTCAGTCATCAAAGTATGCCAGCTAATTTCAATAGCAGAGAAATGCCGCATTCTCAAGAGCTTCAGGTGATACTGGCAGTTGGATTATGTGATCAATAGTCATCCGTATCTAAATAGCAATGTAACTGTATCCCCCCTCTATATTTATCACTATTTATGTTTATAAATGACATCAGTAATGATTCTGGGCAGCATACAAATTGAAGCAACGTTGATTATAGTAAAACGCCCAAAGGAGATGAAAACTCAAGAACTAGATCTTTAATAAAACATCCCTCCAGGGCAGATAATAGGCATTACAGGTAGTCCTCGACTTACAGCCATTTGTTTAGTGACTGGAGTTACTGTGGCGCTGGAAAAAAAATGACCTGTAACTGTTTATCACACTGGCCACGTGATCAAGTGACCCGGGGTCATGGGATCACCTTTGGCGAGCTTCTAACAAGCAAAAGTCAATGGGGGAAGCCAGATTCACTTTACAGCTGTCACGTTAACGTAACAACTACGTTGATTCACTTAACACCTATGGCAGGAAAGGTGGTAAAACGGGGCAAAACTCACTCAACAACTGTCTTGCTAAGCGAGGGAAATTTGTAGCTCACTTGTGGTCGTTAGCCAAGGACTCCCTGTAAATAAATGTCAGAGGTTCCCTCTCCTTAAGTGCTGGATTAGGGTTTGGGCCTCAATTGTGGTCATAAAGTCAAGGACTACCTACATATCTACATAGCCTTGGTGGAGCAGTGGGCTAATGCCTCCCTAAGTAACGCCAGCTGCCTGCAATTAGTGCAGGTTCGCATCCCACCAGGCTCAAGGTTGACTCAGCCTTCCATCCTTCCGAGGTAGGTAAAATGAGGACCCAGATTGTTGGGGGCAATAAGCTGACTTTGTCATAATGCCGCTTGGGGGTGTGTGTGTGAAAGCCCTAATAAGCAGGCATATACATTGAATGAAGGCTACTGCTAAGCTTGTAAGCCGCCCTTAGTCTTTGGAGAAGGGCGGGATATAAATGGAATTAAAATAAATAAAATAAATACATATCAGAAGGCACTGTTTTAACGCAGAGGCCTGGAGCATGCCTACTCCACCAGTACTTAGAAACAATGGGAAAAGGACAGTCAGTCACATAATAATCAAACCCTATGCCGGGAATGTTTTTATAGATTACAATCAGCATGTTGAGTTGCACCCAGTGACTGGATGAAAGCTATCTAGGACTGTTGGTCCAGTGATACATTCACCCAAGGATATATTCACCACCACATGAACTCAGTCATATGTCCCCTTCAGACAACCTTAACTTAACTAGGAAAGACATGAATCTAAGCACAGATGGCTGGATTAACAATCATGAAGATTCTGTCCACTTCCTCAGGAACTAGAAAGTCAAATGTTTCACAGGTAACAAAACAAGTGAATGTCTTAATCAGCTCACATGGAGTCCCTCATTCAGAATTTTACTCTGAGAGGATCCAAGTGACTTTATATGACACATCCTAGAATATTCACACGGTGGCCTTGAAGATATTTCAGTGACTCCTGCCTCCTGGATAAATTAATTTAAATTAGGCTATCGCAGATGCAGTAAGAGTGGACAATTGCTTTATTGTGAGAATGTCACACATGCTTCATATGAACTTGTACAAAAATTGGATAATTCACTCTTCATTGTCCTCCAATAGTACTCTACACATCTCTTCTGTTGTTTCATTTTTCACAGCTCCTTGGAAAACAAGAAGTCCCCTGGGATTGACAAGTGGGGAGAAGGAGCATCCAAACCAAAGTGCCTGCTACCCACCTATTCTAGGTGGCAACTAAAACCCCTAAGCTCCCGACAGAACACATCTTGGACCATTATATGGGCCAATATAGTTAACCCATAAGTCAGTTGAAAAGCAATCATACTTTCCATGCTAAGGTCTTACAATACTTATTCCAAGGGGCCTTAGGATAGGATCTATGGTGGCTACAATCTTTTGAACTACTCCAGACTCAACGCTACCCTAGTGTAATTAAAATTGCTAAGCCTCCCTATCTTCATTGCTGTTGTGATTCAGCGTCACCCTGTGGTTCCAGCAGCTGAGTCGGATGATTCTGAGGAGGAGGAGGAGGGTTTTGGAGAACCTTTGGTGTCAGAGGGAGGTTCTGATGCACTGCAGGACTCTCAGCCTGGCCCCTCCCGTCTTGTTCCTCAGCAGACTCAGCCGTGTGAGCAGGAGGTATTGGAAGAAGATGATCCACAGCTGGCTCTGTTCAGGGATGCTAGGAGCAGGAGGCAATCTAGCAGAGCAGAACACAGAAAGGCAATGAGGCAACTCGGGAGAAGGCAATGAGAAGCCACGCCTTGGGACTACTGATAAAAGGGGAAGGTGTGGGAGGTGCTGGTTGCTGAAGGCAACCGTTTGAAGATCTTCTGCTAGAGTCCTGGTCTGTTATTCTTGTTTAACTCTTGTTTGAACTTTTGGTTTAACTCTTGTTTGAACTCTTTGTAAATAAATTTGGTTGGGTTTTTTCCAGCCTGTTGACTATAAAAAGGGGTTGTCCCTGACATTCAAACAGGGCCGGTCATAGGCTGGAACAGAACAACTGCCAATCCAGCAATGGAAATCGAGCAACTTGGGCAAGGCTCTCACTGAGCAGCAAGAAGGTCAGTACATCAGCAATAAATCTAACGGTTCCTCAGGTCCAATTTCAACCAGAGAGTATCACATCCATGTATCTCTGATGCAATACTTCAGAGAGTTGTTAAGTCTCTTTGCATGACCGCTGCCCAGACTGAGGAAGGTGACCTTGACGGAGATCTGCAAGCTATGTTACCAAAGCAACAAGGGATGAAATGTATGTTAAAATTGATAACAGACAAGACAATATTCAGAAAAGGCTTAGACAGTCATCTCCCTAATTCACTGAACTATGAGAAGGAAGAGGCTCAACACAATCTGACTTTCAGGATTCTGCTAGCCACTCTCAATAAGCATGGTTTTAGCCTTCCTATGGAGTTGATTGCCTAATCTGATTTACCTAGCAGGGCTCACAGTAACAGCTACTCCGAGTCCCCTAGCCTGGCTTCATGGACACATTTCTGAGAATGGAACATCCCTGTCAGGGCCCAGACAGGTTTCTGGATGGGAAACATCCTCACTCTGAGCTCATGCATGTTTGGTTGGCTGCCTCATCCAGATGAGACAGTTTTGTTACAAATTCACCTAACATTTAGCAGCAGCTGGAAGACAGTGACACTGAGGATCTGGAGGCATGACTTAGCCTTAGGGCTAAGCATTGGGGGTTGGAAATGTCAAGTCTGCTTTCCCTGAGGGAGGTCTAGCTCTAAATTCCCTCCACGCACCTTTCACAATTGAGACATTACTGCCTGCTCTCTCTCACCGCCACTGGTCCCCTTTAGTTCCTTTTCTCAGAAGCCAAGTATCGTCCGATAACTAATAGGCCTTAATTCAAACTCTTTGACGACTAGGATCTGTCATAAGAAGCTTCTTTAAAAGCAATAACATTTTTTTAAAAAATAAAACATAATAAATAACTTCTTTTATAATCAGGAGAAATTTGCTATTGAGTAGAAGTGTAAAAGTCTTGGAAAGAGACAAGAGATGGTTATGGTATCCTCAATGAAACCAGCTTCCACCAGGGCAGGAAAATACATGGTGGTATACTTTGAAAGACAATGTTCCAATAACTCAGGGGCTGCCACAAAGAAGAGGGAGTCAAGCTATTCTCCAAAGCACCTGAAGGCAGGACAAGAAGCAACGGATGGAAACTAGTCAAGGAGAGAAGCAACCTAGAACTAAGGAGAAACTTCCTGACTGTTAGAACATTAAATCAGTGGAACAACCTGCCTCCAGAAGCTGTGAATGCTCCAACACTGGAAGTTTTTAAGAAGAGACTGGACAGCCATTTGTCTGAAATGGTAGGGTTTCCTGCCTGAGCAGGGGGTTGGACTAGACCAGGGGTAGGCAAACCTTGGCTCTTTTATGACTCGTGGACGTCAACTCCCAGAATTCCTGAGCCAGCATAGCTGGCTCAGGAATTCTGGGAGTTGAAGTCCTTGAGTCATAAAAGAGCCAAGGTTGCCTACCCCTGTACTAGACTATTATTATTATTATTATTATTATTATTATTATTATTATTATTATTATTATTGTTGTTGTTGTTGTTGTTGTTGTTTTCTTAGTGTGCAATGAAAACTTGCATACGTTACTACAGCAAAAGGCAATCCCATAAAAGCAGCATTATTAATATTAATATTGGCATTTTTCTGTTTCTTTTCTCTTCAAACAAAGACTTCTACCCAGCAGCCATGATTCCCCTCAGCGTGAAAGGAAATCAAGTAACCAGGACGAACAGAGAAAGGATGACGAGTGGTTAAAGTGTGCTGGCAAAAATCTCATCTTGTATTTAACTATGAATATCAACAGGGAATTCCACGGCGAGCCTGCAAAGGTGATTGTGTGATGCTAAGTGATCCAGAATGATCACCCACATTCTTGGGGTTTTGTCCTTTTTATTTATGTTGTTCATTTTATGGTTTTAATTGTGAATATATTGTATGTTGCCCAGAGTCTCATTTCATAACATGGGAGGCTGTATAAAACTACCAAACAAAATAAAATTGTGGGCTTCCCAAATGCGGGCTGAAGTAATGCACACATAAGGCTTCTGCAATGAATTATCTTCAGCGTCAGTTTGTTGTCAAGCTACCCGCCGTTAATCATAAGACAAGCTTCAGACATGAAGGCCAATAGGAAGAAACTTGACCTAAGCCGTGTTTCTTCTACCAGCAGTTCTGACACAATGCTTCGAAGATAAAAGGGAGAAAACTAAGCACGGGTTTATTCATGCCGCCACAGATTAAGTGAGGATTGAATTTCTATCTTTAAGGTAATGTTTCCAACCCAACTCAAAAAGCCTTCCAACCTTACAAGCAGCCTTTCATCACTGACAACTCATTTTGCTTACTAGAATAACAAGTAGGCACCTGGCTTGCAAGAGATAATTTGGTTTGACAACCTATCCTTCTGTTATACATTCAGGAAATTCTGTCCCTTGTTGCATGGACTGAGTATGATGACCAAATGGGCACGTCACCAATTTCTCCTACTTATCAAACATCTTGCACTGTATTAAAACTGAATTTCAATAAAATAACAACAACAACAAGGGAACTGCCAAAGCAACAGACAAACAAAAAGATCAGTTTCTAATTGACAAGTTGATTTTGGAAAACTGCAACAGAAGGAAGACAAACTTGAATGTAGCATGGATTACAAGGAGGCATTCAATTCCCTGCCAGATGATTGGATAATCAAGCGCCTAGAAAGAACAGGAGTCAGTAGAAACATTTGTTTTGTGCAAAGGTGAATGGCACAATGGAAGACACAGTTGCCGGTCAGTGGCGATAGAGTGGAACAGGTTAATAATATCAAGAGAGGAACCTTTTCAAGGAGACTCAGTATCACCATTACTATTTGTCATTGCACTGATTCTTCTGTAAACAATACTGAATAATTCAGCAATATTTTTGATAGCTAGTTAAATACTAGCTATCAAAAATTAAAAAAAAAACATCTGCCAGGCGATCACACCTCCTTTACATCAATGATCTGATGCTGTATGGAAATACAACATCTGAAATAGAATTGCTGCTCAACACTGTCTGTATTCACAGCCAAGCTAGTGCAGTGCAGTTTGGACTGGACAAATGTGCCACACTCAGCATCAAATGGGGAAAAATAATGAAAATTTGAAGATGCTCTGTGGAAACAATATCAAGAGCCTGGATGAGGATGATTACTATAAATACCTGGGCATCCTTTAAGCTGACAACATCAAGCATGCTGAAGTCAAGAAAGTTAGAAGAGAATACATCACGAAAGATTTTAAAAGGTCCAAATTCAGTGTGGGAAATACCACCAAGCCAAATAACAGCTGGGCAATTCCAGTCAGTGGACTGGACTCAAGCAGAACTGAAAACCCTGCTTAGAAAGGCCAATAAAATAATGGCAATGAATCCCCTTCATCCATGCAGTGATGCTGACAGATGCTCCTTACTAAGGAAAACAGGTGAGGGTACATGTATGAAGGACAATGAAGAAAATGCACCGACGATATGAAGGTCTACTGAGTATTGGAGAGACCAAATTGGCGTATTTTACGTTACATGTCTTAACAGCAGCGAGGATTGTATTTGCTCAGCACTGGAAGAATGAAGAAACACCCCTAGACTAAGAGATAACCAAGAAGATACTGGACTGTGCTGAAACGAACAGACTTACACTGAGGATCAAAGAGAAAGAAGATACAGAATATTTTCAAACATGGAATTTATTTTATCAATGGTTGGGAAAAAAGGGGTAGAGACTTAGAGTGTAACTTGTATTATTAAGCAAACAAATTAACCCAGACAACACGTTTATTAAGCACTAATCAAATGTAATAATAGAAAATTAATAACAAAATTGGAAAAAAAAGACAAAGGAAGAATAGAAAGGAGACATAGCAAGGAAAATAGTATATGGCCAGTACATAAAAGAAAAAAGAAAAATACCAGGCAAGACACTTAAACCGCCAGTGGCTAAGAGCAGGAAAATTGAAGAAAGAGGAGCTAATTCTGACTTTACAAGGCCAAGCCTTTAGCACAAATGCATGCAAAGCCAGAATTGAAAAGACAGCAACAGATAGCAAATGCTGCCTCTGCAAAGAAGAAAAAGAAACAGAAGACCATCTCATTTTAGCTACTGCAAGGAGGTTGCCCAGACTGATTACAATCAATGGCGTGACCAAGTAACAACAACGATACATGGAAATATCTGCAAGAAATACCAATTGCCTGGATGCAAAAACTATTTGGCCCATAAAGTGCTCTGGGACTTTAAAATTCAAACAGAGAAGCACCTGTGACATAGCATCCCAGACTTAATTTTTGATGAGAAAGACAAAAGTCTGAGTAGTGGATGTGGAAGTATCTGGAGAGAAGAAGAGAAAGAACTGGAGAAAATTACCAAATACAAAGACCCGCAAACAGAAGTAGAACGGCTTTGGTAAAAGAAAACAAAGATACTACCAATAGGCACCATCCCAATGGGGAATAATAGGTGCAATCCCAAAACATCTGGAGCACTACTTGAACACATCGGCATTAACAAAATCACCATTAATCAATTGAAAAGGCAACTTGATTGGAACAGCTTACATCCTGTAAGGATACATTAACGCCATCAAACAACATCTGCCTATCCCAGGTCCTTGGGAAGGACTCAGTAGGTGAATAAAAATCCCAAATTTTGTTTAAACATCTGGCTGACTGTGCAACTGACCATAACCTATACAATCTCTATGCTACCCAACTCAGTGACTATGGGCAGTTCACAACAATCAAAGAAATTACATCAAAATCACTGAAATGTAAAAGATAAAGATAAAAGTTGGCAAGTACAAAAAAACAGTCTCACACTCCCTTGCCAAAACTCTTTATCATCCAGAGGTCCCCAACCTTTTGGGCACCAGGGCCGGTACCGTGGAGAGAGGTTTTTCCGTGGACTGGAGGGGGTGTGGTTTTGTGTGCTGCCTGCATCTTGCGAATGGGGCATTGCTTGTTTGTGTGGACCGGTTGCTGGCATGCTGCGACCTGGTACTGGTCCACGGACCAGGGGTTGGAGACCCCTGTTCTAAACAACAGCAGAGAGGGGGCCATAAAGTGAGACTCTTGGGGACCTCAAACCAAAGATCAGATGCTGCAATAGAGAAGGTGTGATTCCGGGGTCCTGACAGATAACAACGTTTAATCAACGGAACTCGGGGCATACTAAGTGCAGAATTGAATTAGCTGGGTAGATGTTATGGGAGGCAAGCACCTCTTAAGTAACCTGGTTCTACAGAATATGGGGCCTAGATTTGTTAAACATGTAACAGAAATAATGCCAGGAGGAAGACTGATTTAGACTTCGAAAAGCCACCATTTTGCATGTTCTAGCATGTTTTGCATTCTGGAACAACAAGTGCCTGTGCAGTAACCCTGTCTCATTCTGTGAGAATCTATGGCCAAGTATACCCTCTCAAGGAAAAGAAGTAGCATTAAACTTCTTCAGATGTAACTAACAGGCATCACCAATTTCTGTTCTCCAAGAGAGTACAAGTGGTCCTCAACTCAAAATTATTGCAGGATCCAATCTGGGCCAGTCACTGGGACCAGAGGTTCAGTCTTCTGAGCTTTTGGACTTGTGCCAGAGCCCATCCTCAGGCAACTTCGCTTTCAAATGCTATCTGTGCATGGAGGTACACCATACTGAGAATATGAGTAACAGGTGGCACATTTTTTAAATAAATAAAAAGATTCCAAAAGAAAAAAAATCTTGCAGATGTTCTATTATCCATCAACATTCAGTTATTCTGTACAGGTGTAACTTAGTCAGGTAATGAAACATCTATTAGCAGAAAACAAAGCTCAGAGAACTCCATAAAAGGAAGATTAGAAACTTGGTAAAGATTATTTTACAGAAGCTAACCAACTTTCAGATATACTCTTCAAGTTATTATCTTCACATTGCAAATGGAGTTATTATCATTATAAGAATGGCTTGCCCAAAACTACATGATTAATAGATTAAATCAGCCCTTTTCAGGGGCTGTACTGTTTTAATTATCATGAATGTATTAAGACTGTCCAATGAAAAATGAAAGAAGTTTGATATATAAAAACAATAGAGTCAGGATAAAAATCAATGCAGATAGTCCTCGACTTACAACCATTGATTTAGGGACCGTTCCAAGTCACAACAGCATTGAAAAAAGTGACACAGGACCATTTTTCAAACTTACAACCACTGCATCCTCTCCAAGGTCATGTGATCAAAATTCAGTTGCTTGGCAACTGACTCATATTTATGACAGTTGCAGTGTCCTGGGGGAGGGGGTCACATTTATTTATTTATTTATTTTAATTCCATTTATATCCCGCCCTTCTCCGAAGACTCAGGGCGGCTTACAAGCTTAACAGTAGCCTTCATTCTATGTATATGCCTGCTTATTAGGGCTTTCACACACACCCCAAGCGGCATTATTACAAAGTCAGCTTAATTGCCCCCAACAATCTGGGTCCTCATTTTACCTACCTGGGAAGGATGGAAGGCTGAGTCAACCTTGAGCCTGGTGGGATGCGAACCTACACTAATTGCAGGCAGCTGGTGTTACTTAAGGAGGCATTAGCCTACTGCTCCACCAAGGCTCTTATTGCCTATTACCCATTAAAAAGTAGACCATGGTGTAGCTGAAGTCACTTAGCGACACTCTACCGAAGAATGTTAAGGACAGAGAAGCTTGCTAGGTACTACAGCAAGATCCGCTCAGCTATCTTTTGAAACTTTTACAGAACCAAGTGACCCCAAATAAAAAGGAGGTACAGCTAGAATTCAGCTGGTCTGAGAAAGTATTTGCAAAGTCAAAAGGAATGAGAAATTCAGACATATAAACACTTTAAAGCAGGCATGATTGCTCACAGTACCTTTTGCAACCTTCTGAAAAGCAAAATGAGTGGGGAAGCCAGAATCACTTAACTGTGTTACTTACTTAACAGCTATAGTGATTCCCTTAACAACTGTGGCAAGGAAAGTCATAAAATGGGGCAAAACTCACTTAACAACCGTCTTGCTTAGCAAAGGAAATCTGGGGTTCAAATGTGGTCGTAAGTCGAGAACTAACTGTCAACAAACGTAGGAGGTTCCCTCTCTTGAACTCCTGGAATAGATTTCTGCAATTTCTAGCATCTGTGCCATGTACTGCAGGTATATCAAGCGGAATACCATAAAAGGAATCATTTGAAGCTCATTAGTTCAACATAAGATACTTACACTGCCCACTCAAGCTTTTCATTCTTGATTGAATTGTAAAGAGCCTGGAAGAGGAAAGAAATAAGAAAAAAAAAATTAAGTGGATTTGGATGACCATATATAGAAGATAACTTTTTTTTTTTTGAAAAAAACAACAAATCATCTAAATGTCACAAATTACCACATACATGTTGCAGTAAAGATTAAAACGTTATTCTTTAGCCTGGGGTGCATAAAAAGTCTTTGTCGTGTTTTAATGTTGCTGAACTCCTTCCCCCCCCCCCCCCCCCGTTAAGCCTGGAGACGAGGAGAGAGGCTTTTAACAACCCTTCGCTGACTTTGGAGAGATTCCAAAAGTTAAGAGCTGTCGCTTGGAAGTCCTCTTCAAGTGCCTTTGCTGTAGCACAGAGTTGGAGAGGACGAGTGGGCTGAGATTTAGTACTTTAGTACAGATAAAACCTACACTGTCCTTTGGGAACAAGCACAGGGCCTGGTTTAGAGATCTCAGTTCTCCATGCTGAGGAAAAAAAGAAAACATCCCCTCACAGGACTAGCTTCAAATTAGCAGAGGCCCAAAACACCTCCCGGACAATGATACTGAGGCTTATGATGAAGTAAATTTTGCTCATATATTGTTTTAGAACAGCTAGGCCAGGGGTCGGCAACCTCGGCTCTTTTATGACTCGTGGACTTCAACTCCCAGAATTCCTGAGCCAGCTATGCTGGCTCAGGAATTCTGGGAGTTGAAGTCCACGAGTCATAAAAGAGCCGAGGTTGCCGACCCCTGAGCTAGGCCAATGACAACCCACAAGGCTAATTCTGAACGTAAGCGAACTCTCCCTGTGAATCCTTACAGAAACCCTCGTTTCTAAGGTCATTTTTAACATTATGCCTCTCAGACAATTTTTTTTTATATTAAAAAATTTGGAATCAGAACTTCTTGTACCTCTCTTTAGAAAAAAGAGGTGAGCTGTACAGATCAAGAACGCACAAATAAAGGAGATAAAATATTCTCTTCTCAGATTCTACATCAATGCCGGTCTATACATATTGGCAGGCAAAGATCCCTGCCTGCATCTTGCCCACTCCATTTGTTATTTGGTATTCTGTAACTAAAGTCTCCAAATAAAATGACATTAAATTCATATAGCCTATCCCGAATTTCTACCCTCCTGCTACAAATCACATCTGATGTAAGAGCTGCTAAAATGACACCTATCAGACATGTCATAAAAGCCATTTCACTTACCATTTTATCTATTACTATAAAATATAACATTGCAGAGAGCCCAGACAAGATGGGAACAGTATGATTGGTAGTATTGTTCAACCATATCTTTAAACAGCAGGTCAGGTAGCTATTAAAAATTAGTACCAGATTGCTTTTCAAAATTTCCTGATATACAAATAGCATGCAACATTTATGTATTTCTGCATTTATTTAAAATCATTTATATGGGATCCTTCATAAAATCAATGCAAAGTCAGGTAATCGTGGGAAAATAAAAACATCTGGTATCAAAAGATAACAGTAACTCCTTAGATGAGCCTCTCTAGAACATGACACCCAACATCTGTGCTTTGAAATATGAAGCCCATTCAGATATTTAACAACGAATATACCTCAATACAGTCCCTAAAATGCAGCACCAACTTCCCATCTGGACCTGGCAGCTGTATTCTGAGCTAAGTGTAAATTCATGACAGCCTTCAAAGGGGTATTTGTGTGTGTGTGTGTGTGTGTGTTTGTGAGATTTAAGTGTCTAAGCTGTGTGACTGAAAACTGAATGTCTTACAGCCGCTGTGAGTTTTAAAAATGTAACAAAACCAAAAATTAATCAAAGATAAAGCTGTGAATGCTCCAATACTGGAAGTTTTTAAGAAGACACTGGACAGCCATTTGTCCGAAATGGTACAGGGTTTCCTGCCTGAGCAGGGGGTTGGACTAGATGACCTCCAAGGTCCCTTTCTATATATATATATATGATGAAAGGGACCTTGGAGGTCATCTACGAAAACATATATATATATATATATATATATATATATATATATATATATATATATATATATATATATATATATATATATATATATATATATATATATATATATAACACCAGAGCAATTGTTAGGTTTGTAACTACACATCAAATCTTTTATTATGTCATGTTCGTCCACCAGAAATATCAACTATAAGAAATCAATTTCAAAGGAAGAAAAATTTGTCTAGATTACTTATACAGCTGTTTCTCTTTCTAGCATACCAGTTTCAAGAAAGTTTAGATATTCATTCATTCATTCATTCAATTTATACAGCCATCCATCTCGCATCTAGGCAGCTTACAATAAAATAGATAAAATACCTAATGTAAAAAATAAAAAATAAAACACATAGGACCAAGCATCATTCAAACAACTATCAACTTAGCCAGTACTGTAGATGGACTCCATTACCCACCCAGGACCCAAGACACAGGTACAAAACCAAGTTTTCAAGGCCTTTGGAAATCCAGCAGGGAAAGGCCAATTTAATCTCAGAGGGGATGACATTCCACAGGGTGGGCATCGTGGCAGAAAAAGAGGTTCCTTCTGGGCTCCACAAGCCAACTGTACCTAGGGATCTAATAGGAAGGGTAGACACCACTGGGGAAGGCTGGTCCCACAAATAACTCGGTTCCAAGCCATGAAGAACTTTAAAGTTCACAGTCAGATTATTTCGAGCTTGCGTGATCTTTCTGCTTGGCTGATTCAAAACTGGAAACCTCATGAAATCATCATCACTATGTTAAAATCTAACCATTAATGGCATGCATTTCACCATTGTAGGCTTCCTTGATTCCAAAATATTCTTATTTTTAATTGCCCAACAAGTCGGTACTCAATTAAGTTAGAAAAAAGCAGTTGTAATCCTCTCTAGCCACATCTTTCTTTCTTTGCTCCAGGAAATTGAACCATAACAAAATACGGCAGGAATTTCTTAAACCATCTGCTTTGAATCTGAGTGGGGTAAATATTTCATATTAGGTATAATTCTAAATCTCTGAGTGTGACTAGAGGGTTAGGTGTAAACTAGGGATACTTAAGATATCCCTATTAATACTGTAAGATAGTAACATGTTGCTGAAAGTAACCTTTAACTATCCTATCAAAATATTGATATTTATTCAATATTATTCAACACTTGTTGACTTCAAGATTGCAGAATATTTTTATGCCAAATTATATCCAGCTCCAAATTATATCCAGCTCCAAATCTTGCCGCGTTGACAAGACTCAACAAACCAATGGATATAATGTCTAAGTACTAGCTATTATGTTTAGGAAGTTCTAAGTTCAGACATTACCCTAACATTCTGTTATTAATCAAGTTATGAACCTCCACCCACCATGAATTGATTCCTATTGAGCACTGCATGTTATGTTTTTGAAAAGATCAAGAGTGCATTTGGAGATGGGAGTTCATTTTTCTTGTAAGGTACCCCATTATATGCAAAATATTTGTCCAACGAGGGATAGTAATTAGGATTTAAACAGTGAGATCCCCCCCAAAAAGAATCGTTTTCTCCATGTAGATGGTATGATAAAATCAATACATAGTTATGCTCTCACATGATCACTTCACCAGTTTTCTTGCCAAGGAAAAGAAAAACCTATTTGATAATTGAAGATTTTGCCTCTATTATATGAACTATGTTTTCAGTCCCTATTAGAACTGTTGAATGCTTCACAGTTAGTTGTAGGTGTTTCTTGAAAGCATGAGGATTACATTGAGATTAGAGAAGTGTATAATCATAATATTTGTGGCTTAGATGATCAATGGAATTAAAAGATTTTTATATATTTTCTTTGTAAAAGTACCTGGAGATATTATTCCATGCTAAGGATGACTAATTACGACTTGCTGACTTTGTATACCCAAAGTGAAGGGCAGCATTTCCAACATATTGGAGAAACAGAATGAATTGATTTGAATATTGCCAACTACAAGATCACTCATGTACATCTCCATGTTCTGAGTCCACCTTCTGCTGCCGTTCATTGGGAGCTGGGATTCACATAATGCTAAATCACAATGGCCGGGTTTTATAAACCATGCTACACTTAATTTTATTCACAAATCAGATTATTGTCTTTGTAAAAGTATTTCTGCATATAATTTCCTACTATAGGCTATAGGCTTCTTAAATGAAGCCCATATAGTTCTTTTAGATCATTATTAGTGAGCCACATTATATATTCTGTGCACTTTGTTCCAGAATCACTGCACCAAATCATTAGGTTCTCTATCTATCATCTATCTATCTATCTATCTATCTATCTATCTATCTATCTATCTATCTATCTATCTATCTATCTATCTATCTATCTATCTATCTATCTATCGTATATACTTGAGTATAAGCCGAATTTTTCAGCCCACTTTTTGGGCTGAAAAATTCCACTTCGGCTTATACTCCAGTCAACAAAAAAACTTACCGAGGACTTGTGCGCGGCCGAGGCTTTGGTGCTTCCGGGATCGCGCGCACCTCTCCCAAGCCACCGCCGTCCGAGACCTGCCGAAGTTTGGGGAGGTTTGGGGAGGTGCGCGCGCACCTCCCCAAACCTCCCCAAACGTCGGCAGGTCTCCGTTCCTCCGCGCCCTGCCTGCCTGCTTCTTTCCGCAGCGGAAAGAAGCAGGCAGGCAGGGCGCGGAGGAACGGAGACCTGCCGACGTTTGGGGAGGTTTGGGCGCCTCCCCAAACCTCCCCAGGTCTCCGTTCCTCCGCGCAGACCTGCCGACGTTTGGGGAGGTTTGGGTGCCTCCCCAAACCTCCCCAGGTCTCCGTTCCTCCGCGCAGACCTGCTGACGTTTGGGGAGGCCATTTAGCTGCCATTCAAAACAACCAACACCCCAAAACTACAAATAACCTCTTTCAAATTTATGACAAATGCAGCACTCCAGTGGTCATTCACACTTACCACAGACCCTGGGGATGTTGCGCTGTCCTCCCCTGCCCGTCTTCCCCTGCAGCACTTAGGCCTGCTCCCCAGGACTCCTGGAAGCAGCTGCGAACAATTCCTTGCTAAAATGGCGGCTACTTTCAGAGCCTTCTCCGCTAATCAGCTGTCTGCCCATCAGCTGTCCATAGGGATGCTGCAAAGCTCTCCTTCTCTAGGCCTTGGACTCCCTCCTGGCTGAAGAGTAGATGAACCAAGCCAGCAAGGAGACAAAATGTTTCTGCAGCTGTTTTTCCTCTGAAGTTTTTTTTTTTAAAGTAATCTCCGAAGGTTATGCCAGAAAATGGAGGACGCTGGGTCTTTGCAAGCTTTAGCTGTCCGCCTGGCTGCCTGAAGGCCGCCCTTTTCAGGCAGTCTGACAGACAGCTAAAACTTGCAAAGACCCAGCGTCCTCCATTTTCTGGCACAACTTTTAGGGATTTATTATTATTATTCCTACTACTACTATTACTACTACTACTACTTCAGGAGTAAAAAGTTGCAGAAAAAAATTCTCTCCTTACTAGCTTAGTTCCTCTACTCTTCCATCTGGAGCCAAGGTAAGATTTTAAAAAGGGATATTGGTTGGAAGGCAGAGGGAGAGTTTAGTTTTAGCATCTAAAAAAAGGGGGGGGGGAAATCAGCGAGTACATCCCAACCAGCTTTTTATGTTTTTGTTATTGAAGAAATATGGGGGAGGGGGAGGGGTTCTGGGGTGGGTTGGGGAGGGGATAATATTGTAACTTCAATAAAAATTTTCAATAAAAAAAAGAAATATGGCTTTCTGGGGGAAGGTGGGGAGGGCGTTAAGGAAGGAAAGGGTTTTTGGAAGCTCGTCCTGAAGCTGCCTTTTGTGCAAGGGGCCTTTTCTCAAAGCCTACAGAGGCAGCTTTGTTGCCTCCCCGTAGACAGCTGATGGGCGAACACCAAAAGCTCCAAAAGGCTAGGGAACTAGTCCCAGAACACCTTGGTAGGAGGAAGGGCAGAGGCAGAATTGGGAAAGAGGTAAGACAGGGTTTTCCTTCCCAGATGTTTCTCTTTGGCAAGACAGCCAGCTGTGCTGAAGCCCAGTATCTGGGGGTGGGGGAGACCTGAGGCAGGCGGGCTGGTGCTTGCATTAGGCCTCCCAGGATCTCCCCCACCCTCAATTAATGACCAGTGCACTCTTTAATGAATGCACTGAGGAGAATACGTATGGCTGGTCATTACTTGAGGCAGTTCATTTAACATTATTTAATGGCAGTCTCCATTAGGGTCACAACCTGAAGACTATCTGTGCAATACTTATCAACAGAATGTGTGGCTGGTACAGTCTATGACATATCTGTTTTTTCCCCCTCCTAAGCTTATACAAAAGCTAACAGATGTAGCAGAAGAATGCCAAAGCAATCAACTAAAGAAGTTGAAAGAGATTTGTGAAAGGTAAAAACTACTTAACAATTCTTTTGACTACCATTCTAGATGTACTTGGAGGGGAATAATCCCCTGTCAGGACAGAGGGAGTCACTTCTGGGTGAATGTGTATAGTGAGACCTGGGGAGGTTTGGGGAGGCGCCCAAACCTCCCCAAACTTCGGCAGGAGGAACGGAGACCTGGGGAGGTTTGGGGAGGTTTGGGGAGGTGCGCGCGTACCTCCCCAAACCTCCCCAAACTTCGGCAGGTCTCCGGACGGCGGCGGCTTGGGAGAGGTGCGCGCAATCCTGGAAGTACCGAAGCCTCGGCCGCGCGCAAGTCCTCGGTAAGCTCCGGGCGGTCACTTGCTTCGCGTCTCCTGAGGGAAGGGGGGGCGACTGGAACGGGCGTGTTTCCTCGCCTGCTGGGCGCCGCGATTTGCCCGGGGAACGCGCGGGCCCCAAATGGCAGCGTGGAGTGAGGAAGCGGACAGCCAGGGCTTCCCCGAGAGCCGCGGCCACACAGGGTATTCCTGTGTATTCAGGCTTGCAAAATGGCGGATCGAGCCTCTGCTGGCGGCAGAGGCTTGCAGAGCGCGGATCCAGCCTCCGAGGCATGCAGAACGGCGGATCGGCTTATACTCGAGTCAACAACTTTTCCCAGTTTTTGGGGGTGAAATTGGGGGTCTCGGCTTATACTCGAGTCGGCTTATACTCAAGTATATACGGTATCTATCTATCTCTTAATCATCTTTAAAAGAAAGGAAGCAAATAAGCAAGGAAGCAAAAAGAGAAAAGAAGTATAGTACAGAAATATGACAAAAGAATTAGCAAGATTGCTCAGTTAGTGCTCAGTATATTGCTGATTAGAAATTAATCATAAAACATTAAATTATATTTAAGTACATTGAATTATTTTAGCAATGTATTTGTTGTTTGAAAATACAAAGAAAATAACAAACTACCAAAAATATTATAAATGTGACTTTCTAACTTCTCCTTTGTCGTATTTTGATATATATCATTTACACATTAAAAATGTTTTTGTCTCCGTGAAACATTTATCAGCTGTTTTTTTCTCTTAAAAACTATACAGTAGTCTAGTACTTATATTTGCTTTGTTGCATAATATATATGTATGGAAGTATGTAAGGAAGCCATTTGGTTAAACATCTGTTGTGAATATATGCTGTTAATTTTGCCATTACTACATATTCTCCAAGTTTTGGTTCCCAGTCTGATATCTTCAGTAATGTATTTTTTCAATATTGTGCTAAAATTTATCCTTATCCCTATAAACATCTATCCTAGTCAACTGAGATTGTTCTTTGATGATGATAACTTTATTGTGATGATAACTTTATTGTCACTTTGAATGTACACCAATCGGCATACATCAAAATGAAATTTCGTTGCATACAGCTCTCAAAGGGTCACCACCTCCGATATACAGTATACTCCTTGTTCGTGGCCCACTCAAATTTCACATTGTTCATTTTAGTCTCTAGGGAGTGAACGATGGCAATCAATGTTGATATGTTTTAGAAATATACCTTGTAAAAAGAACTGTTATTTCAAACTGGACTTCCAAAATTCTTTGACGAGTGCTAAATCTCGCTCTGCTTTCGCCATGAATTGTAATTCTATCATTCTGCTCCCTTTTCTATCAAGTGATATTTTCATTCAGTCCATCTCTTCCTACTATTATCTGGCACATATTTTGACATCCCTTGAGTCTGTTTCTGTAACGTACTGTTTAGACGGTATCAATAATAGGGAGCTTTCATCACACACACAGACGTCCTATTTAAAAATACATGAGGAAGCCTGAAGATCTGCACTCCCAATTGTGTACAAAAGGCCAGCCTTCCAAAATTCGGTTTAGGGTTCCCAGCTAGCATGGTTGAAGGACATGTTGCCTGACAATTTGAGGAACTAAAGTCGCATTACTTTGGGGAACACCTCAGGCCAACATTGTTTTGACATCTGCTCCTCAGATTACACCTTTCCAATATCTAATTCCAGATCCAGCTCACAGCTTCAATTTCTAACAGCTGAATTTGAATGTGGGCTGGAAAACAGATTCTTCTACTTAAGTTTTAGGAGAAATTTGGTCATAATAGAAATCCTGAGAGGGAATAAATTCTGTTTTGGAAAAGCAGCTGCGGCCAGGCAGAAGTACTTCTCCTCACCTCCCTCATGCATTCAGACATGCATTCTTCTAGTTACTCATAGGCATCCAAGCAATATTGCAACTGCTGTGTTAACTGAGCCACACACTGGTATTTTCAAGGATGTATTCTCGTTCAGAGGCAGCCTCACCCAACCGAGTCTATAGAGCTTACAAATGCAAATGCTAAGGAAGAGTAGGAAGAGGGACGTGTGTACTACAGAAGGTGAAAGTAAATGGCCTACACACAAGGAAACTGAGGCAAGGTCTGGAGACTGGCAGCTATTAGAAGCAGGCGAGATGATTTTCATTCAACTGCCTGAACCACAAGCTATGATTCCTGTGGGAATCCCAGCTGAAGTTTGAAGCTTTGCTGGGAGACCAGTAGCAAGTAGACCAGGAACAACCACACAGAAACAGCACTTCATCCCAACTAGCGCAAGAAACCTTTGGAAATAGGCAGAGGTTGTGTAACTGTAATTATTACTTGGGGATTTTTGTTTGAACTATGTAGCAAAAGAAGTACCAAAGACATCAAGTACCCTTGACTTATAACAATTCATTTATGTGGCAACATGACCTTGCAAAGTCCTAGAAGGGTGGAGTTGATCCAGAAAAAGAGCCTCTTGTTGGGGAAGTAATAAAGCCTTGCATACAATTTTGCCAGGCTGTGTTGTGCCCAATCCTTAGAGAGGAAAGTTCCCTCACAAACCCTCAAAGGTTGTTTACTTATAGCACTGGCTATACTTTACTTATGGCACTGCTAATAGTGCTTGCCTCTAAAAACAGCAATACCTTTTCTCAACATCCTTTGTTTACAGCAACAGATAATCTCATTTAGGCATTTCAACTGCTATCTTTTTCCAACTGATGTCATACGTGCCCTTCAATTTTCTAAGGGTCCAACATATGTTACACTTGCTAAGTACAGCTACTGTATTTACCTAAAACAAGATTCTAAATATAAGCTTAGAATTAAAACAACAACACAAAAAAAAAACCCCTACGTGTCTCCATTGCTATATACTCAGCAAAATCTAAGACCAGCTAATGATACAGAAACTTTCTGGCACAGTCTGCCACTTCCATGACTCCAAAATAATTCAGCTAAATAAACTATCCAAAGGTTCACCTGTCTTTCAACATCATATTCTTCTGCAAGTCATCCAACAAGGGAATAAACATGGAGATCAAATCCATTCAGAGTTTAATTCTGCAAGCAAGCTATATCCTTCTCAACAGCTGCCATCCGAACGCACTGTACCGCCTCAGGAGTCCCTGGCTGCCAAAACGACAAACACAAGCCACAAGGGGAAAAAAAGCACCGCTCTTCAGAAATCCACCTCCTGATCGGACCTCCTTCTCTCTTAATCCTTGGCTTATAGCAATTCATTTAGTGACCATTCAAAGTTGCAACAGCACTGGGGGGAAAAGTGACTTATGACCATTTTTCACACTTACGACCACTGCAGCATCCTCATAGTCATGTGATCAAAATTCAGATGCTCGGCAACTGACTCATATTTATAACGGTTGCGGTGTCCCGGGGTCATGTGATCACCTCTTCTGATGAGCAAAGTCAATGGGGAAAGCCAGATTCACTTAACAACCTGTTACTAACTTAACAACTGCAATGATTCGGTTAACAACTGTGACAAGAATGGTTGTAAAATGGTGCCAAGTTCACTTAGCAACAGAAATCTTGGGCTCCACTGTGGTTGTAAGTTGAGGATTACCTGTACTTTAGCATTTAATGTTGCCCTACCTGTCCTTCTTTACAAAAAAGAAATCCCCTATGCAACCTATTTAATTTAATATGTAACCCTTGGGCATTGTTCTGCTTCCAAATAATTCTAAATACTTTGGTAATAATTGTCCTATGTCTTAAAGAACCAGGGATTCTCAGCTTCTGCAACAGAACTCAAGAACACCTGTGAATGGTTTGGGCCATTTTGGACAGAATTAGTCATCAAGCAAGCTGGAAAGTGGCCCCATACCATCATCAAGTATTGTTATGTGTTCATTACACTACGACTACACATGATTGTAGTTCAGGATAGCAGGTCTCTCACCTCTCCTATGAAAAGCTGATGAAAGCTATGTCCCCCATAAACTCTGTGTTAGTAGTGGGGTAATAATATTAACGACCCGTCACACAAAGGTGTTTTAAGGATTAGTGAGATAATGGATGTGCAAACCATGGAACACTGACTAGGGAACTCAAAAAAGCATTAAGCTGCAGACCAAACAAGGGTTTATTTCATGTCTTATTTAAACCACCACTAAATTATCACTATCCCTCTGTTAGTACTACTAAGAGAATTTATTTTGTTTTATTTATTTTTATATTCTGCCCAGCTCCCAAGGACTCTGGGCAGTTTAATTTAATTGTTTAATCCAATGATAAAGACCCTGTTAGTTTGAACCAGGATAAATGTTAACACCAAAATGCTGTTTTCTAATAGAATATTTTTCTAATAGAAGAAGAACTAAAGAGCCTCTTGTTGCAGGTGCTTGTTGCTCTTGTTGCTGTTTTCTAATAGAAGAAGAACTAAAGAGCCTCTTGTTGCAGGTGAAGAAGGAGAGTGCAAAACTTGGGTTGAAACTTAACATTAAGAAAACCAAGATCATGGCATCTGGCCCTCTCAATTCCTGGCAAATAGATGGGGAAGAAATGGAGGTAGTGACAGATTTTATTTTCCTGGGCTCCAAGATCACTGCAGATGGGGACTGTAGCCAAGAAATTAAAAGACGCTTGCTCCTGGGGAGGAAAGCCATGGCAAATCTAGACAGCACACTAAAAAGCAGAGACATCACCCTGTCAACAAAAGTGCGTATAGTCAAGGCTATGGTCTTTCCAGTTGCAATGTATGGTAGTGAAAGTTGGACCATAAGAAAGGCTGAGCGCCAAAGAATTGAGGCCTTTGAACTGTGGTGCTGGAGAAGACTCCTGCGAGTCCCTTGGACTGCAAGGCGATCAAACCGGTCAGTCCTAGAGGAGATCAATCCTGACTGCTCTTTAGAAGGCCAGATCCTGAAGCTAAAACTCAAGTACTTTGGCCACCTAATGAGAAGGAAGGACTCCCTGGAGAAGAGCCTAATGCTGGGGAAGATCGAGGGCAATAGAAGAAGGGGACGACAGAGAATGAGGTGGCTGGATGGAGTCACTGAAGCAGTAGGCGTGAGCTTAAATGGACTCCAGAAGATGGTAGAGGACAGGAAGGCCTGGAGGAATGTTGTCCATAGGGTCGCGATGGGTCGGACACGACTTCGCAGCTAACAACAACAATAGAATATTTAAAAAATCTCATTAACAAAGCAATCAGAAATATACCGAGTCATCCATCAGGAGATAGGCCATTATATAGATCGGACAGATGAATAAACAGTTAAATAAACAAAACCCATCCCTGCTTGCAGAGAAGATTACTAGGAAATTTCAGAGCTGTAGATAGATAACCTTTATTGTCATTTTTTACTGTGGGCACATTGGCCCACATTAAAAATGAAATTTTGTTGCTTGCTCCCAAAAGTGTACACATACATAATGCACATTTAAACATGCTATATACAGCATATATATAAACCTACACCCTTGCATATAAATTACATATAAATATTAACCACTGTCCATCTTGAATACATAGCGGAAAGAGGAAGCTTGAGAGTTCACAAGGTTTATACTGTATGGAACGAAGCTGTGGCTGAATCTGGATGTTCTGCTTCGGATACCACAGAGCCTCCTCCCAGAAGGTAACAAGGAAAACAGGTTGTGAAGAGGATGTGTTGTCTCCCAAACAATCTTGCAGGCCCTGCTCAAGTTTCTGTAGTCAAAATTCTGAAGTTTTTTTTAAAAAAAAAATGGAAAAAGCAACAGAAACACACTTCTCTATACTTGCCGTGAAGATGGCCAGATGGCAAGTCGAGGTTGCACTGATAAAGGAGAATATTTGTAGCTCAGGATTGAAATGAAATGTCTTTTCTTGCAGACATCATGCTGCAGTGATGACATTACCTGGTATGGGTAATTAAATGTCTGCAAGAAAACAACCAACCTCAGAGAGCACCAAGGATTACTCAATAAAGGTTGTAAAATTCGGCGCGATAACTTAACAACTGCCTCACTTAGTGACAGAAGTTCTGTTCCCAATTGTGGTTGTAAGTCATGGACTATCTGTAATATCTTCAAATGTTTTGCCTGCATTTGGGGAAGTAAGAAGAGATTTTCTATGATTGGGAATGAAGTCTGAGCTAAATAAAACTTTGGGGTCATAATACTTGACTTCAACTGGAAGGAAGAATTATAAACTGTCAAGCTGAGCATGAAGCGCAAAGAAATTACAAGCTCTCATTGCATTCCCTAGAGACTTAATTCAAATAGATGGACCTTAAGCACATCTGGCTCTCCCTGAATTATTATGAATATCAGTGATCAAATAACATTTAATTTGTAGTTTTAATTTATTGTTGTTCATTTTTCACTGAGTTCTCATAATGATTTTTGTAGAACGATGCCACTAAAATGAACATTCTAAAGCAAACTAACTGATCTTCAACTGTGCTAAACGAAAACGGGTACATCTAATAAATATAAAAGATAAGGATCCAGCCATTTCCCATATTTCTGATATCTGGCTTTTTTCTTGATCCAAAATAATACATTGCTATATCACAAAAGATTTATTTTTTCTAGTGTAAAAATCAGCTGCCTCTGTGCAAGCATACCTACACTTTTCACGATTATTCTATTCACTGTTGTTTTATTTATCATTAACTGGTACAACCAAGAAAGATTAATATAATGTTTTGACCGTATCCTCCCCAATCAACAACAATAAGTACTCGAATCTATCAAGTATGTACAAAAAAAAGGCAAGATAAGTGGATGCGGTGTCACACAATAAACCTGCCCCTTTTGTCTAAGCACTTGTATGAAATGGACATGGGTTATATC
Source organism: Vipera ursinii (assembly GCF_947247035.1). NCBI lineage: Eukaryota > Metazoa > Chordata > Lepidosauria > Squamata > Viperidae > Vipera > Vipera ursinii. Next base: position 202,447,516 of record NC_139513.1, read on the forward strand.
CAGTGGTGGGATGCAGCCAGTTCGGACCAGTTCGGCAGAACCGGTAGCTAATTCTTTGTCAAACTTCCAGAAGCGGCATCCACAAAGAGAACCAGTTGTTCACATATTTGAATCCCACCACTGGTTGTATCATGTATGTCTGCCATCTTGCCTTTTTTGACCATCCTCTCCCTACCAGCAGCACTATCTGTCAATTACTATTCTAAGCATCATTAAACTTGTGATACTGTCGACTAGCAAAGCTTTTTGACAGTTTACAACAGCAAAAAAAGAAAAAGCAATGTTACAGGTAGTTCTCAATTTATAACCATTCATTTAACAGAAGTTTGGTCTTACAACAGTGCTTAAGACCCATATTTGAAGTTATGACCGTTGCATGACTCCTGCGGTCATATGATCGCAATTTGGACACTTGGCAACCAGCTCACATTTAAAATGGTTACAGTGTCCTGCTATCACATGATCAAGATTTGCAACCTTCTCAGCCAGTTTCTAATAAGCAAAGTCATTGGGGAAACGGGATTTGTTTAATTATCATGTGATCCACTTAACAATTGCATGATTCACTTAATGGCCACAATGATAACTAAATTAATAACTGCCATCACATAGGGGCTGAAATTCTGAACCCAGTTGTGTTTATAACTCGAGGACTACCTGTAATGTTTAAAATTACATTTACAAGACTATTTACAAAACAATGTTTTTAGGGACATTTGTAGCTACACTGGATACAAACTCAGCGCACAATTAGCTATTCTTACCTGGAGATGATTAAAACATAACATACCGGGCAGCAAGCAAGATTCTGATAAAGAGAGTGGCATTTTTCTTACTAAATTTGCATGGAACATGTGTGCATCAATGTAAATAGGGAAAGTTACTGCATTGAAATTACAGTAGCCTGAGAAATAAACAAGTATTCCCTCAACACCCAGCTCCATATATTAAAGCATGTGACTTCATAAATTATCTAAATAGCTTTCTAGTTAAGTAACTGCCCATTCCCACCATTAAAATTGTATCCACATTTTAACCATCCTGGGATCCGAATCATGGCAACAGAATGACTTGGAAGTTAATATAGTGTTCAGATTAGCAATTGACTCAAATTAATGGATTGGCAAAAACACCACTGTCCATAGCTACAAACATCTGTGTCAAACAATGGCATAAGTTACAACTTTGACCAACAATGGTCAATGCCAGTATAGAGCAGTCAAGTGGAGAACCTTGATTTGAAACTAAATATTTCTTGTGGGCTATCAACCAAGACCACAAAGACGTGGACTGCAATATTGTAGACAGTAAAGAAGATGCAAATATGCAAAAGGGGCTGAAAAATTAAAGCCTAGAACAGGCATGTCAAATTGCCAGCCTGTGGGCCAGATGCGTCATGCCGAAACTGCGCCCACCCCATTGCCGGCAATGGGGAAAAAGTCCCGATATGTCGCACGATGTCACGGGACGTCACGTGTTTGACATGCCTGGTCTAGAACAATCAGATAACATCAGGAAATGGCTTGGGCAGATAACTCCCTAATTCACTCAAGTATAAGAAGGAAGAAGAATAGCACATTGAACTTCAGGATTCTATTATAGCCGATCTCAGTGAAAACAGTTTTAACCTTCCTGTGGAATTGATTTCCGCATCTGTTCTACCCAGTGAGGCTGTTGGGTTATTAACATTTGTAAGGATAAAGCAACTTCCCTTATATGAGTGGTCCTGCTGCTATTCAAATATACCTTTTCAATTAGACTTTGAGACACAAACTTCAGAGTTTTCTTGCCTGTATTTTATCTCTATGATTAAGTTATAGCCCACACTCAGGACAGTTGTTCCCTATTTTTTTCATATATGCAGAGCGTGAACCCATATTGTGACTGCAGGCCAAGCCTTGTAAGAGAATCTTTAAAACAAGTCTACATCATTTTTGAAGTAATGTTGTGTGCTTGCCCAGCTGAACCAACAGAACCAATTCTTTTTAACAGGGATGGTGCTGAGATTGAATGAAACTCCTCCAAAGTATTAAGCATTATTCATTTATGGATTCTAAGCTCTTTTGAGCTCCTAAAATGTTTTTTTTTTTTTGAGGAAGCTCACCCATTAAAAATATCTGTTTTAAAGGAAGTGGAACTGACAGTAGGTGCTAAAAGCTTGAAGTAAGCATTATCTAAAATTGGAGAAGAAAATTAATTATTTTTAATTGGAATCGTAAACGGCTTGGCATTGCTAGTTTAAACCTCAGAGAATGGCTTTTGCTGACAAATATGTAGATGGATTCTTAAGGCCCTGGGAGCTCTTTCTGTTGTTGCTGTTTGAAGAGAGAGGAAGCTGTTGATCATTCATTTTTTATGTTTGGCTTTTACACCCCAACACCCTGGAGGGAAATACTTAGATAGGTGAAATCTCAGCATTGGTCTAATCATAGTTCTACTGAGGTCAAAACAATTTTACCTCAAAATTACTCTTAATGCAAAAGGGATAGCTAAAGCTATATTGGCTATGGTGATTAAACTGTTACCTATTCACAATAGGTTGGAATGAAAGGGCTACATTGAGTATGATATAAACAATCCTTTAGGTTAAGCTCAATCCTGGATGAATTTATAGGCAGTCTCTGTAGTTTATCAGCCACCAATGGTGAGCTGTTGCCTTCTGAAGCAAGCTGCATTTTCACTGATTTTGGAGCCTGGGGTTTCCTCTCATTCAAATACTAATCAGGTCCAAACCTATACAGATTTTTAATTATCACCCAATGTCAGCTATATTAGGTGCTGTTATCTACCTGGCAGGTGGTAGAAATCCCTAATTTATAGTTTGGTGTATTTAATAACAAGTCATACAGATATCCAGACATCATCCTATCAGATCTATTTGTGTATTATACTCAGCTGCATTCACAGTTTGTTATAATCTATGTTGTTGTTTTAAGCGTTTAGTCCTGTCCTCCATAGTATCTTGTCAAGAACAGCTTCTTCCGGTTGCTGGATGTTCAACTTTCAGATTTGATATTATCAAGCCATCGTTTTCTTTGCTTGTCCCTTCTTGTTTCACTAACCATTCCAAGCATCACTGCCTTCTCCAATGAATTTGCACGCATGACATGGCCAAAGTAAATCAGACGCAGTCTTATGATTTTAGCTTCTAGTGATGTGTCTGGTTTTATATGATTTAACACCTCTCTGTTAGTTACTCAGCTATCCATGTTCTATGCAATAATTTACACCAGCAGCACAATTCAAACGTGTCAATTCTTCTTCGATCAGTCATTCTTAGTGTGCAACTCTCACGCCCATACATCATTACGGGGAAGACTATTTGCTCTAACTAGCCTCAATATCTCTGCTTTTCCAGATCTTATTCATGTTAACCATTGCAGTGCGGCCTAAGGAATAGAATTGCCATTGTGAACAATTTTGGATCCAAGGAAGATAAATTCTCAAACTAACTCAATCTCCTCCTTGTTGATTTTCAACATCTCATGTCCATCTGCAGCTCTTGTCATTATATTTGTTTTCCTGATGTTAAGACTCAATCCTACTTTTTCACTTTACTCCTTGATTTTTCAGATCATTTTTTCCCAGGTCTCCCTTAGATACAGCCGATAGTGTTACATCATCTGCATACTTTAAATTATTTATGGATTTTCCCCTAATTTTCACTCCAATATCAGGCAGCTCCAGATCTAATTTCCACATGATCACTTCAGCATACAAATTGAACTAAAAACGGTGTCGCCGTAAAGTGTTCTCACTCTTGCCTCCTGATTCAGTGCACAGGGTTCTGATGAGTCTGATCAGGTGAGTTGGGACACTGAGATCATGCAAAGCTGCCCATAAGCTTACAAGGTTCTACACAGTCAAAGGTTTTTCTGTAATTGATAGAGCACATATAAAGATCCTTTTGATGTTCATATGACTTTTCCATAATCCATCTAATATTGGTAATGTGCTCTTGAGTGTCACGCTCCTTTCTAAAGCCAGCTTGTACATCAGGTAACTCTTGATCAATGACATTCTGTAGCTCTCTTTGATGATTTTAAACAGAATCTTGCTTGCATGAGAAATCAGTGCAATTGTGCGATAGTTGGAACAGTCTCTGGTATCGCCTTTCTTTACCGATGGGATAAAAATGGATCTTTCCCATCCTGAGGTTATTGACATGATTGTCATCAACCATATGCCTTGCCAAGCCTGGATAAATGAGGAGGGTTAGGAAAAGCAAATCTCATCTCAACTTTATGGCAATAATTCAACATGACTCAGAAATGAATACCAAGAGCGGAACTGCCAGGCCAGGTAGTAGCCTGCAATCTACTGGAGAAGAGCAAGAGCTAGCTTTTAGTAGTCAGAGTTTTTATGACGTTGTTGGAGGAAAGCCTTAGGGAAACCCAACAGTTATAATCTATATTGACCACAATGTAAAAAAGATGTTGGGACTCTAGAACGAGTGAAGAGAAGAGCAACAAAGATGATTAGGGGACTGGAGGCTAAAACATAGAAGGAACAGTTGCTGGAATTGGGTATGTCTAGTTTAATGAAGAGAAGGACGAGGGGTGATATGATAGCAGTGTTCCAATATCTCAGGGCCTGCCACAAAGAAGAGGGAGTCAAGCTATTTCCCAAACACCTGAAGGCAGGACAAGAAGCAACAGATGGAAACTAACCAAAAAGAGAAGCAACCTAGAACTAAGAAGAAATTTCCTGACAGTTAGAACAATTAACCAGTGGAACAACCTGCCCCCAGAAGCTGTGATTGCTCCAACACTGGAAGTTTTTAAGAAGAGTAGTCTGTAGACAGCCATTTGTCTGAAATGGTATAGGGTTTCCTGTCTGAGCAGGGGGTTGGACTAGATGACTTCCAAGGTCCTTTCCAACTTTATTATTATTGTTGTTGTTATAACTGAAGTCAATATCCATGTGTTGAGAAGGATGTGGCTACCTCTCACAGCTATGTTTGCTCTTTCTCCTCTCTCTCTCTCTCAATATATAATATAATCACTAATGATCGATTACAATAATGTTATCAGCCATGAATCTATATGCTTAAGAATGTATTAATATAAATATGAATATAATCAACTCTCAACACACATTCCTGCCTATTAGCTGCATGATCCAAAAAGCTTTACCACACCATTCAGACACACATCCTTAATTTTATTAGTTCTACCTTCACCGTGGGTCAGTAGGCGACGTACATTTCTTGACAGTTATGAAATCCCTGAAGTCTTTCCAAGCAAACTTTTAATTCATATGTCATCACAATCCTCAGTAAACTAATTTTGATTACCATTGGAAAGCGTACAATTACTTTCGTCAAAGAGTTGGCACAAAGAAAATTTGCTGTATATCTGCAATGACCTATTGTTGTTAGAGCTTTTACTCAGTATGTGAAGCTCAGTATTCTTCCATTACTATGTGTCCTTTCAAACTTTCAAATCTAAAGAACTGAAGTATTTGTAAATATTTGACGGAGCTGCCCAAACAAGCACGGAATACATCTTCATTGGAGTAAAATGAGAAAGCCAGGTATAAACGGGGGGGGGGGGGGGGGGGTCAATAAATTATCCTAGTTGGTTGTATGGTGAAAAATATATTATTTAAGTGACTAGAAATCCTGAGCCCTTCTATTCAGCAGAAGGCTTTTAAGCCCATAGATCAGTGTGAAAAAGAAAAGTCTTACTGGGCCAATAAAAGGTAATTAAATTTTACTTCATATATAACCTGGAGACAATGGCTTCTGCCCTGTCCTTTTAAACAGTTTTACTTCAAAGATCCGGAGGAGCTGGAGGAGGAATAATAAAATTGTAATTATCTATTGAAAAGAAGGTTCATATATTTCTTAACTTTTCTCTTTCTTTTACATTTCTTTCACTTTTTATTACTTTTCCCCCTTTTCCCCCCCACTTTCTATTTGTCTTTTATTTTATGGAACTAACTCTGAATAAATATACATTTTAAAAAAGATTGGAGAAGAACCCATCAAAATTTGGGGAGGGCAGGCTGACCAGACCGTATACTTTCTATATAAACCATTTCAGCCTTAGGGCCCACCTCCTCTGGTTTTGATTGTCCAAATTTGATAAGCAGTTACCTGTGTGTGTAGCATATATTCCATTCACATTATTATTATAATTAAAAAAAATTCCTTCTTCTCAAGTCTCCAATTTGTTAAATCACTTTATACAGACTCCAAATAAAATAATAATGGTTTTTCTTGGACTGAACTGTTTCAGGAAGGACAATGATGCTAGTTAAGAATGTTTCTGCATGTTCGGAATACAAAGGAATAAGCATTTTGTTGAATTTTAGAAAGCTCCTCACTCAAGTTGAAATGATTTATATCACAACCGTACTTTGGCTGCTATAGGGAGGGGAGATGGAAATCAAGAACTAAGCAAAGTCTGCCTTGACAATTGCTGTAGCTACGCTATAATGATCAAAACAGTATATTTGTACTGAAGTACACTTGAAGCACAACTATAGAATATGATAAATGAAAATAATTATATTGCCTTTTTCATCCATGGTTATAGTCACCAAAATCCAGCCATCTGAAGTAGCACTAATTCCAATAGCAGACGTAGGAATGAATAGATATGTTTCATATGCTTTAGTTTAGTGGATCTCATTCTGATTTACAGTTTGTTCATGCAAACATTTAATTATTAAGGATTTAATCATCATTTTTTGCTGATGGATTACTTTTTCTTAAAGCATCTTCATCACTTTGCATAACCTTTCTGTGGGTTAGTTAAACTGTATGCCAAGAAATGCTTAATTCAGTTTCCTAAATATGCTTCCTAAATTGCACAAATAAAAAAAATGAGATTGTAAACTGGCATGTATCACTTTATAGGGCTGCTACTTTTAAAAATCTCTAAGGTTTTGCAAATTTTCTCATGTTAAAAATGATAATTAGTATTCATTTGCTTTCTACAGTTTTTGCTATTTAGCGAAACAACAAAAGTTTACTTGTGGCCCATTATTTTAAATCTTAATCACCTCTCTGGTTTCTGAGATTTCACAGGACATTAAGTATTTTCAAACATTTCATAGCAACTACATGGATTCTTGGAGGAGGAGGGGGAGGAAGAGGAGGAGATCAAAGTTGTTTAAAGGAAAGTGAATTCTGAAAATATCTTTTCCTCAAGACTTTTATGGAATCACAGTACAGACAGTCCTGAACAAAGGCAAGGAATTGATTAATCCACCAGGAGGATAGTATGAGTGACTAGCGATATATGAAATTAACCATATTTGTAGCACTATTAAAACTGATATAAGAGAGTAAGGGACTTTAAATATTTACACTTTAAGGAGGTGTTGCGTTTCTTTCTTTTAGAAGTTTGAGCATTTTACCAACCAAGAGCTTACATATGTGATGATTCACAGAATAAAATACTTAATTCATCACTACTGCTCCTCAGAGACAGGTACTGCTAAAATTGCTCTCATCGTGGCTAAGAACAGAAGCTGCTGAGGGAAAGATCTCTGCATATGACTACAGGGATTATTTATAAAGATCTGATAGAAATAATCTCCACCAAGGGCTTCAATGAAAGGAGTAAAATAGGGTGACATTCAACATCACCAACTGTGAAATTCTGTGAGGCAACAATGGGTCAGAATAGGGCATATCTTACATCTGCAGTGCTTTCATTTTTCTATTTACTAATCACATACCATTTAGGAATCAGATATGCCTAAGTCAAAATCCTGAATTCCAGCATTGAGAGCAATACCAGCAAAGTCTTTATTTTGTCTCTGTTCATGACTGACTTCTCAACGCTGAGACTGGAATTCCGGCTTGTTCTTTGTGAGCACAATATGTCCTTCACGTGGTATGGACCAAGGTCTCCCCTATCCAGGAGATGGGGACCACATTCATTCAGTGTCCTACTCTCTCACTCACATACCAATCCAACTGATGAGGCAATTTGATGCCTCTGCCTGTTAGAAAGGATTTGATGCTAACATTGGTTTAGCTAAACTGAGCTTAAGCATAAGTGTCAGGAAAAAAGAAGGCAAAAAGGAGGCGTTTTTCCCTGTTGTTATTTTGGCAGTTTTAATGAAATGAAGGGGAATTCAGATAGCTGTCATCTGTTTCCAACTCCATCCTAACTTGCTGTGCGCTAATTCTTTATGTATCCTTGATTTAAGTCATATACCTCTCACACCTCTTGAAAAAGATAATATTTATACAACTTATCATGTTAATGAAATCTACAGGAGAATCTTATGCTTAAATACATTCAGAACAATACTGAATTGCAGAGGTCAAATATAAAGTCTAGGGAAGTAGGACTTCCAATTGTCTAGCCATCATTCTCTTGGCAAGAAGACAAAAATATATAAACCAAAAGGAAAGACAGAATGTTTTGATGATGCTATATTTCCTAAGGTGGATTCCTTTTAAAAAAAAAAGGCAGCACCCTTCCACAAGAATGTTCTGCTGTTGCCATTAAAAAGATGTTTCCAGAAGGGAGAAAAAAAACATTTTATACATACTCCAATACAGCTTTAACCCTTCAATCCTTAAACATATACACTTCAACCATTTTGATTCACTAGGGAAAACATGATGTGAATGCCCACAGATATTCCATCTGATGTGTCTGGAAATATCAGAAGCAAAATATAGCAGCCTTGTCCGAAGATAAATAGCACATGAGAAATGCATCTGAATCTGTTTTCTTGTACTCCTTTGAATAATGACCCAGGTTCCACAGAGGGACCGTGAAGAAATCAACATGCTAGAAAGAACCAAAAGGTTTGCAGAAAAATAAAGTAATCTTCTAAGAAATGGGCAGTCTGCCTAAAACTCCAGCGATGATCAAGAGAACTCCATAGTTATGTAGCTCAGTTTCTCAGATATATGGAACATTGGCTGTCAAATAAATATAGACAATTGAGGCAAGGAGGTAATAGATTCTTCAGTCTGCCCTAGGCTGTTGGTCTGCAGCTGTCAAAATTTCCAGTTACCCTGGACAACAGCACTGTGTCTGGGAATTCCAAAAATGGTAGTACCAATATTTTTAGAGCAAGACCCAATTACCGCTTTCTGAGTTCAAATCATATTATTACCTCCATTTAAAAACAGAAAACAGACCATTGCTTTATACAACAGAGGCAGTCCCTCAATTCACAAACAAACAGTTGCTAATTGCTCCATTACTCCCAGGATATGCCCAAATTACCCCTTAGGTAATTATCCCTAATTTAAGAACCACCGTAAATAGCTTTTCTGATAACTGCCTTTCTTCAACCACAGCACCTTCTAGATACCTGGGCTTCCACTCCAGCATTTTCTGCAGTGTCAGTACAGGATTGGGAATTATGGAACTATGTTGTTGTTGTTGTTAGCTGCAAAGTCGTGTCCGACCGATCGCAGCCCCATGGACAACGTTCTTCCAGGCCTTCCTGTCCTCTACCATCTTCTGGAGTCCATTTAAGCTCACGCCTACTGCTTCAGTGACTCCATCCAGCCACCTCATTCTCTGTTGTCCCCTTCTTCTATTGCCCTCAATCTTTCCCAGCATTAGGCTCTTCTCCAGTGAGTCCTTCCTTCTCATTAGGTGGTCAAAGTATTTGAGTTTCAGCTTCAGGATCTGGCCTTTTAAAGAGCAGTCAGGGTTGATCTCCTCTAGGACTGACTGGTTTGATCGCCTTGCAGTCCAAGGGACTCGCAGGACTCTTCTCCAGCACCATAGTTCAAAGGCCTCAATTCTTTGGCGTTCAGCCTTTCTTATGGTCCAAAATTTAAAGAAAATATTAAATATGTATTTTTGTGTGGATGAATGCAAGAACTATCCATTGTGGTGTAATGGTTAAGGTGTTGGAATAAAAGCAGGAAGACCCAAGTTCTCTTCTTGCGTTAGGCATCAAAGTCAGCTGGATAATTTTGGGCCAGTCACTTTCAGCCTAAAATGGAAACCAACTGTCAACTATCTACCATGCTGTATTGGATCACATAGGAAATGAATGCATATATGTTATGATTTTTATTTTTATTTAGTTGTTTCCCACCTTTATTATTTTTACAAATAATTCTAGGCAGCAAACATATCCAACACATCTTCTATTTTCCCCACAACGCAACCCTGTGAGGTGAGTTGGGCTGAAGGAGAGCGACAGGCCCAAAGTCACCCAGCTAGCTTTCATGGCCAAGGCAGGACTAGAATTCACAGACTCCTGGTTTCCAGCCTGATATGTTAACCACTGACTAGTAGATTCCAGCTCCCAGAATTCCCCAGTCAGCCCAACTCACCTCACAGGGTTGTGTTGTGGGGAAAGTTGCCAAGATTGGACACCTCTGATTTATACGAAAAAGTGAGATTTCAAAGCTTTGTTTCTATATTACTCTTTTTTTATCAGAATGCTATGCTCCATTCATTTGTTGAAATAGATTGATCCATGAAAGCTTGTGCAACAGCAATAATAAATTGACCCTGTATTAATATATTTCCTTGTTTTCTTCAGGATATATACAATAATCCCAAATTTCAGTAGTTCAGAACTCACACTGGTATATCCCGTCCTGTTCTAAATATATGTTACTAACATGAGACAGGTGTGGAGGTTGGGAAGGAGTTGCTATTTAGAAGACATTTCTTCTTCTATATCTCTCTCCCTTTTAGTAATTCATTTCTTATCCACTCTCAAAGTACAAAGAGTAATATAGATGGCCCAGGTGGACAGGGATAAAAAAAGAAACTATGTCACTGAATGTTTAAATGACTTTCACCAGAGTATATTGAAGGTCAATTGTCATTCCCTCCCAAATTCAACATATATATTCTACCAGATGATATTTTATATTGGCTCAATGATTTAATTGTTTCATTATTTTATCTAAACTTTAATTATTTTGTGTTTCATTTTCTATACTTTATAATCATAGACTTGATAATGTTTGATGTAGGCAGAAAAAAAAGAATCATCTAAATAGACCCATATAGAATTTCACTAAATTCAGTTGGGTAACTTACCCAGACATCATCAAACCATACATCTTTAGGATGCCATATGCTACTTTTCTTCTGCTGCTGCAAAAAATTGAAGACGTCTACCTCTCTGGGACATTACATGGGATATTAATCTGCTGTGTGAGTGAACAGCCCTGGTTAAAAAGTATGTGTTTGAAATGACATCAAATGATACGAAAGTTTCGTCTGTGAGGAATGACATCTGGTGTTGTTATGATAGTGAGTGATAAGCATGTGTGAATCGGGTTAAGCAACAAGATCAGCATTGCAATCAGCCAATTTTGGTCTTCTCTCAGAAAAAGGGGTGGGGCCATATCTGGTGGCACTTAATTAAAGGATATTAATGTAGAACACTGCCTTATTTTGACAAATTGTGATCAATCCAGCCCACTGCTTCCGATATTCACTGGCAAATCCTCTGCAGAGTTTCAGAACAAAAGTCCTTCCAGTTTACTTGAAGATCCCGAAAACTAGAGTGAGACCCTTTTCCTTCAGAAAATATGATCTGTCTTTAACACATACTGCCTTTTTTCCTAGGAATACTTCTAAAATTTGAGTGGAATCATTTGAAATCCACTTTGGGGGAGGGGGGTGTTCTGTCACCCAGACAAACTTGCTAAGCTTCAGTTATCAATAAGATTCACCTGATTAAACTGTTCAGTTGCTGCAAACTAGATCTTGCCACAAGATGTAGACATTACCGTACTATTTATTTTTACTCTAATTACACTGCTTGGTGGGTGAAGAATTCACCAGCAAACTGAACATCTACGATCATGTAAGCAACGCTGAGAACTCCCATTCTTTCACCTCCCTGCAAGGGAGCAAAAAAGCTTTAATGTATTTCTTGAAGAATTACAATAGAACGATTACAGCAATGTTACAAATGCCTACAGTTCTCCAAGATTTTGACCCCTATCTTATCCCAATTTGTGGGCTTCTGATGTAAATAGACCTTTTAGAACATGGCACTCGGATGGTAGTATCAAACCCAGAAGGAGAGAACAAATGAAAGGAAAGAGAACAGGTGCATAAACCCTCTTGCATATTTAGAGAGCATTAAGAGCATCTCACTCGCAATGTTGCAGATTCACAGGTTATGGCACCTCCGTACTAGCATACTTGTGAAACATTAATAGCATGGTGCAGTGAAAGGGAAGAGACAGATGGGAGAATGGTCAAACTGGGAATCAATCTCTTTAAAGATATCCCAATTATACAGTCTAAACTCTTAAAACCATATATTGTTGCTTTTAAAAGAAACAACACACACACACACTTGAGCTAAAATGAACACACTACGACACTTTATAAGCACTTCAAGTAGCTCCTGAGGTAGGTAGATGGAGCCAGCTTCATAATATCTACGGTGACAAGCACAATACAGAGATGACATTTTTTTAAAAAAAAAAAAATCCCCATTCATATGAAAACATACCAAATGTAAAAATGAATGCTTCATAGCAATATTGAGCCCTCTGCTATAAAAATACCACCTGAATCATACAACCCACTCACACAGAGCCATACCAGGGGAGAAGGAAAAGGAATCTCCATTCAGTATATGGAGGATTTTGGTATATACGTGCCAGAAGGGATTTATTTCCCTCCCTCTGTCACCCACCCACCCATCCACCTACCAGTGCAATGCAATGCAATGCAGGTACTTTTTGTGAGGCACTCTGAAAAATCTATTTTTTTAAAAAAAATCTGACATCCCCATTCCAGGTGATTCCTTCCCCAAAACATTTTTAAGGAATGCTTTCAAGTTTTATATATACATATATACATATACATATATATATACACATACACATACATATACATATACATATACACACACACTATCAACTTGGTATTACCGATAACACTCCTCCCCTTCTACAATTGCCACAAATATGGAGGCAATCTATATGCATCCATGTGTCCACACATCCATACAATCTATTCATTTACCTTAGCATCCTTAGCAGAAAACTCCGTGGAGTTGGAAATTTTCATAGACTTTGAGCGGTGGGTTTGCCGCCAGACGGGGTCTTCTCGTGGATATTTGACTGAACCTGTAGCTCTCACCCGGACTTTGCTGGTACTCTGCACACTATTAACTCCAATCATTTCGGCAAAGTAAATAAATGATCTTTATAGAATTTGGTATCTACAAAAGTATCAGGGGAGGCTGAGAGTAATAAGGAACCCTTTTTTTAAAAAAAAAAATTCTCTTCAGTGTAATTTTAGAGAGAGGAATCTCCGTAAAGCTCAGGCTGTAGCAATTTGCTTAAAGATGCACCAAGCCGGTTCCCCCACCACCACCACCACCACACATACTCCCACACACAAACACACAGTCTCTCTCACACAAAGCATCTTCAACTACAGTGTTTTGAGGCAGCGTGATTGTTCAAGGCATGGCTCACGTCACTGGCTGGAAAATATAAAAGGGTGGAAACCCCACCCCTCCATGCTCCCTTACTGCTCAGCAGATATCGCCATCCTGCTCCAACACACACACACACACACACACACACAAACACACACACACACACACACACACACAGAGAGAGAGAGAGAGAGAGAGAGAGAGAGAGAGAGAGAGAGAGAGAGAGAGAGCAGAGGACTCAAGAGTGTCTGTTTCAAACAGCAGAGCAGATGGCAAAAAGCCAAAAGTAATTCATTTTGGACTAAAGACAGGCTACACTTGTAATTCCAGCAATGTCATGTCAAACTGCATTAACTGCGCTCAAACAAAATAGAGCTGAATCAAAGAAAAGCCTCAAGGATGAGTGTTGAAAGAATTTTTTTTAAAAAACCCACCGGCTAAATGATTTTCTAAACAGCTTAGGAGAGGTGGGGAAAAAATGATCCCGTGGGTTCAGAGGATCCATGCTATCCTTTATCAGAAGGAGAGGTAAGGTTTTTTTAGCCCTCTTTGGCATATGGGGTTTTTTTTCTTTTCTTTTCTGGGAGTAAGTAAGTAAGGAGTTGTGTAGCACAGTGGCAAACTGAACAAGCTACCAGTTGGAAAGTCATCAGTTCAAATCTCATTTTGCTAAAATATGTCCTCAGAGTCTGGTACTGGGACAGGGTTGCAAAATGAGATAGGTGCTCTTATCTCATTTGTACAGATTACCAAGAAGTAACTGCCTTCCCCAACCAGATACGTATTTCAGACCTAATTTCCAATTTGGCATGCTGCGTAAGAACTACAAGAATTGCCTTCCCACATAGCTGGGGGACCCCATCCTGGCATCAGGATGAATACTGAATACTAAAATCATACCATTCTCATTGGGATTTACTCTCAGTTCATCTTGAATAAAGCAGTGGATTTGGAGTTTGTAGCACATTCTTAATTTTCTAGTTTCGAAGAGAGGTGAGATATGTATATATCCATCACATGTGTGGAAGAGAATATGTGCCTCCATCCCACTTGGGGTTATCAGGTTTATGCAAAGTACAGGAAAAAGAGTAAGTAGTAGTAAGCAGAATTAAAATTAAACTATAGTAGAAATTAAGAGAAAAGAAAAGAGAGTCTAGCTAAGTTAATTCACAGGGTACCTCTCTCTACCTTTATACCCTTTCAAAGTTTGACTTGCAAGAATTAATAAACTGTGCAAAACAAAATCGGACTGGTACTCATTTCTTCAGATTCATTAGCTGAAACATCAGATCCTTCTCACACATGCCACACACACACACACACACACACAAACTCCAACAGCATTTCATTTCAGTCCAGTCAGCAAAAATTGCATTATCCCACCCTTAGCAGCCAACAACTCTTGTTCTCAAAGTAACTTCAAGGAATAAGTGGGGGGGGGGGAGGAAGTCTTCAAGCCCCGTCAGTTCTGTCTTCCAATCAGCAGAAAGTGACAAAGCTGCGAGGTGCATGTGCATGTTGCTTCTACAACTCTGGTTCTGTTTTGCCAGTGGCTGCTACCGGCAAACTCCTGCACAAGAAGAGAAGTGAATTTGATCGAGAACTCTTCCATCAAATGGATGGGTGGTGTTTATCTGAAGGTTCTCATGTCCACCTCCCCTCAATAATTTCCGGTTCCTAGAGACCCAGAACATAGCAGATTGCATGTAACCATAGCAACCAAACTCAGATGAGAACCCTCTCTACTATGCCCTGCCTGTGCACAGAAGGAGAGTCAGCTGGCAGCACTGGTTGAAATAGGTAAAGGAAGAAAGTTAGTCTGCAGGAATACAGTCCCCACAACCAGGAAGGTCAGAGCCTCAAGTTACCCCTCACTGACTCAGTGGGTTCCTGTTAAGACTAACGGACAAATCGGTGGGTTGTTTGCATCTGTGCGGAGGCTCTCGATACATTTTATACTCTCTCCCTCTTCCTCTTTTGGTTGGTGTGCACTAACTGATTCATTAAAATTATTTTGATTGAGTTTTTCCAGATTCAGCCCACCACCCCTGGCTTTCTAGAAGTTAAAATGTAGGAGGGCAAGAGATGGGAATGATATTTTCATCCTAGTACTATGTAATAGTCATATATTAACCAAAAACATCTTTCCAGACAGTAGATTTTGCTACATACATTTGCCTGTGTATAATGTGTGTCGTGTGGTAACACACAGAGGAGAACAAGAATTAACCTCTGGAATATAAAAACATGCACCTTTATATAGCTGAGACATTTGAAGTAATCTCAGATATCTAACACTATTACAGGATAAATGAATAGAATAAATGGGAGGCTATATAGACAGCAGTAGCACTTAATTTAATTTAATTTAATTTAATTTAATAATATTTCTATACCGCCCTTCTCCCGAAGGACTCAGGGCGGTGAACAGGGCAAGAATAAAAATACAAAATTACAAAAGTTAAAACAAGATTAAATAAATGCCCATATTAAAATACATCTTAAAAAAACCCAGTAAAAACAATAACAAACCCCCCCAATCCCCTCATCAGGCCAGGCCAGCTTGTTCAAAAAAGTATGTTTTTAGCTCGCGGCGAAAGGAGCGAAGGTCGGGCGCCGTCCGGAGCTCAACCGGTAGCTGATTCCATAGCTCCGGGGCGCCCACAGAGAAGGATCTCCCCCTGGGGGCCACCAGTCGGCATTCTCTGACCGGTGGCACCCTGAGGAGGCCCTCTCTGTGGGAACGCACAGGGCGGAGGGAAGTCGATGCCGGCAGCAGGTGTTCCCTAAGGTACTCCGGACCCCTGCCATGTAGGGCTTTGAACACCATTACTAGTACCTTGAATCTCACCCGGAAGGCAACTGGCAACCAATGCAGCTCACGGAGCAAAGGTGTAACGTGGGAGTATCGGGAGACTCCCAACACAACTCTCGCGGCTGCATTCTGTACCAGTTGGAGCTTCCGGGTGGTCCTCAAGGGCAGCCCCATGTAGAGAGCGTTGCAGTAGTCTAGTCGAGAGGTCACGAGCGCATGAGTGACCGTGCATAGATCATCCCGGCTTAGATAGGGCCGTAACTGGCGCACCAGGCGAACCTGGGCGAAAGCCCCCCTAGTCACAGCTCCTATGTGGTCTTCCAGGGTGAGCCGTGAATCTAGGAGGACTCCCAAGTTGCGAGCCCTATCTACGGGGGGTAATAGTTCACCCCCCCATAGCAAGAGGTGGAATGTCCGAATAAACCCGGGATGAAGGTATGCAAAGCCACTCAGTCTTGTCGGGGTTGAGTTGAAGTCTGTTCCTCCCCATCCAGACCCGAACCGCCTCCAGTATATAGACATATACTGTTTCACAGTGCTTTACAGCCCTCTCTAAATGGTTTACAGAGTCAATACATTGCCCACAACAATCTGGGTCCTCATTTTACTGACCTTGGAAGGGTGGAAGGCTCAGTCAACCTTGAGCTGGTGAGAATTGAACTGCTGGCAGTCGGCAGAATTAGCCTGCAATACTGCATTCTAGGGACGCGGTGGCTCAGTGGGTTAGGACGCTGAGCTTGTTGACCAGAAGGTTGGCAGTTTGGCGGGTCAAATCCCGAGTGCCGTGTAACAGAGTGAGCGCCTGTTACTCGTCCCAGCTTCTGCCAACCTAGCAGTTCTAAAGCATGTAAAAATGCAAGTAGAAGAATAGGGACCACTACGGTGGGAAGGTAACAGTGTTCCGTGCGCCTTTGGCATCTAGTCATGCCAGCCACATGGCCACAGAGATGTCCTCGGACAAGTGCTGGCTCTTTGGCTTTGAAACGGAGATGAGCACCGGCCCCTAGAGTCGGAAACGACTAGCACGCATGTGCGGGGGAACCTTTACCTTTACCTTTTTTTACTGAATTCTAACCTGTGCGCCACCACAGCTCTTATGAGAGAAATAAGGTGCAATGTTAAGAAGCTGTACTAGAAGTATAAAAACTTCCCTTAGACATGAGAGCCAGCTGGGTAGCCTTGGGCCAGTCATTCTTTCTTGCTCCCAAACAGCATCAAGCTTTCTTCCTTTACCTATTTCAACCAGTGCCACCAGCTGACTCTCCTTCTGTGCGCATGCAGGGCATAATCAATTGAAGAAGAAACCTATTGTTTCATTGTGCACTGATAGCCCTCCTGCATTAACTAGGCAAGCGTACTAGCATGGTATATAGTGATTAAGTTGCTAGACTAGGCTAAGGAGACACAGATACTAGACTCTTTTTTTTTTAGCATGCTTTCTCAACACCAGGCTGATAAGTCAAAATGCATACATTTCCCAACTGGTACCAAACCAGTATGGTAGATTAGTCCTTGAATTATTCTGTGGTGAATGGATTTAGGCTGAAAACAAGGACAAGAATAATGAAGACTAAGTACAAAGTTGGCTTTCAATGTTCTACTATGTGGTCAGGAACATTTTCAGCATACCAACAACAGTTTCCATATTTTTCTTTATGAGTCAGAAATGAAAATATAAGTTTTATCAGTGCTGGATTCACACATCCTCTGAACAAGTTACAGCAGTCACATTCATATTCCAAAGATCAGGGCTTTTTTTCTCATAGAACGCTCAGAACGGAGTTCCGGCACCTTTTTTCGATGGAACCTTATAGGGTAGGCAAGGCAGGTTGTATAACATGTGTGAGTTCTGGCATCTTTTTCTTTTACAAAAAAAGCACTGCCAAAGATTAATTATGACCAAAATGATTGGGTTCATACAGTACACCAAACCCAAACCAAGCAATCCAAAACATGGTTGAGTACAATGTTTCAGCTAGTGTGTTTAAAAATAAAATATACTTGTTGAATTCTGAAATCTCATTCAAAAGACTTCATCAGCATTCATTTCAGCAACGACGGACTCTTCAGTGCAATGTTAAATGCTGAAGTTAACTTTCTCCAAATCTCCAAAATGGTTGGGATTACAACAACAATTAGCTATGGGGCTGGGAATTCTAGAAGTTGCAATCCTAACACATATGGGGGGTTAATTTACTTGGAAAGGATGTTTTAAGATAAGATTAAGTTGCTTAAAATATAGATATAGAAATATTAGATTTTCAATAAATCAGTTATGTTTCTTTCTAAGATGAAAGTGAAAGAATTCTATGCCTTAGGAAGGAGAAGAATGAGAACTTAGGCAGCTCAGAGATTTAAATGCACAAAAAGAAATACACTTTTCATTTAAGTGAAATAAACCTTTTGGAAAACAAGCAGTTTCGTTGAGCACCTAACTGAAAGGTCAACTAAAGGTTCTTTGCAGACTCATCAATTAAATCAATTAAACTATTTCTTTTGCCAGTCTTCAGAATATTCATTACAACTTTGCCTGACCTGAAAAAACAAGAAATAAATAAGAATTTTACACCTGAAATCCTACCCATTTCTTCTCTAGATATCCTACTAGTTCTAAAATATATGAATGCGTTTTTCACCTCTGCAGGGCCAGAATTTTTTGTCTTGCTCCTTTATTGTCAAAATCTTCATTTCTATTGCTTAGATCCCTTATATTCCATCCTTTATCTCTTCCACTTTGCTATCTAATTTAGCTCTTCCAAGTGCAACCCTATCTTCCAAGATCAGCATTTTTCAAATTAAGAAACACTGGAACTTCAGATCTACTTATGTATCTTTGGGCTTACCTATGCTTTGGGTTCATTATCCTCCCTCTTTCATATAAATAAATATGGATTTTGAGGAGAAAAAAAAACTCTGCATACTGTATACCCAGACATAAAATGTGGGATTTGAAAGCTCATAATAAATTCCTTGCTGAATTGATATTCCCAGAATAAAATGAGAATATAGACCAACAGGGCATACATAAGCTAAATATTTCTATAGAGTCCTTGAGATTATAAAAGATTTTTGCTAGACTGGGGTTCTATACCTACTTCTGTGAAATATATTCTATATTTCAATGGCTATAATGTTCCATCACTGGAAAGTTGAACTCATAGAAGAAACCTTCCGGGCTATATTTACTTCCTATTCTAATTGCAAAAAAAAAAACCAGAAACCAATTGCCCTCCTAAGAACCTCACTGTGCCAGGTGTTAACAAAAAAAGTGATATATTGCAACCAGCATATCTATCTATAGTTATATGGGAAGGCCAGATGTAATCTTTTTCCTACTGTTTACAAGGACACTCTGGGATAGTTCTTTCCATTTTCAGCCGTGGAAACAAACTATTCCGAAATTTGAAGCTAATTATCAATGGTGCTATTCCACTGGGTTTAGAGTTTCTTAAAATATCAATGGCTAAATCATGCCATCAAATCTTGGACATTGTAAGAGCATGATCCAGTTCATGGGCATGGAAGTTAGGAATCTCAATATTAAAAGAGCCTTGGTGGAGCAGTGGGCTAATGCCTCCTTAAGTAACACCAGCTGCCTGCAATTAGTGCAGGTTCGCATCCCACCAGGCTCAAGGTTGACTCAGCCTTCCATCCTTCCGAGGTAGGTAAAATGAGGACCCAGATTGTTGGGGGCAATTAAGCTGACTTTGTAATAATGCCGCTTGGGGTGTGTGTCAAAGCCCTAATAAGCAGGCATATACATAGAATGAAGGCTACTGCTAAGCTTGTAAGCCGCCCTGAGTCTTCGGAGAAGGGCAGGATATAAATGGAATTAAATAAAAATAAATAAAATAAATTTAAACACAGCATTTGGGTATTGGAGACGAGAGACAAACAAAAGAAACCAGCATCAAATGCTCATGTTTGAAGATCAAACTAAATGTGCTTCCTAAAAATACACTGAAAACCACCTCTGAATAACCTGCAGAGCTAAAAAAACAAAAAAAAAGGAAAACCTTTCATGAGGTTGCAATATATGTTCTCCTGGAATCACATCCTACTTGGATACGCTCACAGCTTCTTAAGGCTCAACTTCCCAGTGGTAATCTGATCAGCCATCTCCCACGCAGGAGTTATTCTATCTTTACTGATGCATAAGCTGCTTGGAGAACTTTTTTAAGTGAAAGGGGGAGATGGGGTTTAAGAAAGTCTGTACTGGAAGTCAATAACCTAAGGTTCCTCTACCAGCATCAAACTAAGTTAAATTTTGGCTAGCCAGTATTTTCTTCTGCTCACAACCGGTTGTTCATATTTATAGTCACATTGAAGATGGGTATCTTGATTTGCTGCAGAAATCAAGGGACCCGAAGGGCAGAATTCCCCATGAGAAGAGTGTCCTGTTGCAAACAAGAGGAAAGAGAATTACGTTGAGCCTCAGACTGTCTTTTAACTGACAGAGTAGGAATGTGTTCTGACTGAAAAATCCTCTTTTTCTGGAGAAAGCAGGGGTCAAATAATCAAATAATCTATCCAATGTTCTCTATTTTAGTGGGCCTTTTGCATTCCCATTTTCCACTTATTAAAAGCCATCACTTCATATACCTGATAGTGCCTGTTTACTATTCCTTGAATCTACTAAGAGTGATGAGTCACATCCTGACAATGGAGTCCAATTTTCCACTCTGAATTGTCTACCAAGGGCAACTAGATGTCATGAGAAAAGGATTGCTCTAATAGTCCCTGACTCACATAATTACTTGTTTCATCATCCACTCAAATCTTCAGTAAAGTCTATAGTAATCCACAACACCTGCTTTAATAGAGGGAATAAGAGATAGTTCGTACTCAAGGCACTGAGTACAATAAAGATCATTTGGAGGATACTAAAGAAAGTTGTAATGGTGTAAATGTTCAGAATAACATTTGATAGCTGTGGAAGGCATCATTACAAAAACCTGTTCAGCTCGCTTCTTCCCTCCATAGCTGCTATTACTGTAGTGGCACAGTAGTTAGAAAGCAGCACTGCAGGCAAACTCTGCCCGCTGCCAGGAGTTCAATCCCAACCAGTTTAAGGTTGACTTAGCCTTACATCCTTCGGAGGTTGGTAAAATAAGAACTGTTGTGGGCAATATGTTGATGCTGTAAATCACTCAGCGAGTGCTGTAAAACACTATTGCTATTGCTATTGTGAAAATATAGTAGGTGTTTATTGAATCCGTTACAAATCAGATTTACTGCATTTTTATTTTAAAAGGCAAAGCTACCTTTGAGTTAAGCTCATCTTCTGGTCACCCATGTTTTCTTGGCAGTAGTATATAATGGTCTGCTACTGCCTGGTTCCTGGCTGGTTTTGCCTTTCCAGACTAACCTACAGCCCTAGGATGAGCTTCCTAGACCAAAGTGAGCCAAGTGCTGCCACCTGCTAAGGCAATTTTATTTACCACTGTTTACAATGTTTGTAAATCATTTTGGGAGGACGGTTATTCTAAAAGGCAGGATATAAATAATTTAACAGATTTGCTTTTAATTAATTATGAATTAGTTTGTAATTAAGCAAGCATCTTTCAATTCTACTGTTAAAGCATATGCAATCAAAGAGGTTTCCAATGCAACCCGGATAGTTTCAGCTAAATTACACCAAAAAAAGCACTTGGCTGATATTGAGAAATAATTTACTAGTTTCTTTGCCTTTGGTTTGAAGTAATTCTAGTTCATACATGCACGTTTATTTGGTCATTATATTTTTTTTCAAATTAAGACCATTTTAAAATAAAAGGGGAAGAAATCTCATAGATCATCTCAAGGGCCTATCAGGATCAGTATTTGTGTACATCAGATCCTTCTGAGAAGGTCATCAACAGAAACCAACAACCATGCCTTTAAACACAAGATGTCTATTTAGCTAGTTAAATCTCTTTTCCATGATAATACCAACTTCTCTTTTAATAATATCCACATTAGTGCTACCAAAACATCTAATGTGAATGAATTCCAAAACTGATGTATTACGTGGAAATTATTTCTGTGTCTCCAAAAGCCATTGCTAATGCGTGCATTGGAAAAGGGTGAAAACTTACAATATATTTTCACGTCCTAGTTAACACAAAATCTAGCCCACCCAAAGACAGAACCAACAGCACTACTCTCTATGCCACATGGCGGGAAAGTATTAGATTGTGGATTGCTTTAAGTCCGTTAAAAATAAATCCATTTACAGATTCCTTCCCAGCTGGAAGCAACTGTTATACTGAATTCACCTGAGAGCTTCCTTAAAACAAACCGTGTATGGGGTGATTTGCAGCCAAGCAAATCGGAGAAGTTGCTACTGGGTGCACTTACAGATCAATAAAATTTTGTCCAGGCTTTGTTGCTATCACATTCCCTTCCTCGCTAAATCACTCTCCTGCCTTCTCACCAATAGTTTAACTTTTACTTACATGTACATTATCCAAATACTTTCCTGGGCTAATGCCAGAATCATGACAACAACCTTTTTGAGGCAAGATCACCAGACTGGCTCACAGAATCCTACATGTAATCACATAATGGATTAAAATCATGGCATTAAAATAAACACAAACCCGTGGATTTGTCCATGTAAAATAAATGATTTAAAGTAATTGCATCCTTACTTAATAATATTTTTATGGGAGTTATAATTTTTTTAGCAGCAGCCTACTGACCTGCAAAGTAATATAGGCTTTTGCACACACGGATACAAGATCTGGATTTAGTCTTAAGAATATTATTACACTTTTGTCTCAGCTAAGACTATTGAATCCCATAGTGGCCAATTAGATTCTTATGGAAAGTCCATTAGCAGGAAGCTTGAAACACAAACAGAAAAACCATTCTTTTATTGATTTTGTCTTTTTTTCCTGTAGTTAACATTCAGAACCTTTTACCCTGCTACTAGAATATAACCATTAATAGCCACTAACTGTCCTAGTTGTAAGTCATCATTACATGTTGTGGTAGCAAATTCCATAGTTGTATTAAAAGTTGTACAAGTAATCCGCCCTGAAAACCATTCATTTTCCAGTGCTTCTCAAAAGAGCAAATCCTTGTAAAAAGTACAAATTTGAGTCTATGGGGCTACTTTGGAATCAGCCTCATCAATCCAAAGGCTCAGTTTTTAAAAAGGATGAAAACATTTGTTCTGAAAGCTAAATTACAAAAGGTACAGATAAGAGGCTTGTCAAGGCATGATACGTTTTCAAAAAAACCCTATGCCAACATTGTGACAATGGGCGTCAATTAAAGGGGTCATGTAAATGACATAAGGATAAGACTGTATTTAACATGTCCTTTTTTGGGATCCAAAATTACCTATCAATTGTAAACAGGAACCATTCAGTTCAGTTTCATCTGCTTTATATATTTTAAAATCTATTCAAATATTTTTATTTTTATTTTTTTTTAATCCCATTTATATCCCGCCCTTCTCCGAAGACTCAGGGCAGCTTACAATTTAAAGCACAAATCAATGTGCTTAGCAATATTTCAACCCTGTCAAAAGAACCCTTGTTCTGTATCCATTTAAAATGCATGGGATATAGCCCAGCCATATACATTTCCCCCTGAAATAGGAAATACGAAAGTAAAAGGGTTTCCCATAACATTAAGGAGAGGCATTACAGAGATGAACAGATCCTTAACCATGCAGACTTAACGATACTGAAACGTCTCTGTGTAAGCCACACTCCAGGTCTTCTCAATGCTTTGAAAGTCTCCCAAGCCATTTGTATAAATTAGGCTGAACTGGATATCTAAATTAGCTTAGATGAATGAAATTCTATACTCAAAGTTGTCAACTTATGGCAGTGGTCTAAAGATCTGCCCTGCATAGTTGAAAGAAATGTTAGATGGCCTTTGTGATACAGACTTGGAGAAATTCTACCTATAGATTCAGAAGAGCTCTCCTTTCTATGAAAACAAAAGAAGCAGACTCCATTACAATATACAATCAAATGACACAACAAAAAGTACAACCCCATGCACTTTACAGGCCAAATAATAGAGCTGTACCAAGTTCTAACTATAAACACAGAAAACGTTCATCCTTTGTGTCTCTGAATTCCCCAAAAAATAAATTTCCCTTGCTTTAAATCTAGTAATTTCTACCTTAACAGCAAAAAACATAGTTTATTTGAAATTAGATAATCCATTTTGCTAATTTAGAATAGTCTATAATATTGGAAGATGCTAATCTGACTGATTTCCTTGAGGGAGGGAAATGCTCTATAACATACAAATGAAAAGATATTGCCTCCGTCCGGTTCCCCTCAAATAAAATATTTTTCCTAAGAAGATCTTAAGAGCTCATTGGAAAACATCAGAGTGGAGACTATTTTGCTGAATCAGGTTTAGGCCCATCTAGTCAGCAGACTATTTCATGAAATTCTGCAGATGTCTCTAGGAAGCTTACAAGTAGGATATCCAAATATTGCTCCTCTTCTATTGCTGATCTCATAGACTTGGTGTGCAGAGGTGGACCAAACCATGCCTGATAGTAGTAGCCAGTTATTGAGGCTAGTAGCCACTAATAAACCTGTTTTTTTAGGAATTTGCCTACTTCCCTTTCAAGCCAACTAAACTAGCAGAACACATCTTGTGATAGCTTATTCTAATATTGGTTATATACAGGTAGTTCTTGACTTACGACTGGTCACTTAGTGAACAACGGACTCCCTTCCCAAAAGCTACCTATGACCTGGTATCAAAGTTTGGATATGCCCCCTGCCCACCCAGTGATCATGTAACCATTATTTTGGCCGCTCAGCAACTGGCCTCTAGAGTTGTTGCACACTGTGTAGATGATTTCTCTGAACTATCTACAATGACTCCAAGATCTCTTTCTTGCTGACAGCTACCAATCTACATCAATGATTAGTAGCTCTAAAGCTCATTACTTTACATTTCCTGCCACTGAACTGTATCTGCCATTAAGTGGTGCAGGCAGATCCCTTTGGAATTGTTCATAGTCCATTTCGGTCTTTGCCACCTTAAATAACTTTGAAGCATCTGCAAATTTTGCCATCTCACTTGGATATGCCTAAGTCTAAATAGTTTATAAAATGTTGAATAATATCGGATCCAATAAAGATCCTTGCAGTACCCCACTTCTTACATTCC
The DNA here is from genome assembly GCF_947247035.1 of Vipera ursinii. Taxonomy (NCBI): domain Eukaryota; kingdom Metazoa; phylum Chordata; class Lepidosauria; order Squamata; family Viperidae; genus Vipera; species Vipera ursinii. Next base: position 202,472,837 of record NC_139513.1, read on the forward strand.
ACTAATTACCCATTTACGCCTCCTTTTTTCTATTGCTCAACTAATTACCAATATATCGGAGGCCTCCTCTGCAATTCCACGGTTGCTAAGCAAGTGCTCATCAGTAACTTTATGAGGAATTTTGTTAAAAAGTATTTTGAAAGTCCAAGTTTAGAATACCAACAAGGTCACTTCCACCCACATAGTTGTGGACACGATGAAAGAAGGCATTCTTTTACAGATTCTCATCTACACTTTGAGTAAATTTTTACTGTCATTTTTTACTGTGGGCACGACACACATCAAAAATGAAATTTAGTTGCCCCGCTCTCAAAGTGACACATACATGACACACACCTAATCATACTATATACAACATATACATACTATATACAACATAATTATAGACCTACAGCCCTACATATACATAACATATGAATATTAAATACTGCCCATCTTGAATATATAACGGAAGGAGGAAGCTTAAGAGTTCACAAGGTTTATACCATATGGAATGAAACTGTGGCTGAATCTGGATGTTCTGCTTCGGATACCAGGGAGCCTACTCCCAGAAGGTAACAAGAAAAACAGGTTGTGAAGAGGATGTGTAGCGTCCCAGACAGTCTTACGGACCCTGCTCAAGCAACGCTTCTGTGCTATGTCCTGGATGGGAGGGAGGGAACTGCCAATGATCTTTTCGGCCATCCTCACCACTCTCTGCACCGCCTTCCTGTCTGAAGCAGTGATGCTTCCAAATCAGACTTCACCTACACTACTGGCAACTCCAAATACCTTTCTACTAAAGGGAGCAAAAGGAAACAAATTTAAGGAAAAGGGAAGCGCAGTAAAAAAAAGAAAGAAAAAAAAAGGGGGGGATTGCATGTGTTTGTAGATTGGTTATATTCAGTTCAGAGAAGTGAACGGATAAAACTGGCTTTCTAGCAACCCCCAGCTTCAAGGCACTTTTATTTTATTTATTTATTTATTTTTATTTTAATTCCATTTATATCCCGCCCTTCTCCAAAGACTCAGGGCGGCTTACAAGCTTAGCAGTAGCCTTCATTCTATGTATATGCCTGCTTATTAGGGCTTTCACACACACCCCAAGCGGCATTATTACAAAGTCAGCTTAATTGCCCCAAACAATCTGGGTCCTCATTTTACCTACCTCGGAAGGATGGAAAGCTGAGTCAACCTTGAGCCTGGTGGGATGCGAACCTGCACTAATTGCAGGCAGCTGGTGTTACTTAAGGAGGCATTAGCCCACTGCTCCACCAAGGCTCTTTTAGTTTCTACAGAGTTTCTGCAATACAGATAACTTCATAGCAGTCTTCTTATGAAGAATCAGGATAAAATATATGAAGAACAGTTGCAGGAGTTGGAATTAAATTATGTCTACTTTAATGAAAAGAAGGACTAGGGGGTTAGCAGTGTTCCAACATCTCGGGGGCTGCCCCAAAGAGGAGAGTCAAGCTATTTTCCAAAGCGCCCGAAGGCAGGACAAGAAGCAACGGATGGACACGAATCAAGGAGAGAAGCAACCTAGAACTAAGGAGAAATTTCCTGACAGTCAGAACAATTAATCAGTGGAATGATTTGCATCTCCAGAATTTTTCGGTGTTCCAATGCTGGAGGTTTTTAAGAAGAGATTGGACAACCACTTGTCTGGAACGGTATAGGGTTTCCTGCTTGAGCAGAGGGTTGGACTAGAAAACCTCCAGGGTCCCTTCCAACTCTGTTATTTTTCAATCTGACATGCTTGTTGTTGTACTTTGACAATAAAGGTTTATTATTATTATTTTGGTACATTGGAATTGCAAATCTCAGCCCTCCTATTGGTGAGGGATTCAGGGAATTACAATCGCAGTGCAGATGAAGGACACCAGACTGGAAAAGACTGCATTACTTTTATTTCACCTGCAGTAAAATCAAAAGCTAAACAGCTTAACTATTACTACAAGTCATAAAATAAACATATTGCACTGCACAAGGGAAAAGGTATTTCTATCCTGCAGACCTACCACAGAGAAGAAACAATTCCTGAATCAAGAGACAATAAACCTAATCATGTTACCACTAAAACTTTGCTCTGTTCTTTCTGAGTTAATGATTGCATTGATTGTATCAGGGTGGGGTTAACTGTGCTATGATAGATACCTCTTGGGTAACAATTACACTAGTCAACAAAAAGTAACATCCAAATACCAACCAATTATATCAGTTGTTTTTGGTTTTCGTTTCCTAAAGAAATGTGAGTGGGACAGGGGAAAAGAGGATTCAAGGATCTAGGAAAAATCAATGGATGGAGACAAAAGCCAGGGACAAATTATCACCTTTGGTAGACATGCCCTAAAGCAAAAAAATTCTGGTCAAAAATACATATGTGGTTAGATCGAATGTTAGGAAAACATGTAGACTACAAACTGCAACTATTTCTTTTAGATATAATCTCAGAAAAGTATGATAAAGCATGTGTATATTTAATACTACATGTACTAACAGCAGTGAGAATTGCATTTGCTCAGTCCTGGAAAAATGAAGAAACTCCAGCAAAGAAGACATAATTAAGAAAATTTTGGATTGTGTGGAAATGGATAGGCTTACACTGAAAATGAAAAGGAAATAAGATACAGAATATTTTCAAACACGGGATAATTTTTACAAATGGTTAGAAAAACGCAGTAAAGAGTAGCAATAAAAACTGTATTACTATTAATGTTAAATATGCGAACCCAGACAACACATTGCTTACTAAGCACTAAAGATTGTAATTGTAAAAAATCAATAACATATTTTTTTTAAAAATCATTGGATGGATCATCAAAGAATATATTTTGGAAATGTGTTTTCTTCCCAGATAGAAGTGGGAATGCTGTATCACACAAGGAGTAGAATGTTTGAGACATTATATTAAATAATTCCCAGTTCCAAAAAAAGATTTGCAATCTTCAGGAATGCAAAATTTATCCTAATATGTCCTTTAAAACACACACACACACACACACACACACACACACACACACAAAGTTAAACTAAAAAAGAGCACATATTTTTAAAGGGAAAGGATCAAAATTCTAATTGCTCAAAATGTTATTTAAAAATATATTTATTTAAAACTTATTTGGGGCTGGTTGTGCTTTCCAGAGATCCACCTCGGGTCAGTGTGCTTGTGTACGTACATGTCAAACTAAAGGCCTCCATTCACAGTATGAGGAGAAAACAATAACCTAATCAAAGAAGTACCAAGCACAAAACCCACAGTCCCACCAACACTGGCACTGTATATAAACAGAGAGCAAAGCCCAGACTCCCTAGATCTGATTGGGAAATGAATCATCTGCAGAAAAACAACCAAGCTCAGAGAGCATCAAGGACTTCATGCTGTGACATCTCAGAGAGCTGTCAGAAAGAGTCACCACAGAGACCCACGGTTCGCTGCCAGCTCTTCTGGGCTGCAGATTTGGAAGATAATGGTTTTGTCAAGTCATTTGAGTACTGGAGGGAAAAGGGAAACAAAACAAAAAAAAAATCACACGTGCTTTCACCTAGGAATTGCAATTTCATGAATTAAGGGCTATCTAACTTATCCACCCAGACTCACCCATCTGAGGTAGCCATCTTATTCTATGTTATGTAAGAACCAGATTTGGGCAGTATTTTACTTCATGCTGTGCTTGAGTAAGGCTGATATACTTAAATCAGAAGCTCGGAGAGAAGACTAAGTAAGGCATGCAGGTTTTGTGGTTCCTATTATGCACTTTCCTACTTTATAATTTGGCAATTACCATCTCTTACAAATTTTAAGTGGATTCTACTACGCGGGTTTTATTTATTGTCTGAGCAACAGGAAACAGAAAATAATGGCTTTGCAAGCTTCGCCACTAGCTGAAACACCCATGAGCAATTGAAAAATCAGCTAAGTTTAGGGCAGCTCCAGCTTTTTCCTTTCAGGAAATAAAAAGTTTTAAAGAAGAGCAAATGTCTATTCCTCCCAGGTTTTCTGTTTATGTGAAAAATGTCAGCAAATCTGCTTTCCACATATACCGCAGTAGTGGCTGTCACGGGAAAAGTATGACAGGAAAACACTTCAGGACCATCACAGAATGGACTTCAATGTAGCTCTAACGGCATTTGACATAGTTACGATGATAGGAATCGGCAATTCTTACGGCTGTGGAATACTTCATACTACGAAACCTGGAGACTTAAACATATGAAGAACGGTTGTACGATTTGTGTTTGGATAGTCTAGAGAAAAGGAGGAGTGGGACGATCCGATAGCAGTATTCCAGTATTTGAGGGGCTGCCACAAAGAGGAGGGGGTCGACTTATTTTCCAAAGCACCAGAAAGCAGGACAAGAAACAATGGGTGGGAATTAATCAAGGAGAGAAGCAACCTGGAATTAAGGAGAAAATTCACAACAGTGAGAACAATTAACCATTGGAACAGCTTGCCTTCAGAAGTTGTGGGTGCTTCATCACTGGAGGTTTTTAAGAAGAAAGTGGACAGTCAGTCGTCTGAAATGGTATAGGATCCCCTGCTTGAGGAGGCAGTTGGACTAAAAGACCTCTGAAGTCCCTTCCAGCTCTATTCCGATCGACGTCATCATGATCACCAACGTAGACAGATTTAAAAGGAGCACTAGCTAGGGAAGTGAAACACTCACTGATCCCAGGATATTCTGTGCCCCACCCCCCAGAGTCAAACCTCCTAATGACCATTAATAATAATAATAATAATATAAAGTTGGAAGGGACCTTGGAGGTCATCTAGTCCAACCCCCTGCTCAGGCAGGAAACCCTATACCATTTCAGGCAAATGGCTGTCCAGTCTCTTCTTAAAAACCTCCAGTGTTGGAGCATTCACCACCTCTGGAGGCAGGTTGTTCCACTGGTTAATTGTTCTAACTGTCAGGAAGTTTCTCCTTAGTTCTAGGTTGCTTCTCTCCTTGACTAGTTTCCATCCGTTGCTTCTTGTCCTGCTTTCAGGTGCTTTGGAGAATAGCTTGACTGCCTCTTCTTTGTGGCAGCCCCTGAGATATTGGAACACTGCTATCATGTCACCCCTCACCCTTCTCTTCATTAAACTAGACATACCCAATTCCAGCAACCGTTCCCTATATGTTTTAGCCTCCAGCCCCCTAATCATCTTGGTTGCTCTTCTCTGTACCCTTTCTAGAGTCTCGACATCTTTTTTACATCGTGGTGACCAAAACTGGATGCAGTATTCCAGGTGTGGCCTTACCAAAGCATTGTAAAGTGGTATTAGTACTTCATTCCATTCAAGAAGAGCAGCGTAGTTTCACTTTGGATTCCAGAAACCACCAAAGCATTCCATAGTCTGGGAGGAGGCTCAGCAAGGCTCAGAGGAGGAATGGAACATTTTTATTTTTATTTATTTATTTATTGCATTTACACACCGTCGATCTCACTCAGAAGGAACTGTGAAAGTTCCATTTTCCAAAAATGTGAATTTGGTATAGCTGATACTGATCAGAACTGATTTCTAGATATGTTACATAATTTCTTCTCCAAACAGCATTTGTGGGATGATTTTCCCATAGAACATTTTAATGAATATTAAACTGACACTTTCCATATGCTAAGTATTTCGTGACTGCCCCAATTACCTTAATTGCTGTTATTTTAATATACCGTACTTTGTGTGAGCTCTCCAAGATAATATCCCATTAAACAGTATTCCTAAATAGTTAAATTACTGTTCTATAGTGGCTTCTTCAATACAATGATTAAACCTTTGGACTAATTAACCAAATTGGACTTTTCCTCAATTAAAGCTCTTTTTGACAAGATTCCACTTAACTTTTGCAAATGTACCTTTCTAAAAGAATCCAAATGTTGGGTTACAACGCTTGGATCTGTTAATCCAGCAAAATGTTGACTGTTGGGAACTACACAGATATTCTCCAAGATGATTTATTATGACAGTGTTCCAACCCCTTGTAAAGAGGTCCTCCTTGAGCCCAATAGGGTTTTGATAATTATCAACCAGTCTCCAATTGTCAGATGTTCAAAGTAGTTCAGATCAGGAAACCAAAACCAAAAATACTAATGCTACCTTTATTGTAAAGTAACAACAACAGAATCTTGCAGCCCTGACTCTTGTAACTCTTGACTTGCTTCAGAAATTAATTTGGTACATTAAAGACCTTTCTAATGAATGCTTTTCCTATGTCAGAAACTGCTGGCTTTACGTTCCAAAGATTCAGAGAGGAGATGCTCTCTCCACCCCATATCTCCTTTCGACTCAGATTTGTCTTATCAGACCCTTGTCTAGTTTGCCCCGTTTCCTCCTGTCTCTCAAGGTTATTCTCAGAGCCCATGAGACCAAGCTTCCCTTTGGGGGGAAAGTTGTTGAGAAGACCGTCAGTCTGCAACTGATGAGAACCGTAGGAGAAACTAGACAAATCTAGATTAGATTTTCAGTCTGGTTTCAGGCTGGCATTTAATACAGTACTGAGATAGTTGTACTGAAATTGCTAGGTGAGGGCATCTTCTGGTTTAGGGTTGGTATCATCTTTATCCAATTCAGTCTGGTATGCATTTTCATAGATCTAGTGGGGGGAGGCTTCAGATAGTCACTCATGGCCTAATCACGTCACAGTTTGGTTACTGCAATATATGCTACATGACAACTTGACAACTACTCAGAAGCTTCAACCAGTTCAAAATGCAGTGATGCAACTATGCCCGTGTAACACCTCTGTTTTGCAAGCTGCACCAATTGCCAGTTTGCTTCCAAGTGTGATTGTTATCTTTCTATAAAGACAGATTTGTTATATTGGTTGCCGGTTGCTTTCTATAAAGTCCTAGAATGGCAGAGGGCCTGCTTACTTGAGAGGGGGCCTCTCTCCCACAACATCTGCATACTGATTTGTAGCAGCATTTGATGAAATGAGATTCCCGCCCCCCAAGATTTAGATGACACACCCACCCACCCACCCATTTTGTTGTTGTTTAGAAGAGCAGTGAAAACTGCTTCAGCCAGGATTCAGTAAGGGAGAATGAGACCTCTTGCTTCATTGTGCTTGCCCTCTTTTATCTTTTACTAAGGTTATTATGATTTCTTCATTTGATTGTGAAATACCCAGAGTTGTTGAGAGGTGAGTGGCATACAAATTTAATGGACTGTTACGATGGGTCACAGAACAACAGCCAGATGTTTAGACTGGATTTGGCATTTTTGTTCACCTATTGAATTCTTCCGAAGGACCTGGGACAGGCAGATATTGTTTGTAAGGTACTGTCACAGAATGTTAACTGTTTCAAGTAAAGTTGCTTCTTGCAATCGATTGGTGATGATGTTTTTCAGTGGTGATGGTGTTCTAACGGTTGTGGTTAATATCCACAAATTGATTCCTCATGTCTTCCAACAGTTCATCCATCACTGCTTTAACTGTCCACATCTACCTTGCAGCTGGCTGTCCTTTTGTTTCCTCTTGCCTTCCACCTTGCCTGTCACAACAGAGTTCTCCAGAGATACAGGTCTTCACATAATGTGTACAAGTATAAGAATTTGGGTCTGAGTCATTTGTGCTACAACTCTGAGTTGATTTGGAACTAGACTGTAAATGCTGTTTAGTAAAAAAAATAATAAAAAAAAGCTTTCTGCAAAACTCAGCAAGCATTTGTAGCTAAAACTAGCCATGACTACACTGCCTTCCAGAGACAGTTTACAAAATATATCACATATCCAGAATAGCATTGGCTAGAATTCGAATGGAAGCATAGTATTGAGTTCATGTCCATTTCTTATGCAAGTCCCAAAAAGTATCTGGATGTCCACTAATGTTTAACCTGACTTTTATTTATGGAAAATAAATGTATTTATTTATTTTTAAATTACTTGAGCTTCATTAAAGTATTATGTATTTAACTTATGTACCACCAATTTCGGCAAACTAACCCGTGACGGATCGTAATGAAAACATCCACCATAAGGAACAGTAAAACAGAGTATGCCTGTCCAATTCCTTAAAAATAAAGAGTAAAACCATAACGCGAAGAATCAGAAAAGGGGAAATGAACATCTTTTTTAAAAAAAAATTAGTCACAATGACGTGGAAAAGCCAAGCTCTGTATCCAGAATTATACTTAATACCGCAATGTAACAATTAATAACTTGCTCCAGAAATTAATTTGATACATCAAAGACCTTTCTAATTAATGTTTTTTTCTAGATCAGAAACTCTTTAAGGCCCTCTGCTATTCTTCATATTCTTCATGCAGGCATAAGGGACATTTTTAGCAGAGACCTGTATAAATTGCTCTGGTTGCTCATGTGTGGGCACTTGGGGATTCTCACACCCACATCTTTCTCCATCTAGACCAGACATGTCAAATACAAGGCCTGGGGGCCGGATGCGGCCCGTGAAGTGTTTTCATGTGGCCCGCGAAGCCATCCTGGAAACAGTGAGGGAACGGCCCCCACTGCCTTGGCCCTGGCCCAGAGACCCTCCTTCTGCCAGAGACCCTCAGATCTGTCCCACTCCTGCCCAGACACCCATAGGCACCCTTGATGTAGAGCTGGCCACGCCCACCCAGTAGGCCATATGCACTCTAGCCACGCCCACCCAGTAGGCCACGCCCACCCTGGCTATACCAACCCGGCCCCTGGAGGGCAACCGCAATGCTGATGCGGCCCTCAATGAAATTGAGTTTGACACGCCTGATCTAGACAAACCTGAATAAGTACAGTGTTACAGTGGAAGGATACAGCAATACATGTTTGTCATTCCCTACTTCAACAAAACCTGCTTGCAGAGCTTTGTTTTCCACTGTGTGAAACTGTAGTTTTTTGAGCAGTGTAGTTAAGATGTTGAAATGCTCTTCTTCCCTCCCAAGCCCGATTCCTACTACTGTTAGTAACACAGCTTTGTGTTTCCTATTAGCCAGCTGATCCAGAGATTACAAGAGATAGGTGGTTATCTCCACGGCTCCATGGCCTAAAATCCAGTAAACTCCCACTTTTGGATTTGGACACTTGTAGATACATGACTAGATTTGCCAAGGATCTTCTGGCCCACATAGGACTATGTACACTCCATTGAAAATACTGCTTTCTAAAACAGGTGTTTGCACAGCAACCTTCTCACTGAGGGCTGCAATATAACAAGTCTATGACTACATCTTGCTTACTTCTTCCATTAGGCATCTGAAATAAGTGGACCGTATTAAACACGCTGTTACTAATATCACTTTAATCAATGGTTTGTTTTTCAACGTCTGGGGGAGGGGGAGGACCATGACAGGTACGAAATGAGGAGCCCAAGAAATCTTTAATTAAAATGCTCGGGAATGACAGCAAAATGAGATAAATGCCTGTCTGTAGTATCCAAAGGAAATTGCTGGTGAAGAAAAACAGTAAGAGCAAGCTCTCAGATCAGTTAAGAAAATGAAGAATTGGCTAACAAAAATTTGTTTCCAAACAGGATCTGCATTCCACTGGAAACCAAGTTTTAAAAGTTTGGATAGTATGACTCAGTGCTGGTACCAGCTCATAGCATGTTGAAATCCATCACCAGTCTTTGCATTAAATCTTTTATCTCTATATATTTTAGCATCTCTGAGGTTCTTTCTTTGCCAGTTATATTTTGAGAAGCAAAACAAACAACGGAAACCCTTTAAGGTTGTTTTTTTAAAAAAAATTGCTTTAAATTTGTTGCAACTGCTGGTCTTGAAAATTTAGACTGGGCAGTGGAGAGAATGTGTGTCCCGATGACATAGCATATTCTAATAATTGGTGGCAATCCCAGTTATTCTGCTAGCAATTAATAGGTGTTAACAGTGAAGAGGACATATGTCTCCCCTTAAGGACATTTGAATTTGGAATCACTGAAAAATTCACGCGCATTTGCTACAAATCACAATGACCAACATAATAATAGTATCAAAGTATGTACTGAAATGTCACAAACCAAATCCCAGGGGTTTGTACTTGTGTCCCAAGTATATAAAATCACACAACTGTGTGTCATGACATCTTCAATGGATGTCCATGTGGGTTTGTGGAAACATTTCTCAGTGTTTCCCCAAAATTTAGCAACAAACTGAGCAAACTTTTTATCTAAGCCATTAAAATAACATTAAAGAGTTAAGAGTTGTATCTTAAAACTTTTCAATAAAAAAAAGAAAAAATATAAAAATATAAAAAGAGTTAAGAGTGAATCTGTGATCCCAATGCTTTGTGTTGTATTTTTCATCTGTTTGAAGCTCATAATTTCAGTCAGATGTAATGTTGGCAGTCTGTGAGCTCAGGGGCTTGAAAAATGTATGAATTTTCAAAGCTGTTTCTATTTCATGTTCAGCTGCTTGCTTTCCAGTATGATTCATGCTCAGGTGAGTAAAAGTTTTGTAAATGTTTTGAACATCTGAAATGATTAAAATCCATTTCAGATGGGAAATTTTAAAATACCTTCCTCTGCTATGATGACCCATGTGTGAAGCTAATGCTGGATGAATATCTAGAACTTTTAGAATTTTTCAAAAGCTGTAAGGAAACTAGAACTTTAAAAAAACAAAAGAAAACAAGAAAAAAAGCACATACACACATACATACACACACACACACACACACACATATTACAAAACTAAAAGCAAGATCTTTTTTTTAAAAAAAAGTCTTCAAACTAGAAATGTACAAAATCCTCATGTTAACATAGCATAAGCAAATGGAAACTTTAAGTTTTCTTTTTTAACTGAGCACGTGTGTTAACAGACTAAAAGTATTTGACTTAACTGAAGTAGAAGTAGGGAAACAGGGATCTAAATGCTAATTTGGGGAGAAAATATTCAAAATCTTGTTTTAGATAAAAACAGAGGCAGCATAGTCTAAATTTTTAGTCCTTTGTTGCTTCCTACAAAAACACAGCGATGCCTATGAATACTATCAAACTTGGGACTTACTTTATCAGTGGCTGGAGAAAAAAAATATGGGATTAGGAATTAAATCTTTTTTAGTGATTGATAAAGTCAGATAACACGTTTATTGAACAAGTTTGTTGAAGAGACTGGACAGCCATTTGTCTGAAATGGTATAGGGTTTCCTGCCTTAGCAGGGGGTTGGACTAGATGACCTCCAAGGTCTCTTCCAACTTATTATTATTATTATTATTATTATTATTATTATTATTATTATTATTATTATTAATTTACTATTGATTTGTATGAAAAAATAAAAACTTTTTTAAAAAAAAAACATAGCGATGCCTACCAATACCTTCCTGTTCAATGCCTTTTCAAGCATTATGCTATACAAAAAGAAGTAATATCTAAATTATTGAAGGAAGCTCCTGCTTTGATTATTTTAAGTGCATTTTCTCCTCCACTTCAGTTCATCTGTTTGCTTCTTGAAATTCATCTATCCTGTTTGCAAGGAAGCTACTCAAAGAAAATGTGATTTTTAAAGAGGTTACAAGGCCTGATTGGAGACAAAGGGCCTTTTCATAAATAAAAATTATGCTAAAGCCTAATTCTTTGGAGCATGCTAGAATTTCATTTTTTTTTTTTATTTAATAAAAAAAGCATATTAAAAATCAGGTCACGAGGAGCTTGGTAGTTTCCAAGAGAACTGTGCAGGAACACAATGCTAACCATGGCTGAAGCCTATATCATCGCTACAAAGTCCAACCCAAGGATCAATATTGTTAGTGGAGTACAAACTGAGTTGAAGATTAAGCCCACATTTATTTATAAGATGGGGTGAAACAAAAACATTGAATGGATGTATTTGCCCGAATTTGCTCCAGTGTAGTTACAGCTTTGGAGGCAAGGCAGATCTCTATCGGTGTACTTTGGTACCAAACAAACCCCCAAAAATAAATCCATATTTTAAATGGAAAAAGAGGTATACAGTACTATGAATTTAAAATGGGTATGTGTATGTGTCAATAGTGTAGAACTATTTTTTTTTTAAATTCCATTTATATCCCGCCCTTCTCCGAAGACTCAGGGCGGCTTACAAGCTTAGCAGTAGCCTTCATTCTATGTATATGCCTGCTTATTAGGGCTTTCACACACACCCCAAGCGGCATTATTACAAAGTCAGCTTAATTGCCCCCAACAATCTGGGTCCTCATTTTACCTACCTCGGAAGGATGGAAGGCTGAGTCAACCTTGAGCCTGGTGGGATGCGAACCTGCACTAATTGCAGGCAGCTGGTGTTACTTAAGGAGGCATTTATTTATTATTTATTTATTTAGAATATTTACTTACTTAGGTTTCCCTAAGTCAGCAAACTCAAGCAAACCAGATAACAAATGGGATAAAAATAATCCAATTACAATATGACAAGCACAATAAAATAATTAATAGAGAATAATTGGAATAAATACCGAGCAGTGTTATGGCAACAGATAACTATAAATAGTAAAAAAAAATAACCCTAATGAATAATGAAGTTTTAAACCAGTGGCATAAGGTGGCAGACAACAAAGTTGATCCCTCCTCGAGAGTAAATATTGGAAGCAATCATCGGTAAGGAATCAAGGCTGTGCACATTATCATCTATTGCAGAAAATCAATCACTGGAACACTTATTTATCAAATCTGGAATTTACAGCTGAGTGTATCTAACGGACATTTTGCCACATTTTGCCATTGCTCCTTCTTGCTCCGGAGCAGCGAAGGGTTAATTAGTTTTAAGATCGAGAGAGGAGCCGGCTGCTATAGCACATCCTAGCTAGCTGCTTTTTATTTCTGTTCTTGCAAGCTGTGCTGCTTCAGCCAACGCTGTCTCTGAAAAGCAGTTGCCTTCCGCAACTGCCAAACCTATTAAACCATCTCTCAATACCGAAAAAAACCATAGCCCTCCAAAGTCAAGGCTAAAAGTTGTGAAGAACAGCTCATCTCGGCCCCAACGCAGGCACTGAAGGGAGATTCATCTAAATAGGGCAGGGGTAGGCAACCTCGGCTGTTTTATGACTCATGGACTTCAACTCCCAGAATTCCTGAGCCAGCTATGCTGGCTCAGGAATTCTGGGAGTTGAAGTCCATGAGTCATAAAACAGCCGAGGTGCTGGCTCAGGAATTCTGGGAGTTGAAGTCCATGAGTCATAAAACAGCCGAGGTTGCCTACCCCTAAAATAGGGTATTATAGTCATTCCAACACCCTAAATTGTTCTTGCTCCATATAATAGTCTCTGTTGCTACCAGCTATCGGAAATTCCCCTGCAGATCAGCTATGCTGAATTAGAGATCTCCTCTATTCACATTTTTCGTGAAGTCTTTATCCCACATTAGCCTCCTTTTCCCAAATGCTCTTCAGCACCCCGCTCCCCCCCTCCCCCCAGCATCCCTTATTGTGAAGCTGCATTCCTCCCTATTGGAGCATAGCGCTATCTTGGCTTGTTTGCTTACAAAACTTGGCAAAATGGCATGAGCAGTGAGGTCACTGTTTCAATAATAAACAACAATTTCTGCCTAGATATGTCTGGGTACAAACAGCACCAAGGCATCCAAACGCAGAAAGAAGCACATGCTGTGGTATGTTATCGTTCTGGCCCTTGCTTCCAAGGAGGCACTTAAGTGTAGATGGTCAAATTATGCTTTTGGTAATCCTAAAGCAAACACTTTTTAAGTCAAATCTGATGTCCTAAGGCTAATTAACGACAACAATAAACATGACCGTAGCTGAGGTTTCTTCACATGAACAAGGTCTGCAACCCAACAAGGAATCTCAGTCAAGAATCCTGCCTTTAACCAGAGTTTATATTACTACTAATGTCTATTTTCGACTATAACTAAAAGAAAGGGGTTTATACCATGAATAAAGGCAAGCGCAAGCATGATTTCCTTACGTTCATATTCTTTAACTAAGAAAAATGATGAGGTAGCTTTTAAGAAATTGTTGAAAATAATTCGGATTTTGGATCTGCACCAGTTCATACATATGCATTTAAATTACACATAATTAGTTTCACAGTTGCTCTGTCTCTCACAAGCAGACATCTAGCTTAGAGTCGAGGTATAAACATATTCATTTCCCTCACAAGACTCCCATCGTATGCCTTCCATTTAGACATAGGATGTTCCTTTCCTCTTAGCTTGTGCCTTAATATAAACTAAACTCTTCACCCCCACTGGTGCAATGGATTCCTGCTCTTTGAAAAAAAAATTGTTTGCTGTGCAGGTCTATAAAATGTACACAGACCTTGAAGCATGTGGTTTGCATACTCCACAAGCAAGAATGTGAAATCTAGCCTTAGGAAGGACACAAATATGCTATTGCTCATGGTACGGCTAACATTCACATAACTATATGGGGGGGGGGGAGGGAGAGAAAAGAAAAAAAAAGATGAGGAGGAGGAGGAGGAGAGGGAGTGAGGGAGAGAAAGAAAGAGAAATAGAAGGAGGAGGAGGAGGAGGAGGAGAGGGAGCAAGGGAGAGAGACACACAGAGAGAATATTGCATATTTAAAATACAGTTATTCCAAGGAAACATTTTTATTTCTGGATGTAAGTCCATCAACGTTTTTATCTCAGAGAAAAATCCACATAAACAGATGGTTAAAAGTCCTATTGAGTTTTTTTCAAGAATACAAATATTAAAACAACTTACTTTTTTGGAAATTTTTGGGTATATTAAAGAAAATTCTATTTTATTGCTTAATAAAAGGCAATATTTGCCTGTCTCTTAAGATTTTAGGCCTCTTAAGATTTTATTTTTCTGAAAATAAAAATGTCATATGAGTGTACAGTAGAGTATTCGGAGCTACCTACACATATTATATGCCGTGTAGTCTTGTCACAAGCGTATGTGCTTTACACTTGCTTGCTAGGCATATGCCACTTGTAGCATATGGTTTGAGATAACTTCCTGAAGTACTAGATGTACTCATCCTGAATCCACTGAAAATTCTACTGTTCTAATGAGAGCTAATTTTAAAAGCACAGAAATAAAACAGAGAGGCTGAATGCAAAAGTACAAAAAGGAGATTATTTCAGATTTTGGAAATGAGATAGTGTGGGGCACTTTCGAGAATGTGTGTGTGTGTGTGTGTGTGTGTGAGGGTCTGTGTGCATGCGCGTGCCTGTGTGTATGTGGAGTTTCCCCAAGTCAGTCTTGGGGACTACACAGTTATGTCCATGAAATTTTCTTGGCAGCATTTTCAGAAGTGCCTTGCCATTGCCTTCTTCTTAGGGTTGAGTCACCCGGCTGGTTCTGTGCCTAAGGGAAAACTAGAACTCAGTCTCCTGGTTTCTAGCTTGGTGCCTTTAACCACTGCACTGCACCAAATTGCCTCTCATATGCCTGCTACCCTGAAGACAGCAAAGAAATACTTTGTGTGTGAGAGAGAGAGAGAGAGAGAGAGAGAGAGAGAGAGAGAGAGAGAGAGAGAAAGAGAGAGAGGGAGGGAAGGAGGAAAGAGAGAGAGATGCTCTTTCATTATATACAGAAAAGAAACAAACATAGCTGGCAAGGTATCAAATCATGATTCAAAACACGTTATTCAAACCTGCAATAAGTAAGCCCACCAAAAACATGTACAAATATTACAGAAGAATACTGTAAACAGAAGAGAAGGGAAAGAGGAGTGCATTTGTTATAGAAAACCTCATTTGTATCTCATCATATTCATAGTGATGTCAAGACTGACTAAACCCTTCTCTCCCCATTCACGAAACATTTTCAAAAAAGACATATGCACATGTTGTCACCATCAGTCCTTCCCATTGGCCCAGTTTCTAGTTGGAAAAAATCTCTCCCGGTTCCCAAAAAAACTTCCTTTCCAAATAATAGTAATAAAACAATATTTTTTGCCAAGCCTACAGCATGGGGAAAGCCCCACACACATATACACACACAAAACTTCAAAATATTCACTTCATGGATCACTGAGCATACAACATCATTCCTCTTTCATTTCTGCCTAAGTCTGAAAAGACCAAGAATTCATTCTGACTGACAGAGACCTTTATCAGCCATTATAAACTTCCAAAGTTTAACAAAGCTCTCAGACACATACAGCTGGCACATATCTTCCTCTCGTTATTGTAGTTGCAAAATGCTTCTCTCTGGTTTTAGAAAGATAATTGTTCAGACGATTAGAATTGCACTGGATTTTTTTTTTGAACCATTACATCGTCTCTTCTGCTCCTCCTGGTTTTTTGCTTCACACTTTCATCAATTACAAGCCTTTATCTTACAGCACTATCCAGTCCATGGGACAGAGGGAAAAGCTACAAGTAATTTAAGAATTTTGTGTGTGTTTGTGTTCAAGTCAAATTTACTTCTGATGACTACCCGGACAGGTCCATGAAGTGTCCTCAGTAACAATATTGGAAGTTGTTTGTCATTCCTCTAGGTCTGATAGAGATAAAGACAGGCCCAAGGTCACCTAACTGACTTTATGACTAAGTGGGACTGGAATCACAATCCCTTAGTTTTTAGCTGGGGGACTTAACTGCTACACCAAACTGGCTCTAATACTAACATGTATAAAAAAGTTAAAAAGGATCATTCAAGTAAAGGTAAAGGTTTCCCTGTCCAGTCATATCTAACTCTAGAGCCGTGGTGGCGAACCTATGGCACGCATGCCACAGGTGGCACGCAGAGCCCTCTCTGTGGGCACATGCACCGTCGCCCCAATCCTAGGTCTTCAGCTGGGTTTTATAAAACCTTTTCATTTTAGGCCTCCGTTGCCGTGTGCAAAAAAAAAAAAAAAGTTCAATCGATCAATCAATTTCAACTTCTCGTGGGGGAAAAAAAAGATCTTTGGAATTGATTGAACTTTTTAGTCCCATCCAGTCTGCCGTTACCACCACAGCCACACTCACCCAATGGGCCACGCCCACCCAATGGGCAACGCCCGCCCGGCACCAGACGATACATAAGTGGGTTTGGGGTTGCAGCTTGGGCACCCGGTCTCTAAAAGGTTTGCCATCACTCCTCTAGGGCATAGTGCTCATCTCCATTTCTTGATCGAGGAAGCCAGCATTATCTGAAGACGTTTTCCATGTTATGTGGCCAACATGGCCATATGTCAAAGATGCATGGAATGCTATTACCTTCCCACTGAAGTTGTACCTATCAATCTACTTGCAATTCAAACTGCTAGGTGGGCAGGAGATGGAGCAAGGAACGGGAGCTCACCCCTTTGGGTGATGCTTGAGTCTCAAACCCAAGCTGTCAGCTTTCCAGTTGACAAGCTCAAACACTGAACAATAGCGCCCCCCCCTCATTCAGGTAAAGACTCCTGCAAATCCATTCCATGTGATACATGGAGATATCTACATACTTTTTTTAGCGACAATATAGTAGATGTTTGCCATTAACTTCTTTACCCTGGATGTTCATGGTGATGACCCATCTAAGTGCTATCCAGATCAAGTTCCAGATCAAGAGCTACAACAAAGGAATGCTTCCATAAAGAAAAATATATAATAATAGGGAAAGTTTTTATTGGCAGATAGGATTTCCCCCAAGTAAAAGAGAACACTGTTATTCAACTACCACACACTATATATCTTAAGTTAATCGTCTGGATGTTATGAGCTGTTGTAAAGGACTGCCTGGTTTTCTCTCCCAAGTAGCACATGCGCAACTTCCAGACACTCTCCCTCCCAACTACAGAACCAGTAGAGCCTACTAATTTTAGTAGTGCCTTAGGTTGGGTCCAAAAGCAGAAGGATCCCATCCATCTGGTAGATGACCAAAATCTATTGAGAAACACACAAACAC
Organism: Vipera ursinii; assembly: GCF_947247035.1. NCBI lineage: Eukaryota > Metazoa > Chordata > Lepidosauria > Squamata > Viperidae > Vipera > Vipera ursinii. Next base: position 202,490,516 of record NC_139513.1, read on the forward strand.
ATATACACATCTGCTATTGGGGGGGGATCAAAGTGAGGGGGGAAAAATCAAACCAAGTAGAAAATAAACAGTTGCAACAACTTTACTTCCCTTTATTATACTGCGGTGGGGGGGGGGGGTGAGAGGGGATTAAAAGTGCTGAGCTATATGGGTTTGGTGTTTCTTTCATTATAACCTATTAAGCTGCTTTGATATATTAAATGTTATTATCCCTAATTAACTTTAGAAGAGGCTACTCCATTTTACTCTCAGTGACTATGATGTTGGTAGCTTCTCAATATGATTAGGACAACCTTGTGTTATTCATCTGGGGAGGAACAGGAGGTGATGCTTTCATTTCGATATAACCTAGCTAGGTGAAAAAATCCCAAAGAGAAAGAAAGAATAAGCTGCGATTCAGAAGCTTCTCTGGGTCCCAGAGGAATGAACACAGTTCAAGTGAAAGGTCTGCAATTATCGCAGCAGCAATGCCATCTGGTGGTCCAATTGTAAAGTGAAGCCAATATGCACCACTGCATCAAACGGAAAAAGCCGGAAAAAGAAAGGCCAGCATAAAATTTTGGAGCCCCTTTCCCACCTTTTTTAGGAAATCATGATTAATGCACTTGCTTTTATTAAGCATTGTGAAAAATGCCTCTTAGACGAGGTAATACACATCTGTTCACAAACCATTTGCACACATACCTCAGGAGAATTTGAAAGCATTGCAGCTGGATCCTTGTATACCTCAAATGTATCAGACCCACATTCTGTTTTCTACTTGGCCAACTCCATGGGAGTCTACAAGCAAGTTATGAGGGCAACAGTCCTTTCCCACCCTTGTCTTCCAGCTGCTTAGACCACATATTCTAGAGGGAGCAGAAAGCTTTCATAATTAGCAGAAAGTCTTCACTTCAATGAAATCTAATTCCCTTTTCAAGCTGTCAAAATTTATATCCATGACCAAGTCCTGTAACAATGAATTCTAGAGATTAGCGATTCTCTGTATGATCACTATGCAATCTCTATCCCTGAATCTTTGTTTATCTGATTCTGCACATCAACCTTCTACTGTGGCCCATTCCGGAAAGCTGCAGTTTGAGCTAAAAGAGGTAGGAATAAAGAAAATTTGGATTATGGGTATTTATTTATTTATTTATTTATTTTGCAACAACTGTAATGTGAGAAACCTCAGGCCGTGTATGAAAAACTCACATTCCAATAATGTGCATCACTGTCTTTAGACTATACCAGGGGTAGGCAACCTCGGCTCTTTTATGACACATGGACTTCAACTCCCAGAATTCCTGAGTCAGCATAGCTGACTCAGGAATTCTGGGAGTTGAAGTCCATGAGTCATAAAAGAGCTGAGGTTGCCTACCCCTGGACTATACCATCAATGCCACAGTGTCTTAGGCCTATGAAACCAGCTCGGGAAGCAATCGAATAAAATCTTCCCCATTACTGTCAAGCCATAAAATTCACATGAAAACAAAACTGTGTTTCTTCCTCAGGTTTAGATAACACAGTAAATTTCCTCATCCAAAGAAGCTTCCAGTTTACCCAAATTAACATAAGGGCAGAAACAGCGAGAGACTCGGCAGAGAAAATAAGCTTTACAATGTCACGGGTGTAGATCCTTCTCATTTCCTTTCAGAAGAGACTCAGAGAACATGCAAAAGGAATAAATTTTTTCTAGTACCAGCACTCTGACCGAACATTATTTCTTTACCTCACAGCATACATACAGAGCATATCATATTTATTGCAGAGACAGGAACTAGGAAATACTGGTCAATTCATTTAAAACAGGAAGGAAGATAGTGACATATTTTGGATTCAGTCATTGCAAAGATCAATCTGCTAACAGAAAAATATTCATTGGGAAGACAAGAATGAAGAGGAAACTTCCTCCCTTTATCACATTACTGGCATAGCTATTTACAGCTAGAGATTGATTCAGTCAGTGCAAGCCAGGAATTAGCAATTCTGAGGCCATTCCACTGCACCTATCTGAGATACTGCTATAAATTATCTGATTTCTCATTGGTAAGCTAGTTTGGTCACAGTAAGTTAGTTTGGTCACAGACCAACCATAGCCAATATCGTCAACACTCTTCAAGAATTCCCATATTACTAGAATAGGCCAAATGTCAAACAAAATAATAAGAATCCAGGGAGGGAAATAGGAGACCAAGCCAATAAACTGAATTTAAAGCTGAGCCTTCGGTGCCCAAATCTATCTCAAATGATTTGGGGTTGGCTGTGAGCTAATGGCAGATTGTTCATACAAGTGATAATTTAACATTGGATGGATGAAGAAATTTTAAAAAATAAAACCTTAAACAAGACCATATGTGCATCCCATCTATTCTTGGTGCAGCTGCAAGCACTTACAAGGAAAAAAAACCATGTCAGGGCAGTTAAATTATTAACATAACATCTTATGTTATTTCCAAGGCTTTAGGAAAAAGTCCTCTCCAAAATAAGAGTAAGTATCTCAAAATCAGTCACGTGGTAGAATTCAGGGGCAAAAGTCTCAAGGGAGTTAAAACATTGATAGAGGTCTTCAGAATTAAAAGGCTTATATGGTGAAGATAGTTTTGGTATCTCATAGAAGATTTCCCTCAGCTTAGTAAGCCACACAACCGAAGAGTAAACGTAAACATGAGATGCTCATGTTTTTCATGTCTGCTAGCACTGATATCAAACGAAGGCCAAATAATTCACCAATATTACAGTACTGGGTGTTGATTGATTCTGGGAGGTGAAACAGGTACTAAAAAAGATGAGTCCCAATCAAACCACGTGACTTACCATGTAACCCTTGTTTTGGCTAGGCAGATCTGTCTGTCCCTTTTCCTATGTCAGTGACCTTCCCAGCATGGCCAACTTCCTGTCTGCCCTCTGTGGTTGTCCCCCTCCTTTTGCAGCAACCTTCCCACCATGGATGATTTCCTGTCCATTTCCCACAGCTATCCGCATCTTCCTATAGCAGTGTGTCAAGTACTAAATGAAGACCGAGTACTGGGACAACATTTTCACATCAAAATGCATCAAATACCAAATTCGTTGAATTTTGAAGCAGTTGAGAACCAAGGTACCACTGTACTTTCAGAATCAGGATACATTTATAACTCTGAGATGAGAAACTTAGACTTTTGGTGTTACTGTTGGTAAACAGACCATGATAACCAGGCTGTACTGTACATTTATGGTGATTGTGTAAGCAGTTTGATCTGCTCATAAGGGTATATACAATAGAACCTCAACGTGCCTAAGGTACAGACTTTTAGTCTAAAGCAGGTTTTTCAAACCATGATTTCAGAGGGTTTTTTTTAGAAGTTCAGCCAAGTTTCCAACAAAGGCAGGTCATCTGCCACAACAAATCATCAAATTCAACCCTGCCACATAAGAAGGGGGAAATATTACTGTTTAATTCGCATGGATTCACTGTTGGAACATCCAATACCTTGTGTAACCGAAGTACACCTCCTGGAATATGCAGGGCTCATACAAAAGGGCATATGACACAAAGACTTCCCAGTAGGCAAATAAAGCAAAAAAAATGTCCAAGGAGAGAACTTAAAAACCATTTCACTATGGAAACAGATTTTTGATATTACCTATGTAGAACTCCTTTCCCATCCATCACCATGAAGGGTCAAGCCAACTTCCAGGGAATTTCCATGCCCTTTGATTCTAACTATATATGTTATTTATTGAGATGGCACAAGATGGTAAAAAAAATCAGCACATATCTGCTTTTGCTGATGTTAACAGAATTTTAGGCCATAGCTTTCTGTACAGCAAAATCTTATTTAATTTTTTTCTTTCATGGCAAACGAAATGCACCAACAATTAGGACTTTGCTTCCTACACAAGCAAATCAGACAAAAGAAAAAGTAATGCTCATATGAGCACCAGTAATGGAAAATGTGTTCCATCACCTAGGCCCAAACTTTACCAATTATTCAGAATCAGGTACTGGAACAAATTGAGGAAATGCACATAAGCAAGAAGGCAAAAGCTGCACTTGTGCATATAACATTTCTTGATCTCAAATTATATCTTCCATTCAAATATAAAAACTCAAAGGCACCTTTCTCCTGAAGCACTCTTATAAAAACCCATTACCATAAATATTCAGCAGAGAAGTCAGCTTTATCAGAAGTCTGATTTTTTTTAAAAAAACCAGCCAGTTTCTAGCCTTCAATTATCACTTCAGGCATACAATTGTTCCAATCCAGCCAAGTCAATTCATATGGAGAAGCAAACTGCCTATGCAGTCCCTGTTGATTGTTGAACTACGTTAACAATCTTGAGGTTCCAGGGTTGCACAGAGAACCTGAAGCGCTGATCAAAACTTCAGGCAGCCCAATTCTTTTTCTCCAATTCTCTTACTCAACAAGATGCATTTAAAGGCATGTTTCACTTCAAACTATGCTACACCTGTTTCTATTCGTGGTTAACAACACCAAGGAAGAAAAACAAAAGAGCTATGATCCTTTCAAAATGTATGTGTATGGTGTGATTCTAGAACAGTATTGGTCAATAGTTTATACCTGAGGCAAATATTCCAAATCTATGTGCTTAACTCTTCCATTTTATATTTTAAAAACTGCACTTAGGTGGCCTTCAACAATCCTTGCACAAGCTCTTCTTTTCTTTCAATAAGGCAGGATTCAGGGATAATATTGGGCACTGGGGTCTCCCTCTATAAACAGTACTGATCTCATCAGCGAATGTTGGTGCATTCCTACTTAAGGCAAATACTGGCAGGAAAACCTACAAGGTTATGGTCCTTGTTGTGATTCAGTGTCAGCCTGTGCTCCCAGAAGCTGAGTCCAATGAATCTGAGGAGGAGGAGGAGGAGGGGTTTGGAGAGCCTTTGGTGTCAGAGGGAGGCTCTGATGCACTGCAGGACTCTCAGCCTGGCCCCTACAGTCATGTTCCTCATGAGGCTCAGCTGTGTGAGTATGAGGTGTCAGACTCAGAAGAGTCACAGCTGAGTCTGTTCAGAGATGCTAGAAGCAGAAGGCAATCCAGGAGAGCAGAGCAGAGAAAATCAACTCAGGGGGAGGAGAAGGCAGTGAGAAGCCACACCTTGGGACTGATAATAAAAGGGGAAGGTGTGGGCGGGGCTGGTTGCTGAAGGCAACTGTTTGGAGACATTCTAAGAGAATCCTGGTCTGTTCTTGCTACTTCTGTTTAACTCTTGTTTGTTGACTCTTGTTTAATTTTTGATTCATTTATTGAAGGAAATATTCTGTTGCTTTTTTGTTTGAACTGTAAATAAATTTGGGTTGGGTTTTTCTAGCCTATTGACTGTAAAAAGGAAAAAGGGGTTGTCCCTGACACACAAACAGGGCCGGTCGTAGGCTGAAACAGAACAGTCCTTTCCTGGTCTACCACTGCCAAGAAGAGGTAGGTGAATCTAACTTTAACTCTTCTTCAGCACAGAATTTGAGAATATTTGCTTTAAGAGAAAATCCTTTATAAGTTCCTTTATTCTGGAACAATAGTAAAGTTAAATAGCTCTTTGAAACTAGGGTCTCCACATCATTGTGGGGGGGGGGAACCCAACATGAGACACAAAATGACAGGCAATTTAGTCAGTTTGACAGCAATCTCTTCCAGTTAGCCAGCAGAGGTAGAGTTGAGGCTGTATTCCAATAATAAGAAATAAGAGAACCTCACCTTCAGAAGTTCTCTTGGGAAATCTGCACCCTCGTTCATTCCTTGAAGGTTGGCAATGAATTCTTGACAGGACATCTTTTTGCCAATGTTCTGAAATATACAGGATGTAGAGATATGAATACAAACCAACGAAAGGAACCTGACTGTAGTTTTAAAAAACCTTATATTAAACCATTATAAATAACTTCCTTTACCCCTCAATTAAGAACCAAATTGTGAACAGCAACAAATGCAACATTGGGAGCATTGTTTCATAAATCTGCATGAATCAACCACAAAATACAAAGCAATACTTGAAGGGTAGTGGTGAAAGACCAGGTGAAGGACAGGAAAATCCTCAGGGAGAAAAAAAAAATCTATGTACAAATAAGTCCTCAACTTACATCCGTAAGGGAATCTGCCCATAAGAGTCATAAGTCGTGACAGTCACAAAGCAGGTCATGCACGTGTGACCAACTTGGTTTTATGGCATTTTTTGCAGCAGTCATTAAGTGAACCAATTATTCACTATGGGCCACTTTTGCTGAAAACCAGAAGTAAATGTCAGGTTTTGGCAAACATATCGTAAATGCAGTCACATGACCATGGGATGCTGCAAACAGAAATAAATGTGGGCCAGCTGCTGAATGCCCAATATGCAGACACATGAGGGTGTGTGTGTTAGGGTTAGGGTAGCACATAATCAATCACATGGAGGAGAGAGGAGAACAGTGAGTAAACTCTCCAGCAAGGATAATGGCAGCCGCACAGACTTTTCCGTCAAGATTCTCAAAGTTCTTTAAGAAACTGGTTTGCGTGCCTAGAATATTAAGGTGTTGCCAGAGACACAAATGGAAACTATTTGGCAAAACAACAGCCTGAAGTTGATAAAACTGCACAGAAAATTCTGGGCTTAAAAATATCTCTCCAGGCAAACCCAGAAATTCTCTTTTTTAAAAGAAGAAGAAAAAAGATTGTTTTTTTATTTTTCCCATTCCTGTCTTTAAAAACACTGGAGATTAATTTTAGTAGCCGCTAAGAGATACAGAGGAGAGAATGAATCACTCCTTTTCTAAGAATGAACAGTCATTCTTCCCTCTGTACAAATAAACCTAGTTATTTTCCTCTTTCAGCACACCGGCTCCAAATTCTGATTAAAGTAGAAACCAAGGGATTTATCTAGATATGTACTCCCATCATTCAAGCCCCTTCTTTATTCGTGTCAGAAGCACCTACAAATTATAGACCTACAACATTCAACACTGAGCAGATAAAATAGATATAAAATAGGCCTTTGAAATGTAGCACGTGTAACAATATGTAGAATAAATAGGATGAAAACTAAATGACTTTTGCCTAGTATCGGGCCATGCCAACAGCATTTTCTCTTTCCAGCATGAGGTCTTCCCTCCATACATGTTGGAGGACATTGTATGTACTGCAGCATACGATCCATACCCTTGATCTCATTTTATTAATATGGAAGCCTACTTCAGATTCTTTTTAAAAAAGTAAAATTGTTTACAGGTAGTCCTCAGCTTACATCCAATTTTTCAATAAATCAATATGCAATCTTCAATTAAATTGTTTAGTACAAAATTTGGTTTTAAAAAGCCTTTAAAACTGGAAGATGTACAAAACTAAAATTATAAATGTGACCTTATTCGCCAAAAAACTGAAACTTCAATTTGCTAAAAAAAAATGTATGGAAGGGATGTTCCTTCATCTGGGTTTTCTCTGAGTTTTTTGAATGCATCTGAATGTTCTGATTTTAATAGAACGTCCTGTTTTAAGATAACAGAGAACAGATGGTTTTGAAAGCGATCTTCAAAAACCGTTAGAAGATGGTGAGGGATAAGCATCTGAGAGGTATCAAGAAAAATCATAATAGGACTTTGGAACATCTGCGTGGGAATGTAAATCTTGTTTCTATAAATTCATCACAACTTTTCCAGGGTATAGCTAAACGCACTATATACAACTAGTTTTAACAGAACATTCAGCAAGCTAGGAGAAAAACATGACCATTTGTTTCTTGGACACAAATAGCTCTACAATATTGCCGGCGAGTCTCTGAAAAATAGCCATCTATATATAGTGTCTCTTGATGTCTGTGACAGCCCTGCATTTGGAGTCTGAAGAAAGACTGGCCGACATGAAGGAAGCATATTCATATATTAAACAAATTGATATAGCTGCCCATCTAATGAAAGGAGCTACAAAATATAAGTGTACAGTGTAAAAATATAAACACACTACCCTAAAGCAGGGGTGTCCAACTTTGGCAACTTTAAGACTTGTGGACTTCAACTCCCAGAATTCTTGGTAACTTTTAAAGTTACCAAGGGTGGACTACAGTAAAATACATTATGTTGTGTCATAAAAAAAACACGTCCCTTCACCAATCATTCTGTGTCAGCTCTGTCAACATCTTGGCTCCAGGGCTTGGGATAAAAGCCAATTCTTTACCAATTTCAGAATATAAAATGAGAGCAAACCCCGCTCCCTACCATTACTTACGATGCCACCTAGTTTGGGTAATGAAGGATCTGCAAGAAAACAACCAAGCTCAGAAATCACCAAGGATCCCTCATATTTACCATTTTCCTGAAGACCAAGAGTCTCAGGTCATCCGTATCTCTGAAGCAGACTCTTCCATAAGTCAGTCATCAGGACAGAAAAGGTGTCATTTTTGAAATCCCACCAGTGATACTGCTTCAATAAAGGGGTCCACAGCATGCCCACCCTGCCAGATTTAGTAGGACGAGTAAGAAACCATTGGGGATATAGTCCTACAGGTCACCTGATCTCATTTAATATATGGTATTAACGCCACTGTTGTGTGAACTGTATTGCATCCAGAAGCCTACTGAGAGCCAGTGCAGCTCACTCTGCAGAAATAGTAGATGGGCATATTAAGGTATATCCATCACTAACTGTGTTGCTGCATTATGAACCAGTTGCAGCTTCTGAATGCTTGTTAAGGGCAGTGTCCTATAGAGTGGATTTCAACAACTCAACTGGGAGGTGACTAAGGCATAAGTAAACCATGAACTGTGCCTCCTGATCTAGGAAAGGGCACAATTGGTGCAAAATATGCATTTCTGCAAAGGCCTTCCTGGCTATGGCTGCCACTTGCCCTTTGAGCAGGACCCAAGAGTCCAAGGGAACCCCCAGACTGCTTGCCAATTCTGAATGGGTGTCATCCCAACCAGAGTTAAAGAGATCAAAACACCAGATCCTGAGGATGTTAAAACCAACAGCCACCTCAGTCCTGGTTGGCTGGGTTGATTCTTCCTAATCCAGATCCACATAACATTTAGGTACTAGGAAAATACCTTGACAGTTTGAGCAGCCCAAGAAGAGTCAAGTCCTGTGGCACCCCATTTTTCCCTTCTTACTGGAAACAGCCTTGGAGGTAGGAGGGTGCCTCCCAACGCAATGCCTCGCCAGCTCAGGTTACCTGATTTGCAATATCAAGAGCCACTGAGAAATCAAGGAGGACCAGGATGACTACACTACTTCCATCCCTTCTAGGACCTGCCGGAGGTCCTTCACAGGAGTTGCAAGTCGCTGACCAGCGCAAACCAAATTAAGGAAATCAGGTAATCAAGGAGACCCAATCCCAAATCTTTTGCTGCACAGTTTTCTGGAATCCATTCTGTGGAGGGAAATCCAGATGTTTCCCTGACTTTGCCAAATGGTTTTTTTTCCATCTTTGCTAAGCGCACTGTTTATCTGCACTTTTTTTACAGGCTATTTGGCATTGTAACTTGTTTCCCTCCCCATGGAGGGCATTCTGAACTACAAATACTTGCCTTTATATATATATATATATATATATATATATATATATATATATATATATATATATATATATATATATATATATATATATATATATATATATATATATATATATATACACACTTTCTGCCTCTGCATAGATGACTTCACAACTCTATGAAGCGGTTAGAAACCAAGCAAGCCTGCAATGTCTGGGCCCACTGAGCACAGAAACCCCAGATATGCATGAGAAGAGCATCCTGTAGTTTTGAGGAGTGGTTTGCTAAGTTTGCACAATACTCACATGGCCGTGAAGGTCAGTGTTAAGCAGCATCACTGCACACGTGAGGCAATGGACTCCATCTGTAGGATTAAAAACACCCAAAGCATGACATATAGAAAGCTACACAGGAAAAAAGAAAATCACACATCCCACTTTTCCCGTCTGTTTAAGAACGACGCCAATTAAGCTGGAACCCCCTGCAGCTTAATTAACACTCTCCAAAGCGCTTTCCTTATAAAGTCATACATGGCATTAATCAAGAAAGAGCTATCTCATGAAATTAAATCACTGGTAGAGAGAGGAGGCCAGCCTGATTTGGTTTATCAGTGGAGAACTAGCGTAAAAGTCATGTTTTGAAGAACCACCGGAGAGGTGTTTATACCTTGAGGTAGCTCAGCTGCAGAATTTGATCCTGGTTGATTCTGTTTTACTTTTTGCAATTGAGCCTGCAATCCTGTTAAACCAGCAGATTTAGCCAGACTCCGTCTAATTGAAACCATTTCCTGTGAGACCAATTAGACTTTAGCTAATGTCATGATGCATACAGAAAATATGTGCAGGGTTTGCATTGGGTGGTATAATATTTTTGTCATATCGGACCCTTTTATGCAGCCTCCATGGACACTTCTGTCGGGAATTTGTCTCGGACATCTTCCCAATTCTCCTTTGCTGTTTCCACGTTATGTTTATGAAGCTACCAGCTTGAGTGTGCTTTATATATGTGTACTTGATTACAATCGTTCATGTTCTCTGTTTTTGTCTAAGGAGATTCTCAGTCACGATTGTCCCAAAGGCAACTGGATTTCTTCGTTTTCCCTTCAAGACGTTTCGTTTCTTATCCACAAAGCTTCTTTAGTTCATACTCGGTCAGAACTCAGTCAGAACTGAAGAAGCTTCTTGGATGAGAAGCAGAACATCTTCAAGAAAAAACAAAGAAATTAAAGTTTGGGGAATAAAAAAAAGCAATAACAGGGCTTTGGTCATACAAGGATATTAAGTGCAAACGCAATTAAGATATATATAGGCTAAAAATTATCGATAAATGTAATAAAGATGTTTCTGTTTAGTTGGTAAAAATAAGAATTGTGTTTGCCCAAAATGACATAACAGATATTATTGGAAAGAGAGAGGAAATATTTGATGTTCTAATATTAGACAAACTAAAAATTTATGTATATTACTGAATTATTGGTTAACCCAAACAACACCTATAATGGTTTTGATTTATTAGAGGAGATACTGTATTATCAATTAGATGGTTGAATATGGCACAAAATAGATATGTAACCAGAATATTAGACTTTGGTATGAAAAGGGGACAAGGAAAAAGTTGAGATAAGGGAAACTTTTGGTCACCTAAACATAAAATACTTGGAAATCATAAATAATAGTGTTACTTTGAACATTGATGGGAAATTAAAGCCTGAAAAACAAAACAATAACAGGACATTGATTGTATATAAGGATTAAGTGCAAACGCAATTAAGATATGTATAAGCTAAAAATTAATGATAACTATAACAAAGATGTTTTTATTTAGTTGATAACAATAAGAATTGTACTAGCCCAATATGAGGTGACAGATATTAATGGAAAAAGAGAGGAAATATTTGATGTTGTAACATGAGATTTATACTAAAGATTTACATACACTATTGAACTATCGATTAACCCAGTCATCACGTTGCTTTTTAAATATCCAATTGTAAAATGAGCAAATCAATAAAATATTATATATATATTAAAAAAAAACCAAAAGAAAGTCCAGTTGCCTTTTGAAAAAGCACCTTTGGGGTGGCCTCTGTTTTTCCCTCTCATCTCAATAAGCTTTCCACAAGGTCAATTTCAAATTATGAAACATTCACAGCAATGTTTGCGCGTGTGCGTGCACACATTTGCTTTAAATAAAACATAAGAAAAAAGAAAACAAGATCTGCTTTGCTGAATCGATTCAGTGTGGCCTCCAAAATGTTTGGGTAGATTTGTGTAATTAAAGCTATACAAGGAGGAAAATCTTACAAGCACATCATAATAGTGATTCCCACCCATCATGCTTGCCTCCTTAAATCGGGCAATAAACGATGGACAGCCTCGGTGAAAGATGCTCTTTATGCAAATACCTGAAAAGGAGTCTAGTGATTCAGCAACAAACTCAGTGAATACTCAATTCCAAAAACAAATGATAGCCATAAATATTTTATAACCGACTGGATTGCATTTTCATTCAGCTAGCTTGGGTTTATAGACATCTTGGGTTGGGGAAGGCTTATCTTGGATTTCTGGGTTGGTCTAGTGCAGGGCTTTTCAACCGGTGGTACGTGTACCACTTGGGGTACTTTGCCACATGGCAGGTGGTACGCGATTGCTAGCCAAGGGTAGCAGGGGAGGGGAATGAGGGAGAGGGAGAGGGAGAGGCAGCTGCAGGACTGTCGGGGCTCGGCAGAAGCCCTAGGAGTTGGCAGGGCTCCTGATCAGCTGATTGGGTCTAGCTGATTGGCGCTTCCAGAAGCAGCTCAGAGCTGGAAGTGAACTGAAGAAAAAGGGGGGGAAGAGAGGAGAAGCTATAAAAGAACGTGGTTTGGATGGGGGAAGGGGAAAAAAGACAACAGGAAAGGTTTAATCCCTTTAAACAAATGTAATTAGTTTTTACCCCCTTTAATTGAGTTTGTCTGTGGCTTTTAGAAAGTTTTCTTTGAAGGTAACCTGGCTTAATTTAAAGCTAAAGCTTTTCTGCAACTGCGGAGCCTTTCTGTCCGGATGCAACATTGTGACAAGTGACACGCCTGAGGCAGCTTAAAGAGAAAAAAAATGGAGTTTGTGTTTCTTTATTTTCTTGCTTTGCACTTGATTAGTGTGTTTTAAGGGTACATGGAAGGGATTGGTGTGTGTGTGTGTGTGTGTGTTCATTCTTACTAGACCGTGGAAGAGTTCAGAAGGGCCAACCAGCTAGCTCAGGAGTCTACAAACTTAGAAACCTTTAAGACCTGTGGACTTCAACTCCCAGAATTCCTCAACCAGCCATGAGGACTGAGGAATTCTGGGAGTTGAAGTCCACAAGTCTTAAAAGTGCCAAGTTTGAAGATTCCTGAACTAGCTGGTAGTGGTGCATATTAATCAACATGGATAAATTCATCATACATTTGTCCGTGCAAAGAGAAAGTGATTCAGCAAAGGAACAGCCACCGAAGAAATTAAAACTGGTACTTTTTTTCTACAGTTTGTAATAGTTTATTAGATTATAGAATAAAATACAAAAATACAAAAGCAAATAGTAGGACACAGTGGGGAGGAAAAAGGGGGGAAAGGGGGAGAAGAAAAAAAAGAACAGATTTCCTCTGTTGCAGTAGAAGGAGGCATTTTACTTTTCTATAATATTATAAACTAGCCATTTCTATAACAACAAATGAATCTAATCAGTAAAACCCAAAATCCCCCTTTTTTCTTTAGTCATCATGTTTCTGACACCTTGCTAAGCACTGGTGGTATTCAAATATTGTCATGTCCTAAAAGTGGTACAATCAGCAATTAAGCTGACTTTGTAATAATGCCGCTTGGGTGTGTGTGAAAGCCCTAATAAGCAGGCATATACATAGAATGAAGGCTACTGCTAAGCTTGTAAGCCGCCCTGAGTCTTCGGAGAAGGGCGGGATATAAATGGAATTAAAAATAAAATAAATAAAATAAATCTGTGAAAAGGTTGAAAAGCCCTGGTCTAGTGTGTTTATAATATTACAATTGTCACCGTGAAGTCTGCCAGAGTAAAAGTGACAATAAAGCAAACCTATCTTAAAACTGAAAAAGGATCGTTACCTTGTGTGGAAATAGCACTGGGGTTGCATTGGAGGTATCGGCTGGAGAAATGAACTAGAACTCTCTCTCTTTCCTGAGTTTCTCCGATGAGAGAAAAGGCTTTAAAAAATGTCCTAAAAAGGAATTTAAAAGTGGAAAAAGCAATGTCAAATTATTCCTATTCCAAAGTTATGAATTAAGGGTAACTTTTTCAGAATTGAAGATAGCTTGAATGAAGCATGTATCGTATCATCCCATGTATGTATTGTTGCAGTTACTACTGAGTATGTTACAATACAAAACCCTACTAATTAGCTACTAATCCTACTTAAAAGAAAGATGAGGTATACATTTTAAGATTCTTTAAAATCTACTGCCAATCTATGAAATATTTGCTAGTTTATGCTAGCAAATACTTGCTAGAATTATCTGTAGGTATAGCAAACATACAGTAACCTTTGCTATAATTCCTAGGACTAAGGGATTGGAGGAAAACAAGAGGGAAAAAGGAGAGATAGGATTAGCTATTTTCTTAAACATGATTAAATGAAATCTCTATGTTGATAGAGGATTCCTTAGGCACTGGGCTTACTTTAAATGTGTCTTCCAGCAGAGAGCGTGCATCCTGCAAAAAACATGCCTTCAAATCTATCAACCTACAGCAGTAATGGTTTTTTTTAAAAAAAGATGCAGCTGTCATCGCTTTTCAGCTTTCGCAGCCCTGCTGTTACTGCTTGTTCTTTCTCCTGCCACTAACTCATACAACTGCACAATAAACTTTTTCACAAAACCATTTAAAATAAATACAAATTACACAGAAGGTCCACCCTAATTTGTGGCTATTTTAAAGAAGGCACATGCGGAGGCAGGACCACATCCGACCAAATCCTACTCCAATTCAACTCTGACGGCTGCTTTCCAAGGCCCATGTCCCATTCATTTCTCTCCTGGATGTAACAGGAGAAAATAGAACTTTGTGGTAAAAACAGGTGCAATTGTATATTGAAGGTCTCTCCTATAATTTTTGGTATCTCCAGTTCGAATGATCTAGTAACAAGAGATGAGAAATACTTCTGCCTGGACAGTTGCAAGATTTAAAATAATTCAGAAAATGGAGGGGGAGGAGAAGAAATGGATCTCTTTATCTGCTAGAATTCACTTTGAATCAAAGTAATACTAAAAAAAATCATAGACCACTTGATTGCAGACTTTAAATGGAATACAGGCATTGAATTATCTGTAGAATCCTTCATAGGAAAAGATAATAAGAACAATTTCCTCTGATGGCTCCCAAAACACGGTTCAGTGCACGAGACTGTCAGATGGATCATTATTGTTCAAGCTAAGCAATAAAACTAGCATTTAAACTACAAAATTGAATTAGCTCAGTAAGTTGAGTCTTTCCCAGAAATGATTCCAATTACTTCTCACCATGACTATGAATTTTATGATTTTTGTAGTTTTAGTGTTTATGGCTTTAAATTGTTGTAGCGTTTTGCTATTTTCAACTGTTTGAGAGCCACCCAGAGCCATATATTGAGCTAGGTGGCTAATCAGTACATATTTGATAAATGAATAAATCAGTGTTCCCCAACATAGGAAACTTTAACATATGTGGATGTCAACTCCCAGAACTGGGGAATTCTGGAGTGGAAGCCAACACAACTTAAAGTTGCCATGAGTGGGAAACATTGAAATAAATAAAATGAATGATTTTTTTTTACCCTAAGCTAGAAATTTGTGTGTGTGTGTGTGTGTGTGTGTGTGTGTGTGTAAGGTAAAGGTTCCCCCGCACACGTGTGCTTGTCATTTCCAACTCTAGGGGCCGGTGCTCATCTCCATTTCAAAGCCGAAGAGCCAGCGCTTGTCTGAGGATGTCTCTGTGATCATGTGGCCGGCGCACGGAGCGCTGTTACCTTCCCACTGTAGTGGCCCCTATTTTTCTACTTGCATTTTTACGTGCTTTCGAACTGCTAGGTTGGGATTCGACCCGCCAAACTGCCGACCTTCTGATCGACAAGCTCAGCGTCCTAACCCACTGAGCCACCACGTCCCTACTATATATATATATATATATGTATGTATGTATGTATATGTATATGTATGTATATATGTATGTGTATGTATGTATATGTATGTATATGTATATGTGTGTGTTTGTGTGTATATATATATGTACACACACATAGTGTGATAGGAATGAATGAATGAATTTATGAAGTAGCCAAAGCAATGGCACCTGAAATGAGAATTCTGCTCCCAGGCATTTAAAAGGCTTAAAATGGACCTAATTATATTCTGGTTAAATGTATGCAAATGAAGTGGATGCACAGGTTTAGCACTAGTTTACGCAGCATCTAGACACACATAACTTAAGTATAGCATTTTACTTGGATGAGAAATGATACATGAAAATACCTGGGGAAGATGGCTTCTTACCTGAGAGAGTAATCCAAAGACATGCCCGTGAAATCAAAGAACTTGAGGTATTCTTCAGCTACCAGCTTACTAAACTCATTGCTTCAACAGAAAAAGAAAAAGCATAGATCAGGTTATTAGGAAATCAACTCAGATGCATTCTCATAACATTCTAAGCATTCGATGTTAAAGGCAAAAAATTGGAACACACACTTTTTCCCCAAATGCTTTGCCACGTCAGATCGTTTGAACCTATCCAGATGATAGAGGCGCTTTGCCAGCCTCCGCGCAGCCTCCACGTTGCCACCAGTCGTGCCATTGAGGAGGTCCTGGCTCAGGTTTTCATGTCCCTCTTTTTCCAGAATATCATGGCTGCCCATATCCCCTGTGGCATCTAACGGTGTAGTACATTCCAGTCTTGCATTGCTATGAAACAGGAGAGAATATTAAGAGAAGAGGAGAAAACAAAATTAAGTTTAAGTGCAAATCATTTATGGCAACAAACAAATAACAGATGATTAGAACGCTTTCATTACATTCTACGCACACGTTAAAATGGACATAGTACATTTCTCTTGAAACTCTACAGAAGTGAATGGAATTTTCCACTTTCTCATTTTAAGGAGACTTTCTGAGACAAACTTCCTAGACTTCTGCTTTTTTTTCCTTTCAGCTATATTACTAAATTCAGAAACCTCAAAACTTAATGTTAATTCAGATATCTTAATAGAATTGCTGCCCAAATTTTAGTGCAGCATATGTTCAAAAACCCAGAAACCTTGTCATAGGTCTCAAAGCTGTAAGAGAAGGTAGGAAAAATAGTTGTGAAGAGACTAGTCTTTTCAAATAGATTTATAAACATTTTGAACATCTGCACACATAACTCTTAAAGAAAGCCGGAAAAATTTAAATAGAGGCTGTAAAAGAAAATTCTTCATGGTGTCTGTTACAGTTCCCTTGTTTTAAATCCAAAACTTTGTAAATAATAAACAGTCAAAGGTATGATCACCATAATGTATTTCAGGTGCTAAGGTTCTGTGCAGCTCTTTTCATTATAAGATGTGACTAAAGGTAAAGGTAAAGGTAAAGGTTCCCCCGCACATGTGTGTTAGTCATTTCCAACTCTAGGGGCCGGTGCTCATCTCTGTTTCAAAGCCGAAGAGCCAGTGCTTGTCCAAAGACGTCTCCGTGGTCATGTGGCCGGCATGACTAGACGCCAAAGGCGCACAGAACGCTGTTACCTTCCCACCATAGTGGTCCCTATTTTTCTACTTGCATTTTTACGTGCTTTCGAACTGCTAGGTTGGCAGAAGCTGAGACGAGTAACAGGCGCTCACTCTGTTACGCGGCACTCGGGATTCGATCCGCCAAACTGCCGATCTTCTGATCAACAAGCTCAGCGTCCTAACCGCGTCCCTTAAGATGTGACTACTTTTTTAAAAAACCAAGAACAAAATGCAAGAATTAAAATTAGGAGTATGTGAAACATTTCATTTTGACCTATTTGAAGTGTGAAATTTTGTGACGTCCCATTTTGAGTGCAAAATTAGTATTTTTCAAGCAAAAAGCGGCTTCATGCTTGAAATGTGATGTTTCACAAAATCATCTGGAAATGGTTGCAAAACATTTTGCATGTTCCAAATTACACAGCCTTTAATTAAGTAAATAGTGCCATCAAACTAAATTTAGTAAACTCTTCCCGGCTGAGATGACTGTATTTAATTTATTAAACTTAAGGTATTTATTTAGAGCATTTATGCCTCACACAAGGGTTCCCAAAACAGCTTGTGCAACCATGGAAATACAAAAGAGACATCATCGAAGGAAAAAGACATGGGAAGGAAAGAGACAGCAAAATATCTTGGGGACATGTTTTTAAGGTTTCATCATTACTATAATGGCCAACTATGATGAAAATGATTTGTTCAGGCAAGCCCAGATGATACTATCACCCTTATGGAAGAAGTCATCTTGTTTTACTCCAGCACCACTCAGCAATTTTTTTCCCAGTTAAACACACATTTATTTATTTATGAAACTTACATACTGCTCCATTTCTAAAGGACTCTAGGTTTTACCCACTATAAAGGTATCATTATCCTGAAGATTGTCCCAAATGAAGGGACACTTTTCGATCAAACGTAATATAAACGAAGACTTTTCTGGTTCCAATCTGGGACTCTATATATTCAAACAGCTTTATTTCAAATGGTTGAGAGACCTAGTTTTAAAACACCTCCTATTGTAGTAAAAGCAAATGCGATGCAATAGTCTCCATTAAACATTACAACACAGGAAGAAAGAAGTGTGATGGCACACTCTGAAAAAGCCATCTCAATGACAGCTGCAATGAATCCATCAAATGTGCTGCTGCTATGAAGTATTTTTCACAACCTGTTTCGTTTTTATTGCTTTACAGCCTTCTCATTGGCATAACTACTTGATAAGCGTGAATCGTGTGAGCTTATTTCCTGATAATACAATGACTCAGGGCTTTTTTTGTCATAGAACGGCACCTTTTTTGGATGAAACCTTGTAGGGTAGGCAAGGCAGGTTGTATGACATGTGTGAGTTCCGGCACCTTTTTCTTTTACAAAAAAAGCACTGCAATGACTGGTTTTGAAACATAACCAAAGCACCCTGTCTGGAAAGTGTTCTTAACAGACCACTACCACCACCACCACCACCACATCTTTGATGTGTCACAACATTTAGACACATGGTCAACAGCATACCAAAATATACATTTTTCTGCAACAAACCCGATGGCCTCAGGGCTGTAAGGAGAGCTGGTTCATCACGGCACAGCCCCACACTATTCCTTGATTAGTTATATGAGGAAAATGGGGAAGAAAATATAAAACAGATATACATATATGCCATGAGTGGCCCTTGGGGCTCTCTGAGCTTGCTTGTTTTCTTGCAGACGTTTCATTACCCTAACTAGGTAACATCATCAAAGAGCAGGCAAGCAAACTCAGAGAGCACAAAGGACCCCTCATTTCAACCCTGAGCTACAAATATTCTCCTTCATTGATGTATGTCACGGCTTAAGGCTCCCCTTTGCCACCCCTGCATAAACCCTTTTATCTCCCACACATGCAGACTTGGGTGACTTGGTCCCACCCACTTCAGTGACATTATGACATCACTAACTCTACACCCAGCAGCCCTCAGGCAGAAAAAGCCTGCTGGCCTCTGTTTTCAAGTCAGCAAAACATCATTGCCAAATAGTCCATTCTGAGTGCTAAACTAGCATTAACAGTAACCATGGTTAATAATGTGTTTATGACACCAACTTTATGAAAAGCCTCTAGAGAGAAAAGCGATTCAAACTCGGTGTTGGCGATGGCAAATAAAAATATTCCCATTTGCATTCAATTGTAGTACAATCCACTCTAGTCACTATCTCTAACAGGAGGAAATGTCATCTTAACAGTATATTTCTGATTGTAGATAGATAGATAGATAGATAGATAGATAGATAGATAGATAGATAGATAGATAGATAGATAGATAGATATAGATATAGATATAGATATAGATATAGATATAGATATAGATATAGATAGATATAGATATATACCAATCGTAGAAAAGAAGGAAGCAAGACAGTAAGTAGGCGGGCAGGTGAAAGTCTGTTGCTAAAGGAGGAAGATTTTTTTAAAAAGAGCCAAGAACCTAAGGAAAATATTGCAAATAAAATTAAGGAAGAAATTCAACCAGAAAGGTTTTGCCAACCACTACTGGTTGTATGTTTCAAAGAGAGACATCAAGGCTCAAAATATTTTGTAGTATTCAAAAATTTATTGCCGAAATCTGAAGCTTCAGCTTTATTAATTTGGTTAGGAAACGTCATGGTCTCTAATGGAAATTCGTTTGATACTTTTAAAAACAATTCTATTGAAGGTTAATGTTGATTGTTTGATGCTCAGACTTTTTGCCCTAAAACAGTCTAACAAATCTTGCATAAGGATGTATTCCTAGTCCTTGTTTGGCTACCAAATCTCTTTGCAATATATTTCTGTAAATCATTTTTCCCAGAATTAGTTCTTTTATTACCATCATATAAGCCTTAAGATTTAACCTAGGATGAAAACTGAGCAATGGTATGGTAGAACTGTTAAATCTTAAGTTAGTGCCTGGTTGCAAAAACTCCAAATAAATGTACAGCCCCAACACTCCAATTCAACCTTAGCAAAATTTAGTAGCAGAGCAGATGTACTCCATTAGGTTTATTTCAAAGAAGCTAGAGATGTAATGTCTCAGAGATTCCATCACAATTGGCCCTAGTGAACCAACCTCCATGAAGGCAAATCCACATAACTATGTGTCTGGCAAGTTTCAAAAGAATTTCCATTATAGTTCCCAAATTTCCCTCATAGTATTCAGCATTATGAAAAATAGTCCTAAAATTACATTAGGTTGGAAGAGGCTGGCACAGACAGAATTCTTTATACTGTCATTTCTTTGCTTCAAATTCCTTTGCCCTCTCATCTGCAAAAATAATTTGGCGTGTTTACCATGGATATCAATGAAATATCCCAATACACTGATTATAGCAGGGCTTTTCAACCAGTGGTACGGGTACCACCTGTGGTACATCCTAGAAAAGTTGCGGGGGAGGGAAATGGCAGCACCGCACAAGCCTGAGCGAGAGATGGCTGGAACTGCAGGGCTGTCAGGGCTCAGCGGAAGCGCCAGGATCAGCGCTTCTTCGGGGCTCAGGGCTCACTGGAAGCGCCAGGATCAGCACCAGGCTCCAGCTGGAACTCGGCACTTATCCTGGAGCTTCTGCTGAGCCCAGAAGAAGTGCCGATCAGCACCTCCAGGGTCTTGTGATTTACATTCAGATGTTTGGCAACTGATTCATATTTATGATGGTCACTGTGTCCCAGGGTCATGTGAAGTGACCAAAACCTGCTGCAACCACCCAGCAGACGGGGGGAATAAAAACCAAACACCCACCGACACCCCCGCTGCCAATCCTCAACAGAAATGCTCACAACAATGAAAACCTCAGACAGGAGGAAGAGTGCCGCCGGGCGGGAAGGCAGGTGTGTCTTGGGGAACACTATTTTCAGTGCCATTGTAACTAAGTCACTAAGCAAACTGTTGTAATTCAAGGACTACTTGTATTTCATCACTTTTTTCTTTTTCTTTCTTTTTTTTTTTTGGTCATCAGGTTTTTGAGACCTTGCTAGGCGACTGGTGGTACTCGGATGTTGCCATATCCACAAGTGGTACAATGGGTGAAAAGGTTGAAAAGCCCTGGATTATAGCATTTAGTATCAGCAGTCCAATTATATCAACTGCAGTCTTTTCTCAATACCAACATTTGACATACCTGTTTAATCCCACAATATAGCTTGGTGTAATGCCAACTTTGTCATGTTTTTGCATCTCACTAAAAACAGAAGCTACTCATTCAGTCAGCAAACAGAAACGGCCAGCAGCAAGCAGACCACTCTTGGCAAAATCCTTTACAGGAATCCTAGATAGATGTTCCCTGTCTTACTGTGAGCCAAGGAAAAGATCTCCTTCATCTTCACATGCTAAGGATGACTGGAATTTATACATCCGCCATTTGGATATCCATGTGACTTAAGAAAAATATGACTAGACATTCCAGATCTTTGTCATGATGCAAGAATTACATCATAAGTGGCCTGTATTCTTTATAGGGAGTGGCATTTTTAGACCATAAGTGTTTTAGCTAAAACCTTCCGGATTTGGTTTAACATTGGGCAAAGAGAAGTAATTGTAACACAGGGAGGGAGGGAGGGAGGAATGGAAGGAAGGAAGGAAGGAAGGAAGGAAGGAAGGAAGGAAGGAAGGAAGGAAGGAAGGAAGGAAGGAAGGAAAGAAGGAAGGAAGGAAGGAAATCATGTGATCTATCATTGCAAAAAGGATTTGGGAAGCAAGTAGTCATATTTCTTTAACATAACATTTGCCATACATAGGTAAAGGTTCCCCCGCACATGTGTGCTAGTCGTTTCCGACTCTAGGGGCCGGTGCTCATCTCCGTTTCAAAGCCGAAGAGCCAGCGTTTGTCCGAGGACATCTCCGTGGTCATGTGGCCAGCATGACTAGACGCCAAAGGCGCACGGAACGCTGTTACCTTCCCACCGTAGTGGTCCCTATTTTTCTACTTGCATTTTTACGTGCTTTCGAACTGCTAGGTTGGCAGAAGCTGGGACGAGTAACAGGCACTCACTCTGTTACGCGGCACTCGGGATTCGACCCACCAAACTGCCGACCTTCTGATCGACAAGCTCAGCGTCCTAACCCACTGAGTCACCGCATCCCTTTGCCATACATACAACAATATAAAACAAACAAAATGATGGTAGGAAGGAGTTCATATAAGAAAAAGGAATTAATCCGAAAGCAAGTATGAGCAAAGGGCAGGTTTCATTAAACGGAGAAACTATATTTGTTATGATATTTCGTGTTCATTTCAGTGTACTTTAACCAAATAGCGGGCTACCAGCTATCAACTATTAACAAATGTTTGCAGTTTGTTCAATTGCATAATCAAAATTTGTTATTTAAATTATGCATAAAAGCAAAACATCAATACAGAAAGCGTCACTTTCAGTAATCAACATTAATTATCAAAAATCTTTTCTGAAACCAGAACTAATCTAAATATTTGGGCTGAGCTGCCTCAGGTAGCCTCATCTGAAAAAGGCACTAGAGGTGGTTCTCGTTTGAAAACTACAACGCTTTCGAGTCTAGATTCCTGAACCTCCTTCAATAGTATGCAAACTAGCAGAACACAGATTAGAGATCCGAATTTATTTCTAGATCACAATTTCCTCTTACCAAAATTATATTCCACATTTGGAATACTTTGCAGGATTATACGCATGAATTCAGTCTAGTGAACATTTGACTTTCTCTTAATCCTTTTTTTGCATATGTCACATTCACTTCCATTTAGATTATTTTCTGACATTTCATTCCTTGGAACCTTATCAACATTCTAGTAGTATTGGATTTTTAATTAATGTGACTCTTTAAACTCAAAACAGGCTGAATCCATCAAATATTCTTTTTTTGGATGCGGAAAATCCCTATTATTTCTTGGACATTTTTGAGAGGGTACTGATTAACAATGGTTTCGCCAAATGTAGAGTGACATGTTTATTAACTCTAAACCAGAAGTTATAATAGTGTGTCATTTCCTTGGTTAGTTAGGCCATGTTATATATCAAAGCATACAAACTGCCACAATTTCCTTTTCTTTTTAATTTGACTGTACAGCTTCTTGCCTAGTAGTAGTAGTAGAAATCCTGAAAAAGTTCACAGGTCATGTTAGGGAAGGCAGAATTTTTTGTTAAACCACTATACGTGGAAAACATTTCTCATCACATTTAATTGACATGAATTTGATATTCGGTCTGGTTATATTCTATGAACTGATTTCCCTGGGTGTCATAATGAATTTGAGAGCTATAGGTTTGTTACCGTATTTTCTGGCGTATAAGACGACTTTTTAACCCATGAAAATCATCTCAAAAGTTGGGGGGTCGTCTTATACGCCCAGTCGTCTTATACGCCGGAAAATAGTACATAAATCAATCGAGCGCCCCCGTTCTTGCAAAGCAACTTCAAGCCTCCTTAGTCCAGTCCCCCCTCCAACATGACTCTCCCTTCCCACCCCCAAGAGCCTCTCAGCCCCTTCCCCTCCCCCTTGCAAACGCAAGACCCCGGGAGCTCTTGCATCTATCCAAAGGGTGGGTGGAAGGAAAAGCCCCTTTCGGCTCTGGCTTGGCTGCAAGTCAGCGAGCCCGGGAAGGCACGCCCTCCCCTCTCACTGTGGAGGAAGCAGGGCAGGGTGGCGTCTGGCGGGAGCTGGCAGGGCAGTCCTGCGCACATGCGCGCTCCCCGGCTCCTAAGGAGTCCTCGGGGAGCCATGGCAGGCGCCTCACGCTCTTCCCTCTTGAAGCAGCAACGGCGGAGCCGTCCAGCGTCGGACGGGAGCCGGCAGGGCAGTCCTGCACACGCGCGCGCTCCCCGGCTGCTAAGGAGTGCTCCTTAACAGCCGGGGAGCGCGCACGTGCGCAGGACTGCCCTGCTGGCTCCCGCCCGACGCCAGATGGCTCCGCCGATCCTGCCTCAAGAGGGAAGAGCGTGAGGCGCCTACCATGGCTCCCCGAGGACTCCTTAGGAGCCGGGGAGCGCGCCCGTGCGCAGGACTGCCCTGCCGGCTCCCGCCCGACGCCGGATGGCTCCACCGATCCTGCCTCAAGAGGGAAGAGCGTGAGGCGCCTGCTATGGCTCCCCGAGGACTCCTTAGGAGCCGGGGAGCGCGCGTATGCGCAGGACTGCCCTGCCGGCTCCCGCCAGACGCCAGCCTGCTCTGCTTCCTCCACAGTGAGAGGGGAGGGCGTGCCTTCCCGGGCTCGCTGATTTTCTGGCGTATAAGACGAAAAATCTTGAAAATCATCTCAAAAGTTGGGGGGGTCGTCTTATACGCCCAGTCATCTTATACACCGGAAAATACGGTAGTTTAGGTATTGTTATGATTCCTTTATGTTAGTAGAAGGATTTCTAGAACTTTTTGTCAATCGGTAAATTTAACATTATCTCCAGTTTTGGTGCAAATGAACTTCATAAAGACAGATGATCTAGTAGTATTCGTAAATATTTGTGATAAGCTAAGCATGATTAATTGACTTCTGAGGATGATCCATATTGTAAGATTTATTTACAGAATACAGAGCCCACTGCTCAGGCAGGAAGCTCTACCATTTCAGACAAATGGCTGTCCAAGCTCTTCTTTAAAAACCTCCAGTGTTGGAGCACCCACAACTTTTGGAAGCGAGTTGTTCCACTGTTAATTGTTGTGTTAGGAAATTTGTCCTTAGTTCTAGGTTGCTTCTCTCCTTGATTAGTGTCCATGAATATAAATATAAATTTACATTCATTCTTACTATTTCAAATGAATATATAGGATACATTCATAGTTTTATAACGTTATGAGACCATCCACAACATTTTCAATTATTGTTTGGAAAGCTAAATTTTTCAGTCCTTAACCCTTGGGCAAGGAATTTGGACTAGAAGATCTCCAAGGTCCCTTTTAACCCTATATTTCTATGAATTTTAAGTCTTTATTTTACCTTGGTTATTGGCTAGATTAAGCAACTTCAGGGTCAGTGCTTGTGCAGTGCTTAAAATGTCAGGTAAGGATTTGGCAAACCCAGGTTCACATTCAAACTTTGCTACAGAAGCTCATTAGATAATTTTGGACTAGTCACTCTCTTTCAGCTCAAATAATCTCTATGGTTGTTCTTATGGGACTAAAATTGGAGCTAGAATTTTATGAAGTCCACCTTAATTGACTGATTGATTGAACACAATAAATTTCAGCCTTTCTGTGGGCTCAACTTCAAAGCTATTGGGAGCCTTGTTTCTTCAGGGACCAGTCTTGGTACTTTGCCTGTTCTTAATGTCACAGACATAAATATTGGGGGGTTTTTACTATAAAAATCTTAAATTTTGGAATATCTTTGGGCAAACTTGATAAATCTGGTTTTTGTTTTTGAGGATTGAAACTGGATCTTTTCAAAATTATTTCTCAATCAGTCGTTTTTATTTTAGATCAGTTGAGCTCTGATGGTACTTTTTTAAGTTCTACTTTTGTAGAACTTATAACAGATTTTTCCCCCTGCAAGGATTTCTTTCCAATTCAATGTTTCTTCCTACCTGCTGTCAGGTTTGCTTAGTCTTGATGCTACTGATGCCTTTTAAATGCCACAGTTTTAGGGACTTGAAGATCTATAAAAATGTAACTGATTTTATAATCAACTTACAAAGAACTGCAAGATTGACATTATTTACATGAGCTCAAATGCTCTGTTTTTGTGAGTCAGTGAAAAGTCATCTTAAGAATGCAAAAACTAATTTGTGTTGTTTTTAATATGAGGTTAAAATAGTGGCAAATTCTATTTCATATATATTGAATACCTCAGTCTCTGGAAAGAGTTGGATACACTCACCTTCCTGTGGGTAATGAAAATTAGAAATTGAAATATTCATTCACATGGTACATTGTGTCCTGCCATTGCCAAACTTTGGATTGAAAGATGTATGATTGTTAATATAAAGCTGAATTAATCACCACTGGTTAGTCATGCATATTTCTGCCTGGCTATATACCCAGCATTTGGAATCTATCAAGATACCAAGATCTGTGGATTTTTCATTCATGTTAGATGCCCAAAATGATGATATAACAATGGGGGCACAATCTATATCTGACCTGAAACATGCACTGCTAACATGCATAGTCTGTCAGTATTTGAATTAAGGTGGTGATAGTTGTTTTTTAACAGAAAGGCAAAGAAAAGGATTTTCAAGGGATCTGGTTGAATATTTTAAAATTACTTTGTTTATCAGATCACTTTGCAGGCCATTCTTCTTCTTTGCTTCCCTAATAAATTATGTTGTAATTTTTGGTAATATTCTTTAAGTTTATGAACATTTTCTTTTCTTTTGCTTAATTAGCTTGATTCAATAAAAATAAGTTTGTCTATATACACATTACATTTGTGAGACATGGAAAGCTTTAAATCTTTATGTAATTATGTTAGTGGTGGAATTCTTCATAATAGTTAGGATAGAAGGGAGTATTCAGAACAAAGAGGCTTACATATTATCTATGAAGATTTATTTTTGACTTGCATTAGTCTATGCTTTTATCAACATCATTATTTTTATAATATATAATTATATCTTCATTATTATTCTGTTTGGATGCCTTGCCATATCTTTGGCAAGATACCATAAATCTTATTAATCATCCAGTTATAGATAGTCCTCGACATGGCATCTTGGTTGTTGAGTGTAGCAGTCATTGGGTAAGGCATCCATATGACTGCTTTGCTCAACTACAACAATCCTGGCATTCCTAGTTGTGGTCATTAAGCGATCTCTGAGGTTGTTAAGCAGACAGAGCAAAAGAGCTGCCTGCCAATGGATTTCAGGTCTGCAAGAAGCTGAATTCCTCTAAGGCCTTTCACTCTCAATTGTCCCTCCCTGTGCATGGAAAAGAAATCTTTCATGGGGCTGAAGAAATGGAGCTAAAATCCATGGTCACAAGATTTCAGTTCCATTCCTGGAGCCTGCCAAAGAATATCTCCTTCCCTCTGTACATGGAGGGGAATTACTTCATGGAGTTGCAGAAACAGCGCTGAAATCCTAAAGATTTCAGCTCTGTTCCTGCAGTCCCATGAAAGATTTCAGCTCCCCTCCACTGGAACCTGGTCTGCCAGCTTCCCATTTACTGACTGGAGAAGCTGGCAAAGAAGATTGCAAATAGTGGTCATATGAGTATGGAGTGCTTGGCAACCAGTTGTAAATATGAGTCATTTGCTAAGCATCTGAAATGCGGTCATGTGATCAGGGATAGGGAGGAACGTGATCTTTTATTATGGTTGGAAGTGCTTTATGGGCTTTGAACAGTTTTTAAACAACCAATTGTAAATCAAGGAGTACCTGAAATGAGCAAACATGAACCCGCCTAAAGGGATTTTTCTTTAGTCAAGCAATTTTCATTCTATTACAAAAATGTATTTTGATACTTGTTTTAAAAAAAGGAAGCAAAAGTGGTAAAACACTACTCAGCACACATAAATCAAAATTATACCTAAATGTGCCTTATTAGCACTATTCTTTGAATACTGGTCAGCATTTAAAGATAAAACTTTTTAAAGGTTTATTTTTATTTAGTTATGTTTTAAATATGTTTATGAACAGCTGCTGAGGAATAAAGCCACATACCATGGAAATTACTTCTGTATTGGAGAAAAATGTACATTAAATTGGAGATAACCTTATAAACTTGTATCCCAGCATTTGAAGCAAGGGTGTGATCTATTTTTTTAAAACCGTTGTCAGGTGGAATATAAATGATCCGTTAATTAAAATAGACTAACATTACCAAAGATATATTACTTTTCATAATTGTATGGCTCTCCTTAGACAGTGTTCATTTTGCAAGCTGTCATGAACTGTCGTGTAACAAAATTAGTGCACATATGTACAGATTTGTTATTTTTTTAACTTAAGCAGATATATCAATATTTCATCTTCATTCAAGGAGTATATAGATACAAAGGTAATAAAAAAACTATGGAAATTTGACTTTGCAATCATTTATTCAAGAAAAAAATGAATATGCCATTAGTCCTTGAGTTACGACCACAGTTGTGCCCAAAATTCTATTGCAACAGTTGTTCAGTGTATTTTGTCCCATTTTACGACCTTTCTTGCCACAATTGTGAAGTGCATCATTTCAGTTGTTAATTTAGTAAAACTGTTAACTGAATATGGCTTCCCCCTTGACTTTGCTTGGCAGAAGGTCACAAAAGGTGATCGCACTGCAACCCTCATAAGTTGCCAAGTGCCTGAATTTTGATTGCTTGACGATGGGAACGCTGCCACGGTCCTAAGTGTGAAAACAGTCATAAATGACTTTTTCAGTGCCATTGTTACTTCAAATGGTCACTAAAAATGAACTGCTGTACCTTTGGCAGAAGCAACCTCAAGCGGGCTTTTCTTATAACAGGCCAACAGTCTCTGATATCCACAGGGGAGAATTTTTCCCCATAACCCAGGCAGAATTTTTTTCAGCCATGTGGTATTTGAGGGGCTGTTTCAAATCATCCCACATCATCCCGCATTTCAATGGGATTTAGATCCAGCCTTTTATCTAGTATAGATCCAGAGCTCTATACTTCTATTTTATTTTTTTTCAGCCACTCCTTGGACCATTTACTGAAATGCTTGAGAGTCACTGTCATGTTGCAAGGTCCACTTTCAGTTGAGTTTCAATGTTCTGTCTGACACAGGGTCTCAATTATCTACAATAACCCTCTTGGTAGAACGAAGAATTTATATTGGTTTCTATGATGCCCTAATCAGCAAAAAGCAGTTTCAATAGTTGACATTAGGTTCTTTGGGTGAAATGCTGCCTTTAGTATCCTTGCCTCATGTGTCCAGACCACATTGTTCCACAATTCCTGGTCTTTGCTAGATACTCATGAGCAAGCATTAGTGTTGCCGAGTCTCACATCGGGCACAGTCAAGGGGCTGAACTATAAGACCTCCAAGGTCCCTTTTAACACTATGATTCTGATCCTTTGTGGACTGGAAAGCTTTCCTCCTAGCAGAGGGGTCCTCAATCCCCAGTCCGTAGACCGGCACTGGTCCGTGGCATGCCAGCAACCAGTCTGCACAAACAAGCAAAGCCCCATCCGCGGGACGCAGGCAGCATGCAAAACCACAACCCCTCTAGTCTGTGGAAAAACCTTTCTCCATGGAACCGGTCCCTGGTCCCCAAAAGGTTGGGGGCCACTGTCCTAGCACACTTCCTATGCAAATCTAATTTATGCAGTTTCTTTCTCATAGTAGACTCATGCAACTTGACATAATGGTGAGAGTTACCCGTAGGTTATGTGCTGAAATTCTGGGGTTCTTAAAGAGATTTTTTTTCAGCATCTTATGATCTGCTCTGGGGCTGAACTTGCTGTGACAGCCTGACCTTAGCAAACTGGCAGTTGTTTGAAATCTTTTCCACTTGTAGATGATCTTCTGGACAATGTAAGGATTATCTCTGATGATTTGGCAATCCTTTTAAATCCTTCCTAGACTCATAGGCATCTATAACCTTCTTTCTGAAGGCCTCAGAGAATTCCTTTGATCTATGCATGGTTATATAACATACTTCAACAATATAGTGCAAATCAAACTACATGTTCACAAATTAATTAATCAAAATGCATTAGAGATCCTCTCTATCATTTGCACTTGATTCTAATTTTAAGTATTTGAGAGAGTGATGAATGTAAGGGTGTATTTACTTTTCCCATATGCTAAATTCGTATTTACTTAAATTCCATAATGAACTAACAAAATATAAATGGTGCAAGATATTTGCTGTTAATATAGCTGAAATGAAGATCAAATATCTGTATGTTGAAATGTGTTGAAAGAAAATAAATAAAAATTCAGTGGGGTATATTTACTTTTTCACATGACTGTGGTGCACTCTTTTTAGACAGTTCCAGGTACATGCATGGTGTATTTGAAACAGTTATGCTGCACTTTGTACTAAATCCACGTGTTTTATGGAAAGAGCTGCATTCCAGAATTTGACAGTGTGCTGAATACAACTGAAGCAGACTGAGAATAAAACTAAAAACAAAAATGGACCGGGCAATTTTTCTTGCTAATAACCTCTTTCACGGGTGTAATGTATTGGGCCTTGTTTTACTGAGTGTACCATGTGGGTTTGAATGCTGAAAGGTTGCCTAAGCAAGGAGCTGGCTAATGGCTCCCAGCTCCTCAGACAACCTGTCTCCAGAGCTCCCATTGGCTGCCTCTAGGGCAGCAATAGGTTGCTTTAAACCTATTGGCCACCACCTAGAGGCCAGGGTATAAATAGCTGCATCCGCAGCCCTGTTTCTCAGTTCAGTTCCTGCAAGCAAATAAAGAATGTTGCTGCATGAACTCACTCGCCTCGTCTCTTCACTCAAGCAAAGAACCCAGTACACAACGTGTCTTCCTGGTGTGCTTTTCTCTCCCTTCTAACTAATAAGTTATAAAGAAATAACTAATTCTCATTAGAGAATCTTAGCTGACCTGAGCTGTTTTGAAAAAGAATGTTGACATTTGACTTAGAAATATCCTACAATCTTAGGCTGCACACTCTAACATCATACTGTTGGTAAAATCTTATTTACAACAGACTTGTGGACTTCCAGTCCCAGAATTCCTCAGTCAGCCACAAAGCAGATTCTGGACTAGTTTAGAACAGACATGTCAAACTCGCGATGTCACATATTGGGACGGTTTTGCCATTGATGGCAATGGGGTGGGCGCAGCGTCCACACGACGCATCCGGCCCATGGGCCAACAGTTTGACACCCCTGGTTTAGAATGATTGATCAGTGTTGAGACAACGCCTGCTCTAAAGCTGGCAACCTAAATTACAAAACTGGAAGCTCTGCCAAGTTCAAATAAAGAGTGATGTTATTTCAACAAATACACTTAAGTCTGAATACTTTTCTTACACAACTTACATGAATTCAGGAGTTACTTATAAAATAATACAGGTGGGACAAAATCAAAATAAATACATATCGCAGTTTTCCAAGAGCCTAACTATCATTATTTCTGCAAAACAAACATCTATGTTATCCCTTTAGTAGCCAAAAAAACTGTTTGTATTTCCAGACTCTTATCAGAACTCTATGGAAAGAAAAGAATACCAGAATTCAGCTTTCCTGTTTCCAGCAATAATAATTTTTTATTGTTAAAAACTAAAGGCCGTTGACTGGTATCTCAAATTTATGTAAGAAAAAAAAATCAAACACATGCAAACCCAATTCTTATTTCTCTACAAGGTGACTCGGAAATTTAATAAATAAAATAAAATTAAATTAAATTAAATTTAAAAAAATAAACATTGCCAGAACATGTAGGAAGAAAGGGTTATGGTCTTATCTACAATTGCAAGGGGAATAAAAGTCTTTACAATCTTGTGAGCCAGGAAACAAGCTTAATGGGGATTGTAATCAGGTTACAGGAATTCTACGAAACTGCCTCAAAATTCACAACATCTGTGGTCCAAGTGAATTTTTTTATTGAAAAGAATTATGGGTCAACAACAAGATCCATGATAAAGAACTTAACTGAGAGATGGCGATAGAAAAAATAGACTTGGAGAAGACTCCTATGTGGTTTGCAGATTGATCTTACACACAAATGAGTTCTGCTGTCACCTCTAAGACCCTAAATGTATTTAAAACGGCAGTTTTGATAGCTGCAGGCAAACGTGTGATTATTTTTATCACACAGTGCACTGCTAGCGTGCAACTAACCACCTGTTACAGAAACAACTTAACCTCCAATTCTACCTTGATTCTTAAACTTGATCATGTCGGTTAGCACTGGAACCACTCTGGGATCTTTCTCACAAATCATAATAGAGAAAAGAAGATCAGCAAGAAGGCAAGAAGTATCAGATTACCTGACTCTGGAAACGGTCAGCCCATAACTACGCTCGGAAGAGCAGCATTTTCTATCCCTTCAACCCTTCTTTTCTTTCCACCGATAGCTTCTCAGGCTGATATGGCTCCAGGAAGACACACAAACTGCTAGATAAGGATTTCAGGTTTACAGACGGCTGCTGGACTATAGGGCAGAAATCCTAACTTGAAAGAATTTTAAGGGCTTGTTGCTATGCTTGTGGGCAGGGCAGTTCCCTACAACTTTCCAACAGACCTGCCTCAAAAAAAGTACAATATACAATGAAGTCACTCTTCTCCACAGACATTCCTTTAACCATTTGCAGACAGCCCGAAACAGCACTCATTGCCTGAATTTCTGTCATCTGGAAGAGAAAGGAGTGGCTCCCAATTCATGTTCACCCAAAATAGCTTCCGTGAGGAACAATAAAGAATATAATGTCGATCAGACTTCACAGATTCGCAAACTATCGTTTTTAAAGATCTCACTTGCTGCAGCAAAATGGTCCTTCCCTTTTCAAACAGATTTATCTATCAACCTAACTTAACACGTTCATATGGTGCCAATGATTAGAATTTCTGCCAAGGGAGGGGAGATTCCTCTATTTAAATGCAATTGTTTGTTCTTGTCCTTTTTTTTGTTTTTTTAGGGCAAAGAGCTACTAGGAAAATCCAAGTGCACCAACAAAAGGTAGGGTTGGGAGGGGAGGAGGAAGAAGTCTGGTAGACAAGCCAGCAAGTGGGATTAATAGATTAGAGAAAATGCTATTAAACGTGCGGTCAGGATATTGCATTACTGCAAGGTACACTGTGTAGATGTTGAAAAATACTTAGACCAGCTGCCTGGGGACTTTTGGGAGTTAAAGTCCGCACATTTTAAAGTTGGCAGGTTTGAAAAACACTGCACTAAACTGAACAAAGCTGTGGAGTTTAGCCATACTAGAATCTCACAATTTTGTAGCTAACTGGGTACTTTTGCTAATTTTACCACCTGCAAGAAAATGAACAGTTGATTTTCAATTTTCTCTTGTTTTTAAACGGTTTCAGTTTTGGTGGATCTTTTGACTCAAAAGGACTTCTCATTCGTTCTCTCTATTCCTTCAAAGCCCAACATGAAGCTCTCATTGACTTATTTTATTGCACCCTCTCTTGAATAAACCCAAAGGTTTAGGCATAAATTTCCTCCACCAGTATTACCCCTCACAAGAATTCTTTGAAATACAATTAAACACATGTGCTGGTCATTCAAGATCTATTTCAGTCTAAAGATCCTTACATAATTCTATTTGAATGAAAATGCTTACTTTCTCATGTAAAATCTCCAGAAATTGCAGCAAGGGCTTGGTACAACTCAATGTATTTAACTCATCTGCTCTTGATCAATAGAGGTAGAAGAAAGAGGAAAGGAGATAACTCCACTTCTGACCATCAGCAAGAACTTCAGGCTTCTTCCAGTACTATGAAAAAAATCTACTTCCTTCAAACTTAAGCTCTGCCATTCAAACACACACACACACACACACACACACACACACACACACACACACACACACACAGAGTGTCTTTCCATCCACTCCATCTTTAGAGAGAGAGCAAAAATAGCAAAGCCCAGCGCTTTCTCCATTGTGCAAAAGTGCACCATCAGCAAAATGTAGCCTAGAAGGCCTTGTGGCCAAGACAGGACAACAGTACAAGAAATGGTAGAAATTGTATTATGGGGAAAGCCCAAAGGTCTCCAGAGGTAATGGAACATGGAGGAAGTAAGTGGCAGCACCAGCTTTAAGCTTGCCTACAAGGCAGCATGGCTGAAAACCACCCTGAAAATCTGACATACACCTTTACAAAGGTATCAGACAGTACTGCTGTTATAATCAAGGACTAGTTCACAGTAGTTTACAGTACAGGTAGTGCTTGGTTAATGACCATTCGTTCAGTGACTATTCAAAGCTATAAGGCACTGAAGGAGAAGACTTACAGCTGGTCCTTGAAGCTGCAGCTGTCCCAACATCCCCATGGTAACATGATCGCTAATTGGGTGCTTAGCAACCAGCCTACAGTTACATCACAGCATCACACGGTCATGAGGTGTCCATCTGCAACCTTCACTGCCAGCATCCAGCAAGCAAAGTAGATGGGGAAGCTTGAAAATGGCAATCAAGTGGTGTCACGCTTAGCAACTGCTGCTGGAATTGCTGGAACTGCCATCGTAAGGCGTTACAGTCATGTGATGACCATGTTGCTTAGCAAAGGATTTCCCAGTCCTAATTATTATTGTTAACTGAAGATTACCTATAATAAAAAGCATTGTCGTAAAATTCCAAAGAAATCAAAAACAATAAACTTAGTACATTGCTATCAAGCTCAGAAGCAATTAAAATTAACCTTCATGACATTGGAAGAGTTGGAGGATGCTGGGTGTGGAGTTTCATCGCAAGGAACAGCCCCAAGAGAAGAACTTGAGAGAGAATAGTTAAGATATGGTTAAATTCTGACTCTGGTCCAGGAGGTCACAGTTCTGTAGCCTAGCGGCAATGAAAGAACACCCATGGGCCTTTCCACTGTGCCTGGAAGCCCTAGTTCAAGATTCAGGGTTCAATAGTTTCACCCAGACCCACAATAACTACAGCAATATACTTGGAAATGAGACAGAGCAAACCCTCAAACTGGATCCACCAGGGTCACCCGTTGAGACCTTTTGGCCCCAAAGCAGTTGGTCACCACCAAGATTGTTCTATTGTCTTGGCATTCCTTTGAATGGTGGTGCCTATGTCAGAAATTTGTGACAAAGGCAAGAGGGACCTGAACTATTGAGCTCTCTATAACTAGGGCCAGAGTCTTGCTAGAAGCAGTAACACTGTGCAGGTCCCATTTGGTTGTTTTGTGCAACCAGAAATGTAAAGGGGACTCCGAGGAGCTACCTCAAACATATATTTGAGGGTGAAAGTCAGATAGTTTAGCTTATCTTCTACCAGCAGGAGATCAGGGGAGTCCACTTGGCAGGTTGAATGTACTGCCTTAGTCTCACAGCCAACAAGCTGCTGTCCCCTTCCAGCTTCATCGCACTCTGTGAATTGACTTAATGACAGGAGTGCTATTAATAGACATTTGTAGGGTGGTTTCAAGGCCCAGCTGCCTACTATTATAAAACATGACAAAATTGATGAGTTCACCTCCTCAAACACTGACTTTGGCTATAGTAGTTCACACAGATTTAATAAACTATTACACTAGCCTTCCCTGGAAATATATATATATATATATGTATGTTTTCTGAGGTTTTCGCGGGTGCCTGTATGTGGATCCTTGGTTTTTCGGGTTTTTCCCCGCGTAGAACTAAAGGTGTAGGCGCAACGTTTCGACGGAATCCCATCCGTCATCATCAGGCTTTAGCTTCCTTCTTCTGGGAGAAGCATGTGGCTGTTTGTTCCTCTTTTTTAAACTGCCAGAGGGGGTGTGTTCTGTGGAGGTGTGCTCTGATTGGGTAGGGGACCAAGTGTGTTCTGATTGGGTGGGAGTGTGTTTTGAATGGTGGGTGTGTTCTGATCCGAACCCACAACGATAAAGACACACAACCACAAAACAGAAACCTAACTACAGCTGCAACATCAGCCACTTTAAACCCCTCCAAACCACACAATAAGCAAACTGACACCCACTATAAAAACATGGCACCACCACAAACACGAAGCCGAACAAAAGCAGCACAACTCACCAGCTCAGGTCTGGAGCTGGCAGCTGAGACCAGCCCATCCACTCAGAACAACCCCCCCACCCAATCAGAACACACCCACCATTCAAAACACACTCCCACCCAATCAGAACACACTTGGTCCCCTACCCAATCAGAGCACACCTCCACAGAACACACCCCCTCTGGCAGTTTAAAAAAGAGGAACAAACAGCCACATGCTTCTCCCAGAAGAAGGAAGCTAAAGCCTGATGATGACGGATGGGATTCCGTTGAAACGTTGCGCCTACACCTTTAGTTCTACGCGGGGAAAAACCCGAAAAACCAAGGATCCATATATATATATATATATATATATATATATATATATATATATATATATATATATATATATATATATATATATATATATATATGTATGTATATATATATATGTATATATATATATATATATACTTTTCCTGTCAGCTCAGGGACCAAGACTTGTAGCTGCACTTAACATCAAGTATCTTTCTGGTCACCAGGAGATGGATCAGATAGTCTTGCCCTACTTAGGAGGGAAAACGTCTGAAATCTGTAAAAAGGCTTTGCTACTTTAGCAATTCAAAAAGAAGAGCTTCATGTGCACTCTTCCTTTGTTCCAAAGCAACTTTTAATGAGTTTTCACAGCTCTAGCAAAGAGGACTATACATATACATATACATATACATATACATATACATATACATATACCTACACATACACATACATATTCCTGCTCCTGCTGCAATTGGTTCCACGTGCTGCACAGTGTCAGCATTGGTTACTCTTTATTGTTTTCTAATCCAAAGAAAGAAAGGAATTATGTAACGGCAGTCAGGACATCTGTCCATCAATACAATAACTCTCTGAAAACTGAAGGTAATAGGGCCAAATTCAGTGTGGAGGGAGGAGCCAGCAAACGAAAGGCCAGGTTAAAAAATGGGCTATAGCGCACTGAAGGCTGTGGAGAAAATTATCCCCACCGTGCATCCCTATGGGAGCGCCCATCCATAGCAAAGTAAGAGTAGCCATCAATCTTCTTCCCCCAACACACATATACATACAACTGCTAGTACAAAGTTGGAAATAATTCCAGCATCTATGCTCTGCAAGCTTTCCTATCTTGTTTTAGTGGAAAACAATTACCTCAGTGTATTTATTTAACTGTGTATGCACACAGTATTTTTCCATTGCAGGTGAACCCGACTGGAAAAGGAGAAGTAGCTAATAATCCTACGAACTTTCATTCCGACTCAGTTTGGGGTTTTCTTCCCTGCTTCACTGAACTCTTAATCTCGCTCTCTCTACCAAATACCACCAGTCCCATGGCATTCTAGCTGCCCAATTCACACAGAGACTCTGGGTGGCATACAGCATTACCTAAACAAGCACATCCACCATATGATTCTGGAGGGAAGCTGTGATATAAATCTAACAAAATAAATAAAATAATATAGAATCCTAAAGCCAAATATCTTCAAATACCCAATTATCTACGTCTACATTTGAAAAAGAATATCAGAGGTTCGAATAATACGAACTTTCTGACTATATGACAAATCCTGGCCAGGATCAAGTATCTGTACTAATTGTTTTCATCGGATTATCTGAACTGTTCCACAAAAGAGGTGAGAGGACAATGGATGTTAGGTGCTTTTCATCAGAGGTTTTATGTTGCCAACTATCAGGGAAGCTGCAATGGGAGATTTCCTACATCAGTAGGAAATTAAGCCCCAGAGTTCTCTGAGGCTTTTTAAAATCTCTGATTCTAAAATGAATTCCGAAAATTAACAAAATTCACTGAAAATTCATGTTGTTACAGTCACGACTGACAGTTGGGTGTATCGTTTGGGTTTTTTACCTTAGTCTCTTATCTATCTATCTATCTATCTATCTATCTATCTATCTATCTATCTATCTTGGACCATAAGAAAGGCTGAGCGACAAAGAATTGAGGACTTTGAACTATGGTGCTGGAGAAGACTCCTGCGAGTCCCTTGGACTGCAAGGCGATCAAACCGGTCAGTCCTAGAGGAGATCAACCCTGACTGCTCTTTAGAAGGCCAGATCCTGAAGTTGAAACTCAAATACTTTGGCCACCTAATGAGAAGGAAGGACTCACTGGAGAAGACCCTAATGCTGGGAAAGATTGAGGGCAAGAGAAGAACGGGATGACAGAGAATGAGGTGGCTGGATGGAGTCACTAAAGCAGTAGGTGTGAGCCTAAATGGACTCCAGAAGATGGTAGAGGCCTGGAGGAATGTTGTCCATGGGGTCACGATGGGTCGGACACGACTTCGCAACTAACAACTGTCTGTCTATCTATCTATCTATCTATCTATCTATCTATCTATCTATCTATCTATCTCCATCCATCATCCATCCATCCATCCATCCATCCATCCCACCTTTATTATTTTTACATGGTGCCAAAGACAGCATCCTGAAAAAAATTATAAAGACAGGATATAATTAAATATATTTATACTGAACATATAAATATCCAACACGTTTTCCTTCTATTTTCCTTACAACAACTACCCTGTGAGGTAGGTTGGGCTAAAGGAAAGAGAGAAGGGCCCAAGGTCCCCAGGCTGGCTTTCATAAGATGGGACTTGAACTCACGGTCTCTTGCTTTCTAACCTGGTGCCTTGACCACTGGACAAACTACCGGTAGCAGTGCTTTTTTTGTAAAAGAAAAAGGTGCCGGAACTGACACATGTCATACAACCCAACTTGCCTACCCTACAAGGTTCCATCCAAAAAAGATGCCGGAACTCCGTTCTGAGCGTTCTATGACAAAAAAAGCCCTGACCCGTAGCAAATATTTTCTGTTTGGTTTAAGTATGGTCCCCATAAATCCTAATGCCATAGATATCACCCTTTCGCTATGTTTTTAATCTCTAAACACACACACCAATGTGATCATTTTATTCCTCAGTCCGATTTGCTGAGCTGTAAGATATACCTAGTATACAGCTTGCTTACAGCCACCAGAGTTCTGCAATCAAAATCCAGAGCTCCACCCTTCCTTTTCAAGATCTGCCTAATGATCTTCACGGCAAACAGAGTAGATGCCTTCCAGAAATAGCAGGTTTTCAATTCTCTAACTCCACCCCAATGCTTTTGTTGGATGCTGATGGTGCACATTTGGAAGCAAGATCACATAAGAACTGAGCTATGTTTAGGGAAGTTCTTCTTTTCAAAATTAGCCCTCCTTTCACCGAAAACAGCAGCCGAGTACAGAAAGCTCGCATGCTGATTTCAAAACAGGCAAGGAGGCCCCATCCAACTTGTCCCACTCCACCAATCCAGCGGGAGAATAGTGCTTTTCTAATGTCACAGCAAATACACTGAAGCCATGCAGTCTGCTTTTAGACTTACTGAATGCTGCCAAGGTCAATAGCTGATCGGCTGGCTGAAGAGAAACACCCAGACACAGCGGAGCCCATAGGAACTCCTGGACATAACTTATTGCCCCTTTTAATTTCAAAGCCATGTGAGTCACAATGTGGTCCCGAGCCCCCACGCCCTGAACTCAGCCCGTAGCAGCTGTACTAGGCAGAGCAAGGTTGGCCCCCTTCTGCTCATTCATTAGAAGGATTGGATCACATTACTGTCAGGCTTCATTCCCTTGTGGATCAGCTGACCTCTCCTGCACAGCTAGAGCCTGGCTCTTGTTTGCACCAGAACCTCTACGGCTTTGTGATGGATTCCCGAGGGGAAAGTGGGAAGCTGGCCACCTTGCCCACAACCTAAAATTATTTAGTTCATCGGCCTCTGGCAAAAACAAAAGAAAACAAACAAACAAACAAACAACAACAACCCAGGATTGTGATATAGACTTCTGTGACGGAAAAAGACAGTTGAATTCTTGTCCGCAAAGCTTGTCTTGCTCACTTACTAGATTTCAAAGGACCAGCTGGTTTTGCCATGCTGTTCCTCCCCACGTCAGCACTAACAGTCAGCGCTGACAAGTTCCCACCCTCATTAGCTTGCAGGGTCCAGATTTTGCAGAAAAGAAAGAGAATAATTTGGACTTCACCTCTGCAGTTTGTAAAGCCTGACTGAGGAAAACCTCTATCTGAAACCATGAGCAGCAATTTCTATACTGAGGACAATTCTGAGCAACACATATTACTGTTCAGGATACTTAAGTGCAGCAGATTTATTTATTTATTTAGCGTATGGCTGGTCACACACAGAATTAAAAGCACTTCATATTTACAAGTTAACAGTTAAGACATTTTTTTTAAAAAAGAAGCAATTATAAAACCTAAGAGGAAAACAGAAATAACATTTCAGAGTTTAATGTAGAGTTTGGAGATCCAGTCAGTAGCTGCCGTTGTTACGCAGAGGAAGTCCTTAAAATCTCCTGGGTATCTTCTATTAGTGCATTCCCTCACTAT
The DNA here is from genome assembly GCF_947247035.1 of Vipera ursinii. Classification (NCBI taxonomy): domain Eukaryota; kingdom Metazoa; phylum Chordata; class Lepidosauria; order Squamata; family Viperidae; genus Vipera; species Vipera ursinii. The sequence continues at coordinate 202,530,611 of NC_139513.1, forward strand.
ATGTTAGATCAGACATGTCAAACACAAGGCCCGGGGGCCGGATGCGGCCCGCGAAGTGGTTTCATGTGGCCCGCAAAGCCATCCTGGAAACAGTGAGGGAACGGCCCCCACTGCCTTGGCCCTGGCCCAGAGACCCTCCTTCTGCCAGGGACCCTCAGATCTGTCCCACTCCTGCCCAGGCCCCCATAGGCACCCTTGATGCGAACGATGTAGAGCTGGCTATGCCCACCCAGTAGGCCATACGCACTCTAGCCACGCCTACCCAGTAGGCCACACCCACCCAGGCCACACCCACCCGGCCCCCTGAGGGCAACCGCAATGCTGATGGAGCCCTCAATGAAATTGAGTTTGACACCCCTGTGTTAGACAGTCTGTCGGGGAGCCCCGCAATCACATTGTGCTGAAGGTGTGGCAAAGTTACTCGCGTCCGTGGCAAACCTTAAGCCACATGTGCCTCCTGGGTGGTGCTAAATGAGTAACAGACGGACTGGTAGCCAGACATCCACGAGGATTTCCTGGCTTCACACACAACTCCACAGTCCTTTTAAGGACTAAAAAATAGCAGAAATAACAGAAATAACAAATACCAGTGCAGCAGAGACAACCTTGAACTTGCATCATGAATGTTACTGTAAGACAGACTCCAGGACTCAGAGACTCCTCTGTTTTAAAAAAAACCAACTATCTAAGAGAGTAAATCTGATTTTCAAAGCTGATTTACTTTTTAATAGGTATATTTTACCTGAACGATGGATGGAATGAAATAACTCAGAAAAAAGCAAATATTTTCTCACCACTGTTGACAAATAAGAGAGCAGCTAACCATGACCGTTCTCCCATTTCAGTCATTATTTAGTCATGGATGCTCATTCAGTGGCCTTAGACACGTAACTAAACTAGAGCAATTCAAATCTTAAATGGACAAAATGCTTTGGATTTGTTAGGGACAACTTCACTACACGAAAGGTGGATAGAAATGCCAAATTCAGTCTAACAATATGGCTGACTATGCAACTAATCATCATAATAATAACCCCCAGGGAACTGTGACCTTGATGCGGTTGTGGGCTTGTTGGCTTTGAGGAAGATAGCAGCCATTCCAGAGGTTCAACCATAATGAACAGGTCTCATCAGAGGAGCCAGTCAAAGAATGCCTCATCCGTATACAATATGATGAGACATAATTGAGAGAAACCCATGCTGAATCCATTACTGTCGGGGTCAGTTAGGACTGCACTAGGTGCTGGAGTTCCTGGTCATCTGGGGACAATACTGAAATATTAAATATTAAAAACAACCAATGTACAGCATAGCTGCAGTTATAAATCTGGGTTTGCAAAATTAACAAACAAAACAATACACAAGCAGTGCACCAGCAAAATGGAAGATCATGTTGTAAATAAGATCAGCATGCTAAGATCTGATGCAAGGAAACTAGAACAGATTTAAAAAAAGAAGAAGCTGAAGAACAAGATCTAAGAATACCCGAACAAGTAACATCACCTAGAAACAATGAAAATTAAGGAAGCACTGGCAATAATAAAGCAGCAAATAACAGCCATAGTAAAAAAAATAAGCAGATACAAAGCTTGAATTGCACAGCATAGGCAGAATCTCCAAATTCACTTGAATCAGAAATATTTCTGTCAATTTATCAACAGAGAGACTGTGGTGAATCAGTCAACAAAAATAAATAAATGCAATTCTAGATGCAGACATGGGACAAGCCAAAGAAACACAACGAGAACGCAGCTTAAATAAAGGAGGTGGGGAAGAATTTAAAAAAAGGAAGGTGAAATGAAAGAATTTGTAATATCAGCAGTGATCATAGAGAAAAGGGCGAGGAAAATCAAACATTGGTCAGCACCAGGTGAAGAACTGCATGGTTTTTTGGTGAAACATCTGACTGGCCTACCCACCAGATTTAACTGTGGTTGAAAAGGAAATGTGGACAACTGATGTGGTAATACATAAAGGACAAAGAATTAAATAAGATCACAAAGTATCACAATCTGAAATTCGAAAATTGAAATATTATGGTAGAAACCAGCCAAGGGGGCCCCAGCACACTGGGTCCCCTACTGAAGTCTTGAACTGCACTTAAAAAAATTGGCATATTGATGAAATTTCCAGTTGTCAATTAGAAAAGGCCCCACTGCTTGAATCTATAAATTATACTAAGCTGATATGTTATAATACCCTAGGTCAAGGGTGTCAAGCTCGCGACGTCACGTGACGTGTCACAACATATCGTGACTTTTTTCCCATTGCCAGCAATGGGGTGGTCGCAGTTTCGTCATGATGCATCCGGCCCGCAGGCCGGCAGTTTGACACTCCTGCCCTAGGTTCTTCGAATGAACGAGATGTGTATGAAGACCAAAACCAGCTAAAGCAGAGGTCCCCAAAACCTTTGGGCACCAGGGACCGGTTCCGTGAAGAGAGGTTTTTCCGCAGACCGGAGGGGGCGTGGTTTTGTGTGCTACCTGCGTCTCGCAGATGGGGCTTTGCTTGTTTGTGTGGACCGGTGGCTGGCATGCCGCGGCCTGATACTAGTCCACGGACCAGGGGTTGGGGACCCCTGAGCTAAAGAACCAGCAGCTGTGATTTCACATAATGATAATATACTTGGGTGTTCTTGAAACAATGTACACAACAAATAATTAATATAAAGTAAAATATAACAGATGACAGAAAAAACATTAAAAACCAACTGTATTGTCCTAATGTAGCAATGGCTTGTGGGCCCAAATTAGAAATACTGACTTACTATATACTCCCCACAAATTCTTAAAGAAAGGGTAGGAGCAAACTGCAAAATTATCTATAGAAAGAAACATATGATCCAGTAAGCTACACTTGCCAGCTAAGAATGATGATTTTGCTTTGTTTGCATTTGCAGAAAATTACTGATGTAAGCAGCCTGTAACTAAAAGGGAACCAGTAACTAGCACCAGAAGGAAATAAACTCCAAAGACCTGCCACTCTTCCGAGAACATTGTGACCAGTTTCTAGGACTCATGAAGTAATCTATCACTGATCTACCAAATCAGAAGCCACGTGACATGGTTCCAATAGATGAAACTCTTCAAAGAACTTTGAGGCATTGTTTACCTTAAAGAATCTTTATTCAAGTAGCATGGCATCGGCACGTACATGGTTGAAGCCAAAATCTGAATTCTCCTGCCTTAAACACATAGTATCAAAGCACAATTCCCTCCTCTAATTAACAGACACAAATCTCATTCTCCAATTAGTTTGAAATGCAGACCTTCCCTCCAGTTCTCCAACCGCCATTTCTTATCATCTCTTATTTCAAACCTTGAAAAAAACACTCTACTACCATGTTGCTATGTCTAAATAATTCCCATACACATTCTTCCTCCTCGCCCCCCCCCAAGCATAATCTAATTCTAACTCTAAAAGTAACACACAAGTTAAGGGGGAAATGACTGCATTTTCATATATTGTCAAAGCAAGAACATCCAATGTTAGCAGCGTTGACACCATGCTTACCTCAGAGCAGTTGTAAAAATTAGGGCTTCTCCCATCTTTTGGATGTGGAGCAAGGCTTTTACTACTGTCCAAGAAATGCATAAGGCTCCTCAGAGCTCCTCCATGATCAACTTTTCATATGATAGAAGAGAAAAATACATGAAGAGTAATCATATTAACTATGTGTAATTTAAATTAATTCTAGCTGCGGTCCTAACCTCATCCACAGATAGTCCTTGGCTTACAACAGCTTGCTTAGTGAACATTTGAAGTTGCAACAGCATTGAAAAAAGTGATAGAGGACCATTTTTCACACCTCTGGCCTATGGTCACGTGATTTACATTGGGATGGTTGACAACTGACTCAGATTTATGATGGTTGCAATGTACCAGGAGTCACGTGATCATCTTTTGTGACCTTCTGACAAGCAAAGTCAGTGGGGGAACCAGCTTCACTTAACAACCGTGTTAATAATTTAACAACTGCAGTGATTCACTTAACAAATTATTAAGCAAACAAATTAACCCGGACAACACGATGTTTATCAAGCCTAATCAAATGTAATAATAGAAAATTAATCAAAACATTTTTTTGGGGGGAAAAAAGATATGTGGACTTCAACTCACAGAATTCCCCAGCCAGCAGAGTAGAGCTGGCTTGGAATTCTGGAAGTTGAAGTCCACACACCTCAAAGTGGCCATGGTTGAGAAACATTGGAGTAGGTAGCACAATGGTGACTTCCCAACTTTGAATATCTATTGATGAGGACTGAAAGTTGGGAGCCCCCCCAGAGTTTGGTGTAAGGTGGGCGGCTATATAAATGTTACAAATAAATAAAATTTATTTCTGTTTTCTTGCAAACAAAAAACAAAAGTGCCAAGAAAAGTCATAAAATGGGACAAAACTCACTTAACGAATCTCTCACTTTAGCAAACATAAATTTTGGGGTCAACTGTGGTCGTAAGTTGAGGACTACCTGTACTTTGAGGGACTGTAGACTCAAGCACATTGGTCAAGTTAACAAGCAGTTCTCAGCTCAACAAAAGGTGAACGCTGCTCCTCTATAGACAATGGAATTAGATTCCAGGCAGTCTTAAGCTAAATCTCTTGGCGTTATAGACCACAGATTCAACAGACATCTCTCTGGCTTCCAGCAATTCAGCATTCTTTCTCTTTACCTCTGGAGCTGCTTTCTTGGTTAAACGTATCTTGAAATCCTCTCAAAGGAGCACCAGAGTGAGCCACTTATGGCCCACCATATATATTGTTGGATTACATCATCTACCCTCCTGGACTCTTTCTGACTGGGGACAGGCAGAATGGGATGAGCAAGAAAAAAGTCAAAGCTAAATGTATTCTTGATGAAATAGGTCCACGTGCACCCTATCGCTTTATACCCCAATCATTTTATCCTGTCCTAGAAGAACAGGAGGCAAAAACTGCCTCCTATTCATCCTTGAATATAAATGGATTAGGCTTCACTAAGATGAGTATGACAAAGGAATGCAATATGTCTCTCTCTGCAGGGCATATAAGGGCAGGATGCTATAAGCCCAAAACAACTGCAACAAACAAACCACTTTATTTATACGCAGACCTGCCCAGCTACCAATGAATATTTTGCCAGTGAGTGTTTATCCTAGTCCAGCTTTAGCATTTAAATGTGTGGCATCACCCCTCCTAACATGGACAGTAAGCCACTGAACGTGAATTTAGTCATCTGGAGTCATCACTTGGAGAACAGCATATGTATTACAACTTTAGCTGAAAAAGAGACCTATTTGTGACATTCAGTCCTTATGCTACTCACTCCTTGTTCCTTCTCCTTTTTGCAGTTGTGCAATCACAACAGTTCAGTGGCATTAGAAGTCAGGGTCCAAACTGAAGTTTCAACATAGCAGAGAATTTAATCTCTTGACAGATTAAAACATGTGGGAGTCAACGTTGGGTGTGCAGCCTTGGGACTTCCTATCCACTCTGCTGTAGAGAAATGCCAGTGGCATTCTGGCTAGGAATTCAGGAAGTCATCATCTGGAAAGCATCACTGGGGAGGAAGACATGGGGGTGGGGGTGGGGAGTGATCTAGTTTCAGGAAAGTTATCTCCATCTATTTTCCTTCCTTCCCTCTCCTCCCCACTCCATTCCAACCAGAATCTTTGTTTCTAAGCTACACAACCATTCTCCATGATTTTCTATGCGTCCGCCGCTCACAAGATCACTGTCTACTCTGTTCCACTTCTTTTTACCACCCATTCAGCTTTCTCCAGCCCTTTCTTCCCATCCCCCCAAGGACCAGGCTCTTTCTGCCCCTTAAGCGCTGAAACATTTCTCCACCTTTTGCTCCACATTCAGCAGTTTTCTACTTCTTTTGCTTCTTATATGGAATGGAATGGAATGGAATGGAATGGAATGGAATGGAATGGAATGGAAAGAAGGAAGGAAGGAAGGAAGGAAGGAAGGAAGGAAGGAAGGAAGGAAGGAAGGAAGGAAGGAAGGAAGGAAGGAAGGAAGGGAACCTAAATTTATTTAGAACCCCCACTCAATCAGCATATGGCAGCCATTTCCAACTCAACACCCATAAGACCTGTTGGATTACAACTTCCATCATCCCTATTCATAAAATAAGGTAAAATCCAATCTGGGCAGGAAGATCTAAGCCAGGAGTCCTTCACTAACTGCACCAACCCCTCAGGATCTTGTTTCATTCCACCGTGTGCTTCACTATTTTCTTCCAATATTTGCACTTACGCCTCCAGGTTTCTGAGTATTTCTCTCCATCCCTGGCCACTTCTCAATCTTCGGCCATCCTGGGTGAAGTTTTCAATCTCAGCCAATGCGACTACTGGCTTGGTCCACCCAGAACGCAGGCTTCGGATTGCTTCGCTCGTCCTATCCCGCTTGCTCAGGCACAGGCCAAATTAAAAAAAAAAAAAAAAAAAACACCAACTCATGAATTTAGCTCCTTCTTTGTCAGATCAAAAGCAGAAGTGGGGGTGTGTTTGGGCAGACCTAAAAGGTCCTGTAGTTCCTACTTGGTTCTGTGTATTCGCTGTGATTTTTACTCAATCCTGAGAACTGACACGGTGGAGCAAAGAATGCTGCTCCCCCTGCTTGCTGCCTGTTTTCTGTAGCTGAAATAAGCCTAAGGATCCCCATTATTTCCAAGGCCCTTCCCTTTGCCTTTCGGTGCATCTGAATGGGATTGCTAAGAATCAGCATCATCACTTGGAGACTTTTTGTTCTCTGAACAGGATATCCACAAGTGATTCTACTCTGAATTCTACAGTGAACGCACAGATCACAGGGGACCTCTGTTGGCTGCTTAGTGCATTCCCAAATTAATGCATTTCCACGTCGCTGTCAAAATAGCATTTCTTGGACTCAAAGCAGGCTAGACCAAGGAATTATTCATCTGTAGTTACAGAATCCAACTTTTTTTTTCTTCTATTTTCCAATCTGTAATTGGGATCAGCTTCAGGGGAAGCTTGTCTGAAAAATTTCTGAATTTAGAACTGTAATGCAGTTGTATGATGCTTGTCCAGAGAGTGGGTGGGGGTGGAAACAATGGGAAGAAACTGCTATTCTAGCCAAATTTAATTCAGCCTCAGCTATCTGATTCAAAGGAAAGTCTTTTAAATGTTCCTCAGTTTTTGTTTTTATTTCATTCTGTGCCAATCTTGTAAACACATTCCGATCTGCAGGTGATATTTTAAGGATTGCTTGCCTGAGGCAACGATAACATGTAAACAAAATGTTTTGCTGTTCACGAGAAAACATAAAGCATCTCTTTGGAGGTATACTGTAGTGGGACAAGACCTATCATAGCTCCTGGTCCCCTTGAAATCTAGACCTCAACATAATATAATAAACCTTTGTTGTCAAAGTACAACATCTGTACATTGAGATTAGCTGAGCCTCCCCCTGTGCTCTCTCCCCACAACACACAGTGATAACAAACCCTCCATCCCACCACACTATGTGAACCGACTACACCACACACCAGCCTCCCAAGTCAATTCTGCATAAGATTATGTCCCATTTAAAAGCCTAACAGCCCACGAATAAAAGCTATTTTTCAGCCTGTTGGTACGGCTGGCTATATTCCTATATCTCCTCCCGGATGGTAGGAGAGTAAAGAGATACCGTCCAGGGTGTGAGTCATCCCTGACAATCTTCCTCACTCTTCCAAGGCAACGAGCCCTGGCGATGTCATCCAGGGGTGTCAGGGAACAGCCCACAGTGTCTTGTGCTGGGCTCACTACCCTCTGTGATACTTTCCTGTCCGCGGCTGTCAGACCAGCATACCAAACCACAATACCATACGAGAGGACGCTCTCTGTGGTAGACCGGTAAAAGAGGGTCATTAGACTGAATGAAATAATTTCACATTAGGAATCTTTCAAATCCCTCTTCCACCCCTAATCTGCCTTATCGTAATGGTAGGCTTTTAACAAAAAAAAAATGATTGTTATTACTATAGATTTTTATTATTTATTTATTTATTTATTTATTTATTTATTTATTTATTTATTTGTTTGTTTGTTTGTTTTTATAAACCGCCCTTCTCCCGAGGGACTCGGGGTGGTGTACAGAGTAAGGTAGGTATACAGATTGCACAATAAAAAACAATAGTAAAATTATTACTAAGGCCAGAGACCACAGAATCCTAAGCCCTTCCAAAACAAAACAAAAAGCTGTAACAGCAGATTTGTTTATGTGTACAAAATCTCAGCAAAAGCACATCACCAAATAGCGACCACAGCCAAGCTGAAAAGCACGTTCAGCTTAAATGGAAAAAGCAGGAGATATATTTAGCTTTATGCTCCAGTTTATAACCAAATCTGTTTGCCATTTTCCTTAGAGATTAGTTCAGCCATGGCTTTCCATCTGTCATGAAATGCACTACAGAAATGGCCCATTGCTGGCGCTTAACATGCTTCAGTTAAACAGTTTAGAGTCTTGCTCATATTTTATTTAGGACATGACTTGTTCTTAAAAGTCTCGTATTTTGAAGCAGTATATTGCAGAGAGCCTGAAAGTGTACATGCTTCACCCAAGCAAAATTTAGTCTCCTTTCAGCTAAAGTTGACTGATGACTTCACACATCAGTATTTTCTTGCAAGAATATCAAAGTAGATTGCCAGTACAATACGTTATTCCAAAAGATTTTTTCCCCCTTTAATTACCAGCCTAGTTTACAATCCTGAGATTTCTTAAGGTCTCTCATCCAGCCGTAATGACAACAAATACTGCTTAGTTTTTGACAATCAACTAGGTAAGTACCAACTAACAACGAACAGCAATGATAAATGTTGAAAGAATTTTTTTAAAAAAATGAAGCGAAGCCAGATTATAAAAGCCAACATTTTCTAAAAGTTCTAGACTTTATAATTCAAAGCAGATCTTGGGATTTCCTAAAATAAGCTTAAGGTTTATTCATATAACGTTTGCAGGAAGCTTGCCTCTTACCATAGCAATATCTCCTCTTCAAACATCTAACTTAAAGTCAATGCGAAAAGAAAATCCCAAGTCTGTGCCTTGTTTCACATACAGTACCAATAATTTACTGGGAGACACCCACAGCTGACACATCAGTTATGAATACTTGCCAAGATGTTTATACTGAAAATTATTTGCATTTTGCGATGTAAAATACGTACCGGAAATGGAAGACTGGTTTCTTTTTAGAGAACTTTAATGTTCTTTAATCTTCGGCTTTGAAACGGAGATGAGCACCGGCCCCTAGAGTTGGAAACGACTAGCACACATGTGCGGGGGAACCTTTACCTTTTTTACCTTTTAATGTGAAAGATGCATTAGAGGAGATGGAAAAGGACAAAGTAAAATTTAAAAAAGCAAAAACGTAAAAACATAGTGTTAGGAAAGATGGCAAAGGCCAAAGCAAGGGATGAGGTTGTACACGTTCATATTCTATTTCCCCATCAGGATGTAGGTGTTCAAACAAAAGGCTTCATGGAAAAAAATATGGTTTTGCTGAAGCAGAAGCAGAATGCCATGTAATCGTTGCGGTGAATGGAAAAGAGTGTAAAAGTATCAGGCTAGAAACCAGGAAACTAAGTTCTACTTGAACCTTGATCATAAACCTGGCTGGGTGACTTTGGCCAGTCATTCCCAGCCCAGTTCAGCTCACTTGTTTTTGTGGGGAAAAATAGGAGGAGGAGGGACTATTAGATATGTTTGCCCTCTTGAGCTATTTATAAAATTAACAAAAGCAAGATTTAAAAAAAAAATCTTTAAAAATGGAAGGGCTACATATCAAAACTCAGAAAATACATTTTCTTGGTTTAGTATACAGATGCATTATACAAGGGTTCAGATGCTGTGATTCTTCAAAATAATTCTTCACTCTTAACATTTTCAAAAAGTAGGGAATAGAAAGGATGCTCATAAAATGTGTGTGTGTGTGTGTGTGTGTGTGTAAGAGAGAAAGAGAGGGAGGAGGGAGGGAGGGAGAGGGAGAGAGAGGGAAGGAGGGAGACACACAGAGAAGACTTGAATGGGTCCCATCCAACAATATGTTGTTCAATGGTGCGAGGTACCACATTTAGGCAGGAAAAACCAAATTGCACAGAGTACAAAATCGGTGATATCTGGCTCACCAATAGTTCTTGGCAGAAGGATCTGGGAGTATAGATTGATCACAGGATTAACATGAGCTAGCAATGTGCCACAACTGCTAAGAAAGCTAATCAAGTTCAAGCTTCATCAACAGGGATATACAATCAGTCCTCGACTCACAACCACAACTGAGCCCAAAATTTCTGTTGCTAAGTGAGATAGTTAAGTGAATTTTGCCCCATTTTATGACCTTTCTTGCCACAGTGGTCAAGTGAATCACTGCAGTTGTTAAGTTAGGAATATGGTTGTTAAGTGATTCTGTTTTCCCCATTGACTTTGCTTGCTAGGTCACAAAAGGTGGTCACCTGACCCCAGGACACTTGAATGGTCATAAATATAAAGCAGTTGCGAAGCATCTTAATTTTGATCACGTGTCCATGGGGAAGTTGTAATGGTCATAAGTGTGAAAAATAGTCACTTTTTCCAGTGCTGTTCTAACTTCATGTGATCACTAAAACGAACTGTTGTAAACTGAGGACCACCTATCATGTCATGGGAAGTGATAGCACTGCTCTACGCTGCACTGGTCAAACGTCACTTGGCATACGGTTTTTATTGATAAATTTTAATGGTATGTGTTAGGCATATGGTGTTAGCCTACAATGTTGGGTTGAAAATATATTAACCATAATGTTATGACTTTAAGAAGTTAAATGGCCAATGGGTGTGTAAGTGTTCTCATGGCCATAAGAGGAAGCTAGGAACGTAGCTTCTCTCTCTCTCTGAATTCACTGATCTCTACTGTTACTGTTTTTGCTCTGCTGTTGGTTTACTACTGTTGTATAAACCTGAACTGTGTATTGACCTCTGGACCGGTAAAAAGACTTTGTAGTTTGGATTACTCTTTGGACTGTTGCTATTGTTTATCACCTGGACTGTTTATTTTTGACTGTGCATTTTTGTTTTTACACCACCTCAAAAGTAAACTACTTTTTTGCTTTTACAACTCAGTGTACTCTTGTGTGACTCTTGCTGCTCTCAGTACCCTTCCTTGTCTGTGCAACTCTTTGGTAGCACAAGGAGACCCTGCACAACAAATTCCTTAACAGTATGTGGGAATGATTATGGGAAACAAGGAAGAACCGCAGCTTGGGAAATAGTCAGATAAAGAGGCAACTTAGCCATGGAAGGAATATGGACATGGCAAATGTCTGAGAAGGGACCCTCCCTAGTTGCTTGGGCAGTGAAGGCAATGGGAGAGAGAGATACTTTCACACTTGTAAAAGACTGTTAATGTAACCTTACAATAAAGTAGTGTTAGCAGGAGTGGCAAATATCTGTAGCTCAGGTGTAAGATGATGGGTGAAGGTTCATTCTCCGAGCTTGCGTGTTGGTTTCCAAATGTTTCTTTAGCAGGCTAGGCAACATCTTCAGCGGAGCTTGGGGGAAAGAAACAATGTAATCCACAAAATCAGCTCTAACCATTGTGATCAATTATGCGTGGGACAAAGATCACGTCAATTAAAAACCAGGATCCACGAACACCGGCTGGCAGTCAAACGCCATGAGCCCAAATCCTTAATCTCTACCCACACCGACACCAAACAACACCCGTTCCATTGGAGCGACACAAAAACCATTGGCCACGCTACCATCCGCCACGCTCGTGAGTTCATGGAAGCCTGGCCCTCCACAAGCAATTGAATCAACAGACACACTGACCTACAACCAGCTTACAAACCCTTCAAGGATCAAAATCTACCCCACAGCCAACCAGAGACGGCACCAACTCTCAACAAACTCACGCAAGCTCACCTCCCAATGACCTTGACCTGATCATCAGAAGATTCTCACACCTGACCCATCACAAGACCCATCAAAAGACCCTCACTTGACACACCCACACCTGAAGCCCTTATAAACAGAAGAACACTGACACTGATGTCCCCTAAGCTCCACTAAAGATATTACCTAGCCTGGTAACGAAACGTTTGGAAACCAACCCACAAGCTCGGTGAACGAAACTTCACCCTCAAAGTAGCATTAGTTCACCTGGGCATGCTTCCTCTCTGGATTACTTCACAAGGCTGACATCACCACAATACAAGGGGCATACTGAGAAACTGGAAAGAGTGCAAGAATGAGAAGGACAATAAGATTCTTGGAGGCTCAAACCTATAAAAAGAGATTAAAGGTACGTAATATGTTCAGTCTAAAGAAGCTGAGGGGAGATGATAGCCATCTGCTAATACATGAAGCGATGTTACATGGTGTGTGTGTGTGTGTGTGTGTGTGTGTATTCTCTAAACAAGAGCCAATTAATCAAAGCTTAACAAATTCAAACTTGAAGTAAGGAGGAATTTCCTAACTGTGACAGCTGTTAAGAAGCTGAACAGCCTCTCTCTTGAAGCCACAAGAGCTACATCGCTGGAAGTTTTCAAGAATAAAACTGCACAGACATTTGTTCAGACATTGGTATCAGGAAACCTGAACTGGGCAGGAGGTTGTGTAACCTGCCGCCGTCCACATGCTGGCATCATCACATGTTGCAGCACCTTCCCCACCTATGGGAAATTGCCATGAGCTTAGAGAGCAGAGGTGGCACATTTTGATCTTAAAATACACTTCTAGTATGCTATGTGATCCAAAGTTTTCAGCTTCTTTATCATTATGTGAAAGCCGCAAAGTTTTATTCAAATATATTTACTGGCAATAACTTGTTATTTCACTTCCTAGCACCATATTCTTTAGGTACCTAGTATGACAGGACCGTACCAGTTTAGCTGCATATCCTTAAGAGAAAGCAAAATACTTATTTTCAAACAGCATGCCCGTTCCTTGGTTTTGCATGGGAAAGAAAACCAAGATATAGCTGGGAAATTATTGTTAAAAGCACAATACTATTTCACAGCAGGAAACCAACACCTACTACCTACTCCAAGAATCGCCAGAAGATAAGTCACTGCAAATTTATGAAATTAGTATTGTCAAGGCACATAAAAGTTAACCCTTTCCATTTCACCCCACTGCCGTTCTTTTTTTTTTAGAAAAATTAATATACCCAAAGAATAGCACTCCCACTGAAGTGTCACCTTTGGCCCTTAGATTAAGTACTCCGTACAGGGTTTGTGACATCATTTCACATTGCAAATAGAGGGCCACAAATGAGAACACGTCACAACCTCAGCAAAAATCAGACCCATCAAAAACTGGAAGACCCAGTAGCAAACAGTCTTGTTGTTTTAAAAAAAGTTGCTACCCTAAAAAGAGATTCATGGGAATGGGGAAGGAGGATGATCATCTGATTATCCGCAGCAAGATGCAACCAAACCCGCAAATATTGTGAAGACAATCCTCTCGTTACCTTTCTGAAGGACAAGCTGCAGCGACGTCTGACTCTTTAACGTCTCCGAGTCCATTGGCGACTCCATTGCAAGAGTCCTTCCTCATCACCCCGTCGGGAGTCCTTTCCAAAAACTGAGCGTCTTCTTTGATACGCTGCTGGATCATTGGAGTAAGTGGCATTTCAAAGCTGAAGTAGCTGTCAGGCTCAGAATATAACGTTTCTAGTGACTCGGCACTGTAATATAAAGATGCATTGTCCAGAATGCTTTCAAACTGGGAGCTGTACACATCTGTTGAGATTTCAGAGAGTTGCCCAAGGACATCTTCCATTTTCCCATTGAGCCCTTCTTCTTCTTCTTCCTCCTCCTCCATTAGCCTAGGAATCAAAATTGGGTTGTTGTTGTTGTTTTTTTATAAGTGCTTTAATTTACTTTATAAGCTTGCATGTGGGCAGGGTTCACATTTTCTCATAATGGTGTTCATGCAAACACATGCAAACAGCTATTCCTCTTTTTGATCGTCATGTACTAGCCTTTAACGTCTGGTTACAATTGTTGTGATGGAAAACAGACACTTTTGTCTCCTCCCCCCCACCCCCCACCCGTGACTTTCCATCCCCCACATTCAGACCCAGGATGGAGTAGAAACAAAAGTGGCTGCGATGGGATGATGTGTACGAAGAAACATCAGCTCATTGTGTTCAATGGAAAAAAGGCGCATTGTGTGTCTCTATTTTATATTACTTCTCAGAGATTCTGGAGCTACCGTACTAAATCCTTTCTTCTAACAGCTCAGGCAGTTATTTAAAGAAAAAGCAACAACAGGAAAGATTAGAAATAGAGAGAGAATGTGTATTTTGGAGGCCCGGAAGATAAATGTTAAGAGTCTTCTTTCCTTCTTTTTCTTATATTCTACAATTAATGGATTCTAAAGGTTTTAAGCTCAAAAAGACTCAAGAAAGCATAATGGTGTTTCTGTGCTGAATAGTTTTTAACATTATCACTATTAGTGTTAAAGGTAAAGGTAAAGGTTCCCCCGCACATGCGTGCTAGTCGTTTCCAACTCTAGGGGCCGGTGCTCATCTCCGTTTCAAGGCCGAGGACATCTCTGTGGTCATGTGGCCGGCATGACTAGACGCCAAAGGCGCACGGAACGCTGTTACCTTCCCACCGTAGTGGTCCCTATTTTTCTACTTGCATTTTTACGTGCTTTCGAACTGCTAGGTTGGCAGAAGCTGGGACGAGTAACAGGCGCTCACTCTGCTGCGCGGCACTCGGGATTCGACCCGCCAAACTGCCGACCTTCTGATCGACAAGCTCAGCGTCCTAACCCACTGAGCTACCGCGTCCCTTTTATTAATGTGTTTATATATATATATATATATATATACACACACACACACACCCCTACAAAATTTCAAAACTTGCTGCTTTGCTCCACACAGCCCTGTCACAAGGCCATTCCTTTGATATGATTGGAACAGGAATTGGAGCAATAAAAAACTAACATTAGATCTGCTCTGCTTCCAAAGAGACTGGGACTATTCAGGGACCTTTCATCACTGATGGTGGACATGAGACAAAGCAAAGAAATATAAGAGTAGGATTCACATCTTAATACAGAAAATTCTCAAAGTGAATATAACAATAAAACCAGAAACTTCACTTTTGGGTTTAACGGAAAAAGACTTGGGGAAAAAATTGGCACTTTGGTGGTTATATATGTTGATGGTAGCAAGATTACTTTATGCACTAAAATGGAGGGACACTTTGATTCCCACAATGGATGAATGGCTGCAAAAGTTGATGGACTTAGCAGAGAAGGCTAAATGGACTGCTTTGATTAAAGAAAAAAAACAATTACTTTTGTTTCTACTTGGAAATTGCTTCTGGACTTTGTGCTTGAGGTGGGGAAAAAATGGAACTTTAATTTTGGGTTTTACTGATTAGACAGATTTGTTGTTATAGAAATGGCTAGTTTATACTATTACGTAAAAAGTAAAAGATGAGGTTTGATGTTATCTTATTTTACTGCACCAAAGGGAATCAGAAATCAATGCCTCTTCTTTCTTTTTGCCTCTTTCACTACATTTTTCCTTTCCCTATTCCCTCCCCTATTTTCGTACTATTTTCTTTTTTGTATTTTTGTATTTTATATTATAAACTAATAAAAAAAACCAGAAATTGGAGCATTAAAAAAGTAACACAGGATCTGCTCTGCTTCTGAATGCCCAAGAAACATCACAGAGAAGAACTTTGTCCTGTTTGAGGAAGATCTAAATCTTGGCTAAAAAATGCTATTTGGTCCTTTCCAAATTAGCACCATCAGCAATCAAGCCAAGGAATGAGAGAGTGGGGAAATGTAAAGTTAGTATCTTTTACTCCTGCCACATGTCTTCTCCAAGCTGCAATTTGCCTTAGAGACCATAAGTTACAGCTTGTGGAGTCTTAAAATCTTTAAAAGCATTAAGCCCTTGCGCCGTGATATAACACTTTTAATTGCTTAATCGTTTTTTAAAAAAATCAAAAAGAGGTCTTAGAAACAGAAACAAGAATGTGTCCTCATTCTTTTATTTCTCCTCTCTGGTGATTGGCCTCAATCTTAAATTGCCTTTGGACTGTTCAGTTATTTATAGTACTTAATAGAAAACAGGGTTTCCTTTTAAATATAATTCAAAATTATTTAACTAATTGTATTCAAGGGGATCCTAGACGTTATAAATAAAACCATCATGAGTGCCAATATTAAACTGCATCACAACTGAGACCATTGGAAATTCCTTATTTTTTCCTCTAAGCTCTTAATTGAAGCTTAATCATTGGCCTGATTCACACATGAAGCTAAAGCTGACTTCTTATGGTTTATTCAAAAATACCATGACATAGTATGTATGAATTCAAACTGAGTTCAGAAGTCATACTAAGCCATAATTGAATAGGTTTTGGTTCATGATTTACCATTTATCAACCCAACCAACTATGGTTCAGCTACTGTAGGTGGTGATCAGGCTGAGCTTGAGGGAGGAGTCAAGTGCATCATCAGTCTTGAGTCCCTTCGTGCCCACAAGAGATCTAAGTCCAGCCGACCTTGAATTCCATTGATTCTTCTCTACCGCCAATTTGCCTTGACCGTTAGTAGTTCAGATTATAGTTTAGAGATAGCATGAAATAAACTTGTATTCATTTTGGACCTAAACCTGGCTCTCAATTTCTTGTGGCTGACAGTTAATGTTAAGTAGATCATTGCACTATTTTATATGTGTATCACATTATTATCCTTATACCAACTATGAATGCTTATTGAGTTAAGTGACTTGGAAAATCCTTTCATCTATTTAATTATTAGATCAAATAAAATAACTACTCTCCTGAGATATTCCATGAAGATAAGCACTATAATCCAGATCCCTCATTTTGAAAAAAAGGCCAACCCATGCTTAGTCATAGCAAAGCCCATTTAATACTGATAACGCAGTTGCTATGGCATCAAGAAGGCCAGTTATTAGAACAATTTAACTAAGGTACGTTATAGTGAAGACTCCTGCTGGTGTGTTTACAATTAAAGTTAACACATTACTCATTTCTACATTTTGTTTATACTATTAAGTGTTTACTTACCATGCAAATTAAAACCTATGTATGCAAACTGTGATTAAAAAACGTACTGGTACTAATAAATCATTCATTGTATGAGAAAGCTGACCCTATCTACTTGTTAGAGCAGTAAAACAGTTTATCTTAGCAAAGAAGAGAGCTTGAGCTGAGTTAAAAATAGAAACACCACATTAAGGGAACCTCTTAATATGCACATGGACTAAGGATACAATGGAGATTTATCTTCCTTATTCCAGAATAATGTTTTCTGAGATTCTAGAAAGGTAGTAACAGGCATCTTGATACTATTCAGCTCTCTAACAAATTTCCATCAGATCTGGGTACCATAAACATAGACAAAGAAAAGGATTGTGGGAGTTGTAGGGGGGGGGGAGTATTGGAACTATAGATTGCCTAATTCTGAAATTAAAGCCAAATAGAGACAAAGCCATATTCTAAGTGACTATATACACCTCCCTTGGCACTAGCTAAGTTATCTATCCAGTTGTCTTTTTACATTTCTTAAAAAATTCTTTTTTTCAAAAATTGCAAACTGGCATGCTGTGATGCTGCCATGATGCCTTCAACATCATCTTCATTGATAAAATTTTGAAGTCCCAAAAAGGCTCCAGAAATATTTTTTAAGAAATAAAAGTGATGCACAGCTACAGCTCAGGGTTTGGAAGTGCACTTAATCCAAACATAAAGTTAAGAAGAGCAGAGAGTATCCTGTGTGGAAAAGACAAAAAACAGGTTGTAAATAATATTCTGGGAAGTCAATGATTTGCAATTTGTTATATGCCCCATGACAGCCCTTTTGTGAATGGACCAGCTTTTCCACCCAGCAATCATTTTAGGAGAGAGCCCATAATATGTTTTGAACATTCCAAATGTGGCCCCAATTAGCTAAGATTGTGCAGAATACTGTCGATATGTAGTGGTTACATCTAGTCCTTGGCTTATGACTATAACTAAGCCCAGAATTATGGTCAAGTTATGCCAGTCATTAAACAGGTTATCGTGTGACAGTCCTGATTTTATGACTTTTTTGTGGCAGTTGTTAAGTGAATGTGGTGTCATTAAATGAACCCATTGTCTACAATGGCTACTTTTTGCCATAAAACCAGAGGTAAAAGTTCTAAATTGTGGTCAGATGACTGTGGGACACTGCAAACTGCTGTAAATGTGGACAAAATCATGTAATCATGTAATGGGGGGGGGGCAGCTGTTGGAACTTCAAATCCGGATCCTGATACTTTTGGGGGATCTATTGTATCTCTGAATGGCTGCTAAGTGACTGGTAATATGTTGAAGATTACCCATACAGCACTGAATGTGGAATGAAGTTTTCTTGAAGTAACCTTAGATTTTTCTCCATCACAAACAATACAACTTACACGTCCTTTAAGGAAGACAGAAACAGCCATTTTTGCTGTCTTAAGCTCCTGGGGCAATTCAAATTTAAATCTAAATACAAACATTTTGTTTTTCCCATCTATTCGCTTATGGATAGACTTGGGAAGTTGGAAAAGCAGAAATCTTTTAAAATTCAAATCTTCTACTACCCTAAATGGCAGGCTGGGTAGCTGGGTAGCTTGGCAAAACAAAATGTGCACCAGAAGAATTCTAGGCGGGGAGCAGCTGAACGGGGGGGGGGGGGGGGGGAAGCTGAGAAAGAAAAGCTGCTATATTCAGATGTTTGGGGAAACGATCTGTTTGGAGAAAAAGTGGCAGGAGAGATTTGCACTCGGAACCTACAAACCTTGCCTATTGTCTCTAAAGCCTTCCACAGGAGGTAGGGTTGCCCATTTAGATGCCTAGGTATCTTTATAACTTACATGCAGTAAGCATACTGGGTTTTCCTCAGACAGTTTGATCTGATGCTTAAGGCACCAGGCTAGAAGCCAGGAGACTGTGAGTTCTAGTCCCGCCTTAGGCCTGGCTGGGTGATTTTGGGCCTCTCTCTCTCTCTCTCTCTCTCTCTCTCTCTCCCTCTCTCTCCCTCTCTCCTCTCTCTCTCCCTCTCTCTCTCCCTCTCTCCTCTCTTTCTCTCTCTCTCTCTCTCTCCCTCTCTCTCCCTCTCTCCCCTCTCTCTCTCTCTCTCCTCTCTCCTCTCTCTCTCCCTCTCTCCTCTCTCTCTCTCCAAATCACCTCACAGGCTTGTCGTTGTGGAGAAAATAGGAGGAGGAAGGAGTACTTCCTTGTATGTGTTCACCATCTTGAGTTATTGATAAAAATAACAAAGGATAAATGAATAAATAAATGCAAACAAACAAACAACTTCAGGGAGGGCTCAGTTTCTCAAGCAATGCTGAGCAGATGCCAGCAAGTACCAAGCTAGCATCCAAATCAAGACTGTCTCAGCTGGGATTTTGCCTGATCTGTTAGATAATTATTATTTATCATTCCCAGCCAATACTGCCAGCTATACTGCCTGGGAAAATGGGAGTTATTGTCTGATTATATTGAAAGAGCACCAATTTGGCCACAGCTAAACTAAAATACAGGCACATGCTTCAGCACATACAAAAATCATGCACAAAAAGCCTCTTCCCTTGCCTACATATTCATGGATGATCATTTTAGGGTCTTCCTCAACTTTTCAATTTCCCAATTTGTTGAGAGTAATACCACAAGTGAACATTTTGACCTGTGCCAAACAGCTAGGACAGTCAAAATAATTGAAAAGGAGCAACAGCAGACGTACTTAGCATTTCAAAGAGCGTCCTGTGACTGGCACTGGATGAAAATTTGTGGCTCTACATTCAAACTTTACTGTTGCTATGTAGAAGAATCCAAGGATTTTTCAAAGCAAAAGCACAAAACAGGAGTTTGACTAAATTTAAGCAAGAGTGGCTTCCCTATATCTCAGTCAACAAGATAAACTCACAGAGAATGGATTTTGAGGGGGTTTTACAGAGATTTTTTTTAGTTAAGCTGACATAATGAATCTAGTTCTATATGTTTAATTAAATAATTTAAACTTTATGATAAATGCAAATCTTTCATTTATCAATATTTTATTCTTCAACCACTGTCTTCTCTCATCCTTTTTGCTCTCATGTAGCAATTTGCTGTTCCTTAAATGTGTTGATCAAATTATTAATTTAAAAATAAAACAAAGCAAAATCAGTGTTCAGGAAAAAAAATACATGCAAAAGGAATTATAGTAAAAATAATCCTCAAGTTACGACCATTGCAGTTGTTAAGTTAATAACATCTGGATTCCTTTCTGACTCTGCTTTTCAGAAGGTCGCAAAAGCTGATCACACGACTCCAGGACACTGAAACTGTCATAAATATGAACCACTTGCCAAGCATCTGAATTTTGATCATGTGACCAGGGGGATGCTAGAATGGTCATAAGTGTGAAAAACGGTCATAAGTCACTTTTTTCAGTTCCGTTGTTAACTTTGAAAGGCCACTAAATGAACTGTTGTAGGACTAGCTGCACTTGTTTTTTAAATGCACAAAGCATCCTAACACATCAGTACATGGTGCAAACACATTTTGTTTAAAAAAAACCCACCAGATTTGCTAAATATGGAAGAATCGGAGAGGCAATTGCACAAAATAATTTGAATATTACTGTGATGGTTAAATAGGAAGGTGATGTGCTATATATTTATCCATCTAATCAAAATAGCTACAAATATTGATTCTCTAATAGTTGGTTTAAGAGGCTGCTGTGATCAGCAACTGCCAATTTCCCAATCCTTTAAGAACTCTACTGGGAATAGACCTGCAAAAAACTTGAATTTACAAAAAAAAGGGGGGGGAGCTTACAGAAGTTTGCAGGAATTTTCCCTCTTTCTCAGCCAGAACAATTTGCAGTTGGCCTGATCCAGCTGATCTATAGTTCTCTCACTCATGGAAAGATCTTCAAACTTGCAGGCCCTTCACATAGTAAAATATATCCCCACCTCCATCCATCCATCCATCCCCATGCATGTGTAGGAGAAGAACAGGGGGAGGAGTTAAGCAAGTCATCAGCCTAGATAAATTACATTCCCACAAACAATCTAAGTCCAACCTCTCTTGAATTCTGCTGACCCTTATCTGGCGCAAATACTGTTTGTTGACTAGATTATTGTCAGGCAGGACCATAGGTTAAGTTGCAGTTAGTAAGATTTATTGCTCAAGCCTATACCCAAGAATCTAGTCAACTAAGGTTCAACAACCCTACAGCATGTGACTTTATGGAAGGTTCTTCATTTAAAAGTTACTGGAAGGACCCCACATAAATTGTGCAATGCCCTCCACTGCTAGAGGCTCATTGCATTTGTTTTACACAGTTGTGTCTTAGGTTTCCAACCAGTGTAAACTAGATCTGTGGTTTCTGATCTGTCTACAGTTGTGAAAAAGCTTTGTGTGATGTGATTTTCTGATTACTGTTGTGTATGTACTGTTGCGATAAATAGTAGTGTTCCACTCGGCGTACTTTGTGTTGAACAGCACTGCAAAATTTGAAATATTAAAGCAGCCATGCCTCTGTCCTCTCCACCCCAGAACAATGATGGAATCACATGTCAGCACATTCTTAAATAATAAAAGAAATCAATGTTATCAATATGTTCTCTTCTGCCCCTGCATTAAACATGAATATTAGTAATTGTTGTTACCTGTCCTTGTCTGGCCCAGATTTTCCTTCCTGACCCCAATCCTTTTCTTTACTTCCAGAGACTTCATCTTCTTCACCTTTTGTCAAGGATGTCAGTGATTTGAGGTTTTTCCAGGACACATTCCAAGGGTGATCAGGCAAGCCAATTAATCCTGTTGAAGGAATGTATGATGTGTGATAGTTTGGCAAGTTGGAGAAAGTTCTCCTTTCTACACTCTCTATTTCAGAATGCCCCTTTTCTTTCTGTTCCTCGGCTTTTTGTATCCAAAGAATCTCCACCCCTTGAAATTCCACATGTTTGTTCACTGCTGTCTCTTTCGATATCCTCCTCTCGGGGAACACTTCGGCCTTTTCTGCATCAGCCATGGCAAACTCCCGCTCAAATTCTGCCCAGGCATCTCTGACACCACCATCAATGCTCAGGTTTTCATCCTTTGGACCAGCCAAAGGCAGGTGACTACTCCTTTCACATATTTTCTGGGCTTCCTCAGTTCCTCCACCGCCAGAGGTTTGCAAGGTCGCAGGCTGAACTTTCACAGTTAAGATCATAGAGTCCTCTTCTGTGATCCAGTACAATTTTCTCTCCGATATTACCTCAGATGGAAGAGGTATTTCTGAAGGCTTTTCCTGCCCTGCAAGAACCTTCTCCCTAGGTACCTCTTCAACTGTTCTCTCAGTCCTTCTCTCACTTTCCATTTGTATCTCTGAACCAAAAACTTTACTGCCTGCATCCTGAGCCTTTTCTGATTCTAAATCTTGAGAAATCTCACTCTGTCTGTTGAGAAGCTGGGAATGTTCTTCCTCTTGGGGCAGGCTTTGCAATGTTTCAGAAGCTGTTTCCATTCCATCACTAGAACTGCCATTTTCATAAAGTTTGTGGAGCATCTGATCACTCAGATGTCCATCCAAAGCACTTGTTACGTCTTCCCCTTGAATCTCAGATGATTTCTCCAGTGTCTGAGCTTCTACAGACCCATATTCCGGGAATTCATTGATGTCGTGTGGGAGAAGAGCACTACCTCCATGGCTACCTGCAAAAACCAAATAAATAAATAGAGAGCAAAAGAAAAAGGCAACCACTTAGTTCCATTAGCAATATTGTGCCTACTCTTCTCCTAAATGGAAACAGTGATGTATTTTCGCCTCTTTATGCATTATGTCATTTCTTATTTAATCTTTCTTTCCAGGGTTGTCTTTAAGGCAGGGTGTATTTTGGATAACAAACTTTCCAAGTCAAGGTAGCTAAAGCACATATTGAAATAGATATTCATTTAATGTTAAATCCTGCTCACAGGGATCTTTGGGACTCTGATTCTCTGCAGATCAAAATGACTAAGAGTCTTTATGGGAAACTCGAATTCATTAACTAATTTCATAAATCGCTCACTTGATGGCAAGGAAGAAGATCCTTTGCCACACAGACAATCCATTGATAGAGAATTTCACAGCAGAAATGGATAATTTCATAACTGGAAAGCAATTTATAAGCTGCATGTATAAGAAGCCAATGGAACATGCTCAGTGTCATCACACTATAATTACTGAACGCCTTTATCGTAAGGCAGAGGCAGGGAAACTTTTCCAAGCCGGAGACTAAAGTTTAATATTTTAACAAGTCAGCAGTTCAGCCAAATCCTTCCGAAAACATGGAAATGTTTTTTTCAAACAACAGGGTTCTTTTATGATTCTGGGGATTTTGTGGGAAGTTAAAAATGGGGTGGGGGTTACTGTTCTCCATCACCAAGATCATCATCTTCATGCCTATCCTTATTTTAGAGTTTCAATCACAGAATATTACTGAAATTAACCTACTCTCACTAATGCCTATCTTGAGATTCTTGGGTTGTAAATGGGGTGTCAATGCCACATACAGCCCTCAGGCTGCCAATAAATTTCCTTATTTATGAAAGTTATTGATCATATCCATGTAACCACAGAACTTACATTTATCAAAGCCAACCATATTATCCATTAGTTTCTATCAATACACAATCATTGTATTTAAATTGAAAATGGTCATTTACAACATAGGATTTTATGTCTTTCTATGTAAGCTTGGCATTTTACCAAGCAAATATTTTAGGACAAAATTGTCCCTGATGCAGCTTATAGACTGTGGGCAGCTTTGTTCTACTTTGTCTCTGGGACAAGTGAAAATTATATTACTCTGAAAATCAAAAACTGATATCAAAACTCACTAAGCACTCATTGTTCTGATACAGCAGAACAGAACAATTTACAATTGTAAATCAAAGTCACAATGCCAAATTTTAGGGATCCTTCATTCAGTCATCACAGTACCAAGAGAAAATGGTTAATGCAGGAGATGTCTTGAGTTCCTGGATTATCAGTAATATTTGTTCAAAGCATTTCATTATATTTTTCTCAATAGTTCACAGAACAATTGTGACCTGATTTTTGGTTTCTTTTTGTTTTTGCTCAATATTTGAATTATGCTGCCTTGCCTTGTATTTTCTACCATCAGAATCTCCCATCTTCATAAACAAAAATTGTGAACTCTGTCCAGGAAGAGTAGAATAGATTAGGAGAGTGAGGTTCAGAGATAACTATTCTAATCCAGCCATGCCCAACATTAACATTGGAAAAGAAAGCTGCAGAGAAATTATTCATTTAATCATTATTGCTTACTTATTCAACTTTTATAATGACTGTGTGCGTGCACGTGTGTGCGTGCGTGCGCGCGTGTGTATGTGTGTGTGTGTGTCTGTGCGTGCACCTTCAAATCAAGTTCATAACTCCTGGTAACTGTCTGGACAATTTCCTGCAGTTTTCTTGGCAAATATTTTTTGGGGAAGTGGTTTTGCCATTGCTTCCTTCCTAGGGCTGAGAGAATAGACTGGCTCAAGGTCACTCAGCAGGCTTTGTGCCTAAGGCAAGACTAGAGTTCATGATGTCTGGGTCTTTAGCTTCGTATTTTAATTACTACATCCGAATGATTCTCATAACATCATTAAGGATGAATATTTATTCATTCACAATGCATAGCCTAGATATAATTTATCCTTCCTGTAGGAGCTCCATCAGCTATTATATTAGAAATAACTTATATTTCAATTCTTCTTTAATTGTCAGATATTATTGTTCTTTACTGAATACTGAGAGAACAGGTTTAATGCTTTCTTTCCAGTTTATTTATTTATTATATTTTTTTTATCCCTCCCTTATTACTTTATAAATAACTCAAGGCAGCAAACACAATCCTCCTCCTCTTTTCCCCTAGGAGGTGGATTAGGCTGAGATTGACTGACTGGCTTAAAGTCACCCAGCTGAATTTCATAGCTACGGTAGGACTAGAACTCGCGGTCTCCTAGTTTCTAGGCCAGCACCGTAACCACTATACCAAATTGTGCTTGTGAGGAAGACAGCACCCTCACCAAGTGGAACAAAGTTTGGGGGGGGGGGAGGAAATACATCTCCTGTCATCAATGGCTGCTTCTTCATGCAGTCCTATAGCCATGTCAGGGGAATGATAATACTGGTAGAGTCAGGTCTCATCAGAGAAGAATTAAGTTCCCTTCCAAATCATAAAGAAGAAAAAAAAAGCAAAAGATAAAATTTTCAAAAACCAAAAGACAAAAAGTATAGTTAAATTAAGAGAACTATTCTTTGGTAAGATAATACAATACAATCAACTTTTAGAGCAGGCATTTTTAGAGTTCCTTGTTCATTCCTTTTTGTCCGAGTTTGTTTCCCACACCTCCAATTCTTTATTCAATAAACTTGCCCATTAGCCTTGGACAACCTAAAAAGTAGAAAAGAAATCTAGTACTGTAGATTTCAACTAACATTTTATTAAAAGCGTAAGCTCTGGTGAGCTGCAGTTTCCTTCATAAAAAGCAAGCTGCCACTAATGGAAACATATGTGTTTGAGTACAATTTATTGGGGGGGAAAATGCTACCAGACTCCTCTTGATTTTTTGGGCTACCAGAATCTAATATGATTCTCCTCTAACAACAGGTAAAGGTTCTTGTGCGTTCATTTACACCATTTGCAGGGCTGATGAAATCTATTATTTCTCCTTTCCATTATGCTGCTGTTAACAGGAATGTTATGATTACTAATTATGTTGTGTCTTTGCTCATTTTTTTTCCTTTTTGATAAAACCTCTCAAGAAGAAAATAAGTAGAGGCCAATTTGCATCAAAGAATTGATTTTATTCAACTGGAACCTGAAGCAGGTGAAAAGCCAGAGCAGTCAGGAAAAGAGCAGCAGTGCTTGGCAGATTCCCAAATGCATCCTTTTCCAGCCTCAGCAGTTCATCGATACGAGCGAATGGATCAGCCCGTTTTCCATCCTCGTTAGTTTTCCTTGTCTTCATTCATAAATCCACTCCATCCCATCTGCATTCACCTGCTAGGTTTGGGGGATTCTTTCAAAAATAGGCCACATGGAAATACATGCGCTTAAGACTCCAGGCTGCTGTTTTAAAACACCTTTTGTGCAGTGGTGGGATTCAGCCAGTTCGCACCAGTTCGGCAGAAGTGGTAGCTAATTTTTTGTTGCCCAGGCCCAGAATGGACTTCCGGACACTGCATCCACACAGAGAACTGGTTGTTCACATATTTGAACCCCATCGCTGCTTTTGTGACACTGCTTAAGCCCAAACTGCAGGCAAGCTGCAGAGAGCAGCATATTACAGAGAATGGCTGCGTGCCAAAGAGCGAGGATTTCAAAATGCAGAGCCTACAAAGCACTGCTACCTGGTCATTTCAAATCCAGGCCAATGAAGCCTCCCATCCCATCTTTTGCTTGAGGAAATCCCATATGAGGTCACTGTTAAAGGCCAGAAAAAAGGACTCCCAGTAGCCCAGAGTAGGAAATTATCTTCTTATGGTTAAACAGGCCTACTCCTGCAGTATTTGGGATGGGAGGGAGTCATCTATAACCAGCATCTATGCTGAGACTCCTGGGGAAAAAAAAGAAAGATAAATGGGCTACCGTGCAAGGAATTTCATATGGACATACGGGTATTCTTTCACCCTGTTTCTCTCTCTCCTCCTCTCTGTTCTATCCTTCCTAATGGGAAGAGCAAGGCATCCAGGCAGGGAAGGAAGGAAGGAATAGGGTGGGTAAGGGGTGGCAATGAGATGTAGGAATCAGTACAGACAGCTCTTGACTTACAACCATTTGCTTAATGATGGTTCAGAGTTACGATGGCCTCAAAAAAATGTGACTTACTTGTACTTACAACCATCGTACTAACCTCATAGTCATGCGATTGCAATTTGGCCACTTAACAACTGGCTCCCATTTACAACTGGTTTGTGTGTCCTGCAGTTGAATGATCCGATTTGCAAGCTTTCTTGCCAATTTCCAGCAAAAAAACAAAAAAAAACACTCGACTCATTCAACAATCACCCCGATTTGCTTAACCATCGTGTGATTTGCTTAATGACCACTGTAAAAAATTGTTGTAAAATCAGGTCCGACTCAACTTACAACTGCAATGACTTATGACAGAAATCCCAGCCTCAATTGTGGTCGTAAGTTGAGCATTACCTGTAGGAGAGCGTCAGGCTCAGACTGGCCTACTGCCACCCGTTAAGGCCTCTCTTCCACATACGCTGCTATCAGCATCTCATTAGACGGGTCATTTTATTATTTCTACTTTAAATATAAGTTATCCATCTCTGGGGTGAAACGGTGCCTTTGCCTAGACCAGGGGTAGGCAACCTCGGCTCTTTTATGACTCATGGACCTCAACTCGCAGCTAGCTCAGGAATTTCGGGCGTTGAAGTCCATGAGTCATAAAAGAGCCAAGGTTGCCTACCCCTGGCTAGGCAAAGGTGTTGTGAATGGTTTTTCGCTTGGTTTTGTGCTGTTTGCATAAACTGCTTTACTTCGACATTGGTTGAGTTGCCAGAAATTAAATTGAAATGTGTAATTGTAGAGGGTTGGAGTTTGTCAGAACTTGCAAATTTTAGTTAGTTGAGTGCAATCTAGGAATGTAAAAGCCACTGGAAACTGTGGAATGATAGTGAGACCGAGGGGTGTGTGGAATGTTAATTGTCTGCTTAAGGACTGAAGTAATAAACAAGATTGCCTCTTAAAAGCAGGATCCTAAGTAAAAGTTGGTTCTGCAACCATTATGTAGGAAAGCAACTTGCTGTGCCTTAAGCAAGGCTTTCTGGAATAGAAGGAACCAGCATAGGATCTAGGCTAATAAATTGTTAAGTCTGAAAGAAATTCTTGTTTCTATACACATAGCTCCGTATGCACAAAAGTTATTAGATATCAAGAAGTCTTTTTCTTTATATAAATATAATGGCGTGTGAGTTGCAATTTGAAAAAAACGGAGTTAAGCAAAGCATCTTCCACATAGTCCTGAGATAGACAAGGACAAGCCAATACAGGTAGTCCTTGGCTTATGACCACAATTGAGCCCAACATTTTTGTTGCTAAGCAAGACAGTTGTTAAGTGAGTTTTGCCCCATTATACGACCTTTCTTGCCGAAGTTAAGAGAATCACTGCAGTTTTTAAGATAGTAACACAGTTATTAAATGAATCTGGCATCCCCTTCTGACTTTGCTTGTCAGAAGGTTGCAAAAAGTGATGAAATAAATCAGGAACACTGCAACCGTCATAAATATGAGTTGCCAAGCATCCAAATTTTGATCACGTGAACACGGGGATGTTGCAACAGTTGTAAGTGTGGGAAATGGTCATAAGTCACTTTTTTCAGTGCCATGGTAAGTGTCAATCATCACTAGAAGAATGGTTGTACGTTGAGGACTATCTTTATCCGGGTAGCTCTTCAATCCACTGCATCCCTTCATTACTAAAAACAGTGTGGGGCAGTGGTCAGAGAATTAGGATTTGGGGGACAGGTTCATATATATATATATATAATGACAGAAACTCACTGACTTCTTTGGGCTAATTGCTATCTCTCAGCCCACTCTACCTCCAAGGTTGTGGTGGGAATAAAACGGGAAGAGCTAAATCTAGAAAAATACCATTTGAGCTCCTAGCAAACCATTAAGGAAGTAGATATGACAACTGAATTAATAAAAGCACAACGCAAAGCATTTGGTACACTCAAAAGCACTATGGCAGACATTAAGCAGCATTATTATTTCATTCCAGGCACTATGGCAAAGACTTTGCTTCTCTAAAGAAGAATTCAAGGGCTATTTATCAGCTGGAAACAAAAGCATAAGGCCATCCCATCGGATTAGGCACTCCAGACAAAACAAAATCCACAACGGTATTATTCTATAGCCTGATGGTGCAGTGCAGCCCAATAATAATAATAATAATAATAATAATAATAATAATAACAACAACAACAACAACAACAACAACAACTGATTGAAAGATTCTCTGCAATTGCCAGAGAAGAGCCCAAATGTGGAGTTCCCCTCAGACAGCAAAGTTTCAAAAAAGCCACCAGCTCTTTAAGGGATGCCCCTCCCCCTCTCCAACAAGCCACAGAGCATCATGTCTGGTTAAAGCAGTGAGCGCATCACGTCAATCGTTCTTTCCCTCCCCCACTCCCCCCCAACCCATGCAAAATCACTGTCTCCCAAGGAAAGGAACACGATTCAGATGCTAATTCACCACAGAGAAGCAGGGAGGCAGCCGTGTAGTAAAACTGAACTGCGTAAGTTCTTCACAACACACTCCAGGTAACCATTTTGTTATGTTCCTACCCCCTTGTCTTCCCCTCTCCCCCCCCCCCCGCACTCATACACCCCTACCTCTACATTTCAGATCTGATTGAATTGATAGCCCAGAGGTCTGCATCTGCATGAGAAAGGTGAGCTATAAAGCAAATTACAGCTTGGAAGTAGCCATAGCCTTCCTAATGACCGATATCCTTAAGAATTCATAACTTGACAGAGCATTGGAAGGTACATATATACATGCATATATGTGTGTATACATGATCC
Source organism: Vipera ursinii (assembly GCF_947247035.1). Classification (NCBI taxonomy): domain Eukaryota; kingdom Metazoa; phylum Chordata; class Lepidosauria; order Squamata; family Viperidae; genus Vipera; species Vipera ursinii. The sequence continues at coordinate 202,560,157 of NC_139513.1, forward strand.
CTTGTGCATGCAACAATTCCTCCCCTAATTGAAATGTTCAGAAACTGCCGCAGGCCACTTAACTGACAAAGTCATCAACCCGAGGAAGCCAAACATCTGACAAAGCTAAGAGATGAACAAAATGGTTTGACATCCGTGTTGTGAGTGTGCACATGGGCCTTATAAAGTCCTACCCGGCTCAACAGAACAAACAAGGTACAATTTGGTTGAACAGAGGCTGACTACTCACAAAGATTACTGTAGCTCCAGCAGTTACCCATTGGTCAGTGAAATTCATCAGTGTATCTAATAAGGATTCCAGCTTATGGTAAACGCTGCCCGTTCTAAATCAACTGGAATCAGCATAGTTTCAGATTTCCTGGCTGAGGCAGTGCCAGCAGCCGCACGGGTGCTCTGCAATGCACACAGGGTGATGTAAATGGAAGCCTTCTGAGCATTATGAAACGGAGGGGAAAAAGGACCACAGACGCATTGCTGCTACAGCTGCCACAAGCCCATCTAGGCTACCTTAAGGCAGCAGAGTTACCGTAAGCTTTTCTTTCTTTTTCTTTCTCTTTCTTTCTTTCTTTCTTTCTTTCTTTCTTTCTTTTTTTCTTTCTTTCTTTCTTTTCTTTCTTTCCTTCTTTCTTTCTTTCTTTCTCTTTTCTTTCTCTTTCTTTCTTTCTTTCTTTCTTTCTTTCTTTCTTTCTTTCTTTCTTTCTTTCTTTCTTTCTTTCTCTTCTTTATTTTTAAACTGGCAGAGATGATTTTTCCCACAACACTATCAGTGAAAAGGGAGAGCTGTATTCCATATCTGCAGCAGCGGTGGCAGCAGCAGCAAGAGCCGCATAAGAAGAAAAACGGAATGACATTGGAAATTCGGTCTTATTCAAGCAGCAGAGGCTCCGTGACAGCACACTTTACCAGAACTGAGCCTCTTCTTTGAGGAGCGTGCAAACAGATGAGGGGACAGCTGTCTTCCGGTTTCCAATTTAGAGGAAAAAAATTAAATAAATAGCAGGTTTGTGCTAAATAACTTCAATGGGGAGGGTACGCGTGCAAGCCAAATCGAAGGTGAACGATAGAATTTTGTGTGTGTTGGATTTTGAGAAACTGCATGCAAAGTACAAAGCATAGGATTGTTCTGGAGAGATAATCTTGGCGTTGGGTAAAAAGAAAAGGGCAAGTTTCTAGGCCTCATGGTTTTGACATTAACACCAGATCTCTAGTAGTTGACCTAGGGCAGGCATGTCAAACTCAAGATGTCACGTGACGTCGTGCAACGTATTGCGACTTTTTCCCCATTGCCGGCAATGGGGTGGGCGCAGTTTCAGAGTGATGCATCCAGCCGGTGGGCCGGCAGTTTGACATGCCTGGGCTAGGACTTTAGTGAAGTGCATTACTGATTTTCTTCCCCATGGCTAACTTGATAATGAATGTACAATACTGCGGACACTGGTAGTCCTCGACTTACAACAGTTCATTTAGTGATCGTTCAAAGTAACAATGGCACTAAAAAATGTGACTTATGACCATTTTTCACATTTACAACCTTAGCAGCATGTTCATGTGATCAAAATTCAGATGCTTGGCAGCTGGTTCATACTTATGACTGTTGCTGTGTCCCAAGGTCATGTGATCACCTTTTGCGACCTTCTGACAAGCAAAGTCCATGGGGAAGTCAGATTCACTTAACAGCTGGGTTACTAACTTCACAACTGCAGTGATTCACTTAACAACCGTGACAAGAAAGGTCGCAAAATGGGTCAAAGCTCACTTGACAAATGTCTCACTTAACAACAGAAATTTTGGGTCCCATTGTGGTCGTAAGTCGAGGACTACCTGTATTTATACTTATCCTAAGAGAATAACAGTCTCCTTAGTATACAGTTTAAACTGTGCTATCAGAGAGCATACAGAGCCAATAAAAATACTGTCACTAATGCTCCTCAGAAAGTGAGCCCCAAGGTTTGTATGCTACACATGAGAAAGTGTGTAGAACACATAAATTAAGACAAGCAAAGGCAGCTGGATTGCAGGATGCAACTGAACAGGGGAGTGGCAGGAGGTAAATTTAAAATAAGCATACTAGCATTATTTGTAGCAGAGAGGACATAGCAATGGTTTATCCAATCCACAAATTGTTTTAACTTTGTCTGCTTCCATTACCTGGGTCTCACAGGACAGCTTGCACAAAAGACCTAAGGAAAAAACCTTTCTTTAAAATGAAGCAGACATCATAGAGAACAGAGTTACAACAGTCAAGGACTGCGCGTGGGCAGTACAATAATTCTACTTCTCCAGGAGTTCAAACTGCACTCAACAGTTCTGGTGGGAAAGTCAAGGACTCAGCTTTAGTAGATAAAATACTTTTATTGCAGAAACTAAATAGCCACAGCAACTATACAATCAGCTACTACAGAACGTAGCCATACACATGTGTGGGAGTCCAAGGTCTAAATCCCCAGTTTCTTTCTCTCCCCCCCCACTGCCCCCATCCATTCTTTTCTTGTAACAAACTGCCTGAAGCTCTTTTGGCAGGCTGGACTGTTGATGGTCCGGGCCCTGTGTTTATATAACAGTCTGGTGTGGTCTCAGGGTTCTTGTTATCTGCCTTATCGTTCCAGCCCTCACAAAAACCCTGAAGAGAGAGAAACCGAAGGCCAAATTAAATGTGCACCTTTGATAAGCATGAGGAAGAGACGGTTTTCTTTTATTCTTTCTAAACCAGAGATGGATGGGAAAGGGAGTGGAAGGGGGCAGGTGGACACAAGGCTGTGGTATAATAGTGGCATTTGAAGCGGATGACCCTAGTCTGACAAACTCCAGGGAAAAAAGGAAAACTAAGGTGAGAAGAGGAGCAGAAATGGAACTATGGAAGGATGAGGTGGGGAAGGTGGCTGGGTTTTTTTACTCCTATCTTCTACCCCAATTCAAAGTGAATTTCTGATGGCTACCAAGCATCTAAAAGGGACACGGTGGCTCAGTGGGTTAGGATACTGAGCTTGTCGATCAGAAGGTCAGCAGTTTGGCGGGTCGAATCCCGAGTGCCGCATAGCAGAGTGAGCGCCTGTTACTCGTCCCAGCTTCTGCCAACCTAGCAGTTCGAAAGCACGTAAAAATGCAAGTAGAAAAATAGGGACCACTACGGTGGGAAGGTAACAGCGTTCCGTGCGCCTTTGGCGTCTAGTCATGCCGGCCACATGACCACGGAGACGTCCTCGGACAAGCGCTGGCTCTTTGGCTTTGAAACGGAGATGAGCACCGGCCCCTAGAGTCGGAAACGACTAGCACGCATGTGCGGGGAAACCTTTGCCTTTTACCTTTACCAAGCATCTAAGGCAGGGGTGTCAAACTCGCAACATCATGTGACGTGTCATGACGTGACGTGTCACGACTTTTTCCCCATTGCCGGCAAGGGGGTGGGGGTGGTTTCGCCATGATGCATCCGGCCCGCGGGCTGGCAGTTTGACACCCCTGATCTAAGGCAATGGCCCTACTTCCACCCAACCAAGCTTCCCACTCCCCTTTGCTGTTTCTGTCCCCCCCCGCCATCCTTTTCCCCTTTCTACTCCCAAACCAATACAGGTTGTCCTCAACTTATGTCATCATTGAGCCCAACATTTCTGTTGCTAAGCAAGACAGCTATTAAGCAAGTTGTGCCCCATTTTACGACCTTTTTTGCCACAGCTGTTAAGGGAATCACTGCAGTTAAGCAAATCATGCGTTTGTTGAGCAACTCTGGCTTCCCGCATTGATTTTGCTCGACAGAAAGTGGCCAATGGTGATCACGTGACCCCAGGACACTGCAACTCTCATAAATACATGCCAGCTGCCAAGCCTCTGGAGATGTTGCAACCGCCGTGTGAGAACCACAGTCAGAAGTCACTTTTTCAGCGCCGTTGTAACCTTGAATGGTCACTAAATGAACAGTTGTAAATTGAGGACTACCTGTACTTCGTTAAACTTGCAATGTGTTTTGCTTGCTTTTCCATCTGGTATTCCTCTACACGGTCAAGGATGGCAGAAGAACAGATCCCAATGAAATGCAGGCAACCTATAGGTTTGGATCCTCTGGGTGAAATCACACATTACGCTAAGACAAAAGGTAGTTTGCCAACGGCTCCTCATAGTGTATAAATCTAGCCACCGTAGTTTCAAAAACCTGGTTTATGGCTCAACATGTACAGTAAACCACGTCTTTGGCACTATGCTACACATTTGGTTCATAGTTCTCATGTCAATCTGGTAATTTACGACATAAAGGAGGCGGGAAAGGAAATGCAATTAACTCTTATCTACTTTGCTGTAGATGTTTCCTCAATTAAGTATAGTTCTTACATCCAGCAGAAGAATATGTTTTGGAAACAAACATGCACAGCCACATTCCCCAAAGTGTTTCTCAGTTATTATCTCTATGATTTATAGTTTTGCTGTAGGGACAAGGCCAGCTGGGTGATTCTAAGCCAAATATTAATATATTTCCAAAAATCTTACCAAGATAGCTATAGGGACTTGCTTATGTACAGTAGTCAACAAGAATAAAAAAAAATCAAAAGCACCAGGGGAAAAAAAGGTTTAAGTGACTCGTATGACTTCAGGTAGATTTTTTTTTAATCTTTCAAATATTAAAGAAATAACAGTTTTATATATTAATAACTATGGGGGAGGAACAGCTTAAAATCTTACTCCAGTTTAATGCAGCTTGCCTTACACTTCTTGGGCACAATCTAAGCAAATGTGTTCACTGTTAAATTTTAATTAACAAGGTTCCAAGCTTTAATCAAATAATCAGTATCACTAATAATCTTAAAAATTGAATTACACTAAAAGTCTACCATAATATTAGAACAAAAAAGGTTCTAAGCTTAAGGTTTTAGCAGAATCTCTTGATATGAAGAAGGCAAAAGTATGAATTTACTTTCTAAGGCATTTTGCTATTCTGAGGAAAATTACTATTATTTTTCTATTAACAGTTAAGTTTTTGAAGGGCACTATTTCTCCCTATCCTACTAAGATGGCCACTGATATTATATAGGAGAAAGTCCTCTACTTATAAATATTCTCCATTTCAAACTCTAACTCCTATTTAGGATAATCAGAATAAGACCATTGATATTTCAAGGGGAGAGTCCGAGAACAGGAAGATGAGGAGTTTGGACAGATGAACAGATTGGGGCTTTAAGTACCGTATTTTCCGGTGTATAAGACGACTGGGCGTATAAGACGACCCCCGACTTTTGAGAAGATTTTCAAGATTTTTCGTCTTATACGCCGGAAAATACTGCAACATTCCAGCTGATCGGTGCTTCTTCTGGGGTCAGCAGAGGATCCGGGATCAGTCCCAAGCTCCAGCTGGATCCTGGTGCTGATCCTGGTGCTTCCACTGAGCCCTGACAGCCCCGAAGAAGCGCTGATCCTGACACTTCCGTTGAGCCCTGACAGCCCTGCAGCTCCAGCCATCTCTTGCTCAGGCTTGTGCGGTGCTGCCATCACTTCAGCTCATTCCTCTCCCCCGCTACCACTGTTCTATGATGGTCGCGTACCACCTGCCACCTACCAATGTACCACAGGTGGTACCCATACCACTGTTTGAAGAGCCCTGACCTAGAACATCCTTCATGACACAGGGCTTGATTATCTGAGAGACCAATGGTTTCTGCCATCCAATGAGATCAGGTAGTGGGCAGACACTCCAGGTCCCCTCTATTAAACACTGTCACCTGTCAAGGGCCCCCCGGAAGTGCATCTTCTCTGTTGCAGTGCCTGCCCTCTGGAATAGTATCTTCCCAGAAATACATATCTGGGATCTTACAAAGGTTCCTGTAAGACAAGGCTCTTCAAACTTGGCCCTTTTATGGCTTGTGGACTTCAACTCCCAGAATTCCTCAGGCAGCACCTGGCTGAGGAATTCTGGGAGTTGAAGCCCACAAGTCATAAAAGGGCCAAGTTTGAAGACCCCTGCTGTAAGGAAAAGTCTTTAAACCACAACTGTGCTCCAAATTCAGTTGTTGAATCTTTGGTGAATAGTACATGTTTGCTCTACTCACATGTGTAAATTTTCTTTTTTTGCTTCATTTGTTTTCTTTTAATTATGTAAGCCTCCCAGCATCGTTTGGGAGTTGCACAGCCTTTTAAAGTTAATAAATACATATTTACTTTTCAACACTTTTTCTTGTTGATGTAATAGTCTGTATAAAGAATTGGAAACTACCCAGACTAAGGCATGCATATTTAACTCTGCCATGTGAAAAGGGTACCTCTGCAAGCCTGAGAATTAATTCACTGTCTAGTTTGTATTCTTTAATCTTGTTTTTAAAAAATCAATTATACATGTATATAATTATTACATATGAAATAATTCACTTATGAGATCCTTAGAACGTTAGATGCAATTTAGACTTGCATTTCTACAAAAAATGAGTCCATCTTTCTTCTAATCCAATCTCCTGTCAGACAACCATATGATGTCACCATATATTTTCCCACAGTAAATGGCTTGCTTGATTGTTTCATGCTATACTGAGGACCTGTGAATAATCTGCTTAGGTATCAAAGCCGAGCAATACTCTTTAAGATACTATTACATTTACCGGTAAATGTATGTTAAGTATGTTAAGCTTGTAAGCCGCCCTGAGTCTTCGGAGAAGGGCGGGATATCAATGGAATTAAAATAAAAAAAAAATGTTTGCAAAGTGAGGAAGTCATACCTAAATCAAAAGAAATATTTAGAAAAGAGAAGTTTCAAGAGAAGAAATGAAATGAATTTCTTCATTTGTGCAATTCCCAAATGAAAAGAAGTAGAAAAAAAATCAGAACAGTAGTTTTGGTAACCAAACTTAAGTACACAAAAGCTATCTCTGATAAGTCAATGACACTTTGGCAGAAGAATAATCCTTAAAGAAAAATACTGATCAGGTGATCAATGAAAGGTATTTTTTTATCACTAGTGCTATTTTGGTTAGTGATACCTTGCTGCTGCTAAAAAAAACTTTAAGTAGGCCAATCTGTAAAATTTTCTTCACTGAGACAAAGATGGTTTATTACATTTAAGTTTTCTTGCATTTCCTTCTATGTCCCCAAGAAATGTCCATGTTGTTGGGACTATGCATATTTGCTTAAGCAAAGCCAGTTAAAAGACAAATGACTGACCAACTACCTTACTTAGTTGCTTTAAAATCGCTACTATTAAGTTGTCTAATCACAGCTGTCTTTCCCTTCCCGTCTACACTGATTTGTATCCTCCGCACCACATTTAGAGTCCTATTATTTCTGAAGAAGAGGTTGAGTTAGTAGAATCATTTCAGTCAAAAGCGTTCCATAAACAAATATCACATTTAAAAACTCTGCCTGGCACCAGCCGAGCTCTGAAAGTAGGCAAATATTTCTTATGAGGCACTTCAGAGTTGTTGTTTTTTTCACTTGAAAAAAAAATCAATGTTTTTACAATCTCCCCAAAGAATCAATGGCGTCTTTCTTCTCCATTCATTTAGAATAAATGCTCTTTTAGTTTGCATGAGCTAAACTTCTTTCTTCAGTTGTTTTTTTTAAAGAATGAGTGGCTCTGTGGGAGGTGGTATTAGGAAGTTCATTCTACAAAACTGACAAACTTTGCCAATGCTCAAATACAGAAACTAACTAGCAGCTGCAATTGTTTCAAGAACCACTCCACATAGGCTGCAGAAGGCAACTATAGACAGAACAAAAGGCCACAGCAGTTGTTACTGCAGCGATCCTCTAGAACAGGGGTCCCCAACCCCCAGTCCATGGACCGGTACCGGGCCACGGCATGCCAGCAACTGGTCCGCACAAACAAGGAAAACCCCCATCCGTGGGATGCAGGCAGTACACAAAACCACGCCCCCTCCGGTCCACGGAAAAACCTCTCTCCACGTAACCGGTCCCTGGTGCCCCAAAGGTTGGGGACATCTGCTCTAGATATAAGTTCCCAGATCTTTTCATCCAGCAGTAAATATTCACCAACCATCTCTCAATCATCTATAGTTAATGCTTGATTTATGGACCAGTCACTTAGCAACCATCTGAAGTTACGACAGACGCTCCTCAAAAGAGCGCTGATGACTTGATTTCAAAGTTACAAATGGCTGCACCTCCCTTCCATGGTCATGTCATCATATTTTGGGTCCTTGGTAACCAGCTCACTTTTACAGCAGTTTGCGGTGTCCAGTGACCATGTTTTTCTATGTTTTCTGTGTTTATTTCTGGTTTCCAGGAAAAAAAAAACACTGCTGGATATATTGGATTAATGACTGCATTGTTTGCTTAATGATTGCTTTATGTGCTTAACAACTACTGTAAAGTGGTGACTCACTTAACAATAACAACTTGTGATCATAATTCTAGGCTCAATTATGGTTACAAATTGAGGACTACTGTACCTAGCTTTAAGGCTTGAAGCAAAGCAGAAGTTCTTTAGCTAGCTGAAAAAGAAAGGCAGAATGACAATTGCTCATTCCAGCTTTTCCCAATTCTCAGTTTTATGAGATCATTATTAGGATCAGTATTATGAGAGAAATCGAAAACAAAACTATGTCGTACAATCCAGAATTCCTGAAAATCCACTGTGAAGTTTGGTGTCCAAATAAATATTGATACAGTAGACCTATGTTCCTCAACCTTAGGAACTTTTATTTTATTTATTTTAAATTCCATTTATATCCCGCCCTTCTCCGAAGACTCAGGGCGGCTTGCAAACTTAGCAGTAGCCTTCATTCTATGTATATGCCTGCTTAAGATGCATGGACCAACTCCCAGCTATGGTGACTAGGGAATTCTAGCAATTCAAATCCACGCATCTTAGAGTTCCCAGGGTTGAGAACCATTGCAGGAGTAGACTATTGCTATTACTACACTAGGAAATGTAATAGCTCAATTAATTCCAAGGCTTCAGAGGGCTCATTTTCATGTTTTAAACTAAATAAGAACTACTTTACTAAGTGGACTTACCTCCCATTCTTCCTTCCAGATCTACTGAAGTTTTCCTCTGTGTATTTTATTCACAATCCTTTATTTCTGTTTATTTAACAATTAGACCCTTTATTAAAGTTACTAAGGTGGGACATCATTACTGGCAATTTCTGCATGCTTAGGTCTGTAAGCCCAGTTCAGTCTCTCAAACTGATTGATTGAATGAATGTTGGTTAACATTCACTGACAGCACTGTCATTAGGTTAACTAGTTTTGTACCTCGGCTGATGACTCCATCCACATTTGTTCATGTGAATGTGTGCGTAAGATGGGATGATGTGGTTTTTAACTGTGGCTAGCCAGACCAGAGTCATGTATTTTAGATGGGTGTCTATATAAATGATATAGCTAGTGAGAGAGCAAGCAAGCGAGAGAGAGAGAGAGAGAGAGAGAGAGAGAGAGAAGAGATGGACGAATAATCCCATGTTCTGTATCCCAGGCAATTGTACTATGAGAATAAAATGAGCATAAGGTTTTTAATAGGAAGGTCTGTAACTTAACAGCTCAGAATTCTTTCAGTGCTTTGCTTATGTTGAGGAGTAGACCCTTCTGCTGAATTCGAATCTACAACATTACAGGTAATCCTCAATTTGTGGCCAATTACTTAACAACCATTTAAAGCTTAAAGTTATGACAGACTCAGAAAAAGTTAATTACAACCCATCCTCAGTGTTACAATTGTCGCAATACCCTTACAGTCACATGATCACATCTGGGGCACTTGGCAACTGCTTCATATTTACAACTGGTTGCAGCATCCCACAGCCACACAATCATGTTTTACAATGTTTTTTGCCACTTTCCAACACAAAACACCCATTTTATAAGATGGATTTGGACTTAAGACCATGTGATTTGTTTAAGAACTATACGGGTTGCTTAATGACCAGAGAAACCTGCTTAACTACTATTGCAAAAAAAGAGTCATAAAATCAAGTCAGGTCACGTGGTGACTCAATTTACGACCGCAACAATTTGCAACCAAAATTCTGGGCTCAAATGTGATCGTAAGTTGACCATCTGTAGTACAGATGAAAAGTGGCAGTCAAAGCCATAGCTAAAAGAGTGGAAGCTTCTTTCACCTATTTTTATTTGTACCAAAGAAATACATCAATATTGTTATTCTCTATTTAAACAGAATTTTTAATCCATCTGGTTGCTGACCTGATGCACGGACTTCAGCAACCAGAGTATCCAACTACATGGTAAGTGCCTGGAATTCTGGAAATTGAAATCCACACATCTGGAAGGCACCCAGGTTGGGAAGGCTGCACCTCTGCCTCATAAATTCAGAATCAGCATGAGCTCTAAGTTCAATTAATACTGTATAATGTGTGAGGAGATGAAAATGGCCCAAGAGTAGAAACATTGGTGCTTACCAGATTCTGATGTAGTTTCATTTTCTGATCCACCAAATAAAAAGTTATATTTGGCCTTGGCAACACTCTGGGAGTGAGCTGATGCACCATTAACCCAAACAAATGTTTCTCCCTGCAGACAGAAATAGAATGAAAACATATTCACTTCACCATGACACCTCCCACTAGCAGTCCACATCTCAAAGCAACAGAAATAGGATTTTCCAAAATACATATACCGGCTTTAAAAGTAGCTAAGAGAGAACGAAAGAAATAATAGTTTCAAGATTTATTTCCAGCAGCACGCAACACCTCCTTTTTTGCAGCTTTATTGCTTTTCACTAAAACTGCTACAGAATTAGCACGCCCATCTTATTCACACCGTCTTGAGAATTTCTCTAGCAAGCCTTCATCTCTATGTAGTACTAAAAGTCTGTTTGCAGCCTTCGACTGGGCAAAAGAGCCTTGGTGGAGCAGTGGGCTAATGCCTCCCTAAGTAACACCAGCTGCCTGCAATTAGTGCAGGTTCGCATCCCACCAGGCTCAAGGTTGACTCAGCCTTCCATCCTTCCGAGGTAGGTAAAATGAGGACCAAGATTGTTGGGGGCAATTAAGCTGACTTTGTAATAATGCCGCTTGGGGTGTGTGTGAAAGCCCTAATAAGCAGGCATATACATAGAATGAAGGCTACTGCTAAGCTTGTAAGCCGCCCTGAGTCTTCGGAGAAGGGCGGGATATAAATGGAATTAAAATAAAAAATAAAAAATAAAAAGAGCGCATCACGGGGGACAATGTCTGAACCAAGATATGCCTTGTCTTTGGAAAGCCTTTGAAAAGACAGTGCAGCTTTCCAAAGACATCACAGCTTTTCTGAAGACAGCCACAGCTTTCCAAAGGCTCAGGGAGCCACAGGTAGGAAATGTTTGCCAGAGAAGCCAGGTCTGAAAAGGAAAAAGTATAGGCAGCAAAGTGCTTCTGCTTCAGCTAGGCACAAAATGCAAAAGGTCAGTGGGGGGAAGTGGGAGAGAAAGTTAGCTGGGCAAATGAATGCTAGCTAGCGCTTGCTGGGGTAAGCAGCGTTGAGCTGAGGCTTCCCGGGGTTGTGGCAAGCTGCACGGTTCACAAGAAAAGGTGCAGAGTCTCCGAAGGGCAGAGAGGGGTGAGGGATAGGCAAGTGGGAGACGCTGGAGGCAGTCTCTAACCTTATTGAGGCTTGGGACTGGGAGGAACTAAGAGTAGAATGGCTCAGATTGGGACGGGTACTGACTAAAACGACCCGTGATTCTTGGCCAGCTACTGCCATAGGGGAGTGGCAAGATTTCCACTGTAAGTTGATGCGATCACGTGACATCTCGCTTTACGACTGCTTCACTGAGTGGTGGAAATTACAGTCCCAATTTGTGGTCATAAGTCAAGGACCACCTGTATTGTAAACTGCATTTTTTTTTGTTAATGGTAACTACAGGTTGTTAGTGTCTAGAGGCAAAGCTGCCGCCCTTTTTGCCTTACCAACTCTCATCTGCTATAGCAGTAGGGTGGTGAATAAGCCGTGTGTATTGGTGCTTCTGAACTTGTTGAGAGGCTCTGGCGGACACTGAAGTAATTCACTGAAGTAGAAGGAGGAAAAAATATAACATAATCAGACTAGATTGATTTCAGCCTCATTAGGTTGACCAGACCAGGAAATCCACTCCATAGGAAGGCTCAAACTACTTTTATGGAAATTGACTACAATAACTTTGCAGCCAATTTCACAGTACCTTCCCCTTCTTTTTATATGAAGAAACACAGAGGTGTCTGCATGAGCCGTTTTCAAATATTACCTCATTGTTCTGGACTTACAAATGCTTCAGCCCCTAAGTAATGGTTCCTACCTATTTCTATCAAGGTCATCTTCATTATTCTCCATCCCTGGCTGGGATCCTCCAGAAGTCCTTCCCTAAAAGATTGCACAAGAAGGGCCAAATCTAAGTCGGGAAAAATGGTCCTGTAGGCATCCAAGTCCCAAGCCATCTAAGGATTTCAAGTTAACAAAGCAAAACTTCGAACTGTACTTAGCAGCTGGTAACTTCTGGTAAGCAAGGAGCACAATGCAGCATAGCTTTCTCACTGTTAAATCCGCTACATCCCATTAGCTGATGTCACCTTCGCTATACAGACCAAACCAGGAAATCAGCTCTACAAGAAGGCTAAAGCTAGTTTTATTGCAGTTTTACCATAACAGAAAACTGAAAGTATAATTGCTTTACTCCCCCACTCCACTCCTTTATACTGTGTGTTTTAGGGAGGTGTCTGCCAAGTTGGCTAGTGGATAACTACTTGAGGATTTATTACATTTTTTTTCTACTTGTCACTTTGGTAACTGATCTGGCCTGTCAAAGTCAACTTCCTTATTCACTACAGCAGATCAACAGCCACCTTTTAGTCCGGTTAAAAGACTTCAAGTGATTTTCAAAGGCAGTTATGTAGAGCACCATACAGCAGTCGATTCACCAGAAGATCGGTGCATGAATTACTGTTGCCAAATATTCCAATCCCTAAATTGGCACCCACCTAACCAAAGAGCCTCCTCTAGGAGGAGTAAGACTCTAGCGTAAGTCAAGAATGGAGCTGTGATCAAGCTAGATCAAGCCCCAACAAATAGTAACTCCATCGTGCAGTTTTTTAATCTGACCTTGTTTACATCTATTCTAGTCCTTACAGCTTCCAGGGCGCAATCTAGGACTTGAAGTTCTTGAACATCTCTAACCCAGCCTTGGTGGCATTGAATGAATTTTATATCAAAGACTCTTTTTATCTGAGAAAATGTTCCAATGACCAGGCCACTTGTCTTAGAATAAACTCTGCTGAACTTCGTACAATTTACTTCTTTTAATTGCCTCCTGGTTGTAGCACAGGATAATAATGGCACGGCACCAGGCTTCTTTTCAAACAGTCCTCGCTTTGTACTCTACCCCATACAAGGATACTTCATGGTCAGCTGAAAAAAGTTGAACGTTCTCCCTATTAGATCTTGGACAACAGATTGAACAGGCAGTTTCCTTCTCTTAGAGACAACTGAATTTCTATTTTTAGCCAGTTTTCTTTATTTGCATCAATACACGTTAATGGATATTATGCACAATTATGAAGCATCTTGGTCCTACTACAGGCAACTCGTGTCCTCTTTTTCAGCCATGCATGATTGGACACTGTAAATACAGATGCAACATAAACTTTCCAAAAAATGCTCCAGCTTCCTTCTGCATCATCTTGTTTCTAAAAGGGGAACACTAGATCCTGGAAGAAAATCATTGTTTAGGCTCTCCATGTTCTTCTTGTATGACTCCTCTGCTACAGCATCTGATTCCTTCAGGCCCAAGACAGGTACAATTATTTCTGCTGTATTTGAGGTTTGAAAATTGTCTGCGTCTAAACCAGGGCTTTTCAACTGGTGGCACGCATACCACTAGTGGTACTTTGGCACCTGGCAGGTGGTACACGACCATCCTAGACAAGTGGTAGCGGGGGAGGGGAATGAGCTGAAGCACCAGCAGCACCATACAAGTCTGAGGGAGAGACAACTGGAGCTGCAGGGCTCAGCAGAAGCCACAGGATCAACGTGCGTGGCTACATGCTGATAGGCACTTCCAGCACACCCGGAAGAGGAGGAGGAGGAGGAGGGAGAGAGGAGAGGATATAAAAGGAGGTGGTTTTGGCGGGAGATGGAGAGGGGAAAAAAAAAAGACGCAGACATGGGAAAAGGAGATAGCTGGACCTGCACCGAAGAGGAGGAGCGGGAGAGGGGAAAATATAAAAAGGAGGATGGGGAGAAATTTGTTAAATGAGTTTTGCCCCGTTTTACAACCTTTCTTGCCACATTTATTAAGTGAATCACTGCAGTTGTTAAGTTAATAACACAATTGTTAAGTGAATCTGGTTTCCCAATTGACCGCTTGTTAGAAGGTTGCAAAAGGAGATCACATGACCCTAAGACACTGCAACCGTCAAAAAAAAAACCAGTTGTCAAGCATCCGAATGTAAATCACATGACCCTTGGGATGCTGCAACAGTCAGAAGTGTAAAAACTGATCATAAGTCACTTTTTCAGTGCCACTGTAGCTTCAAACACTCACTGTTGTTGAGGACTACCTGTACTTTATCACTTTTTTCTTTTTTCTTTTTTTTTTTTGGTCATCAAGTTTTTGACACCTTGCCAGGCAACTGGTGGTACTCGAATATTGCCCTATCCTAAAAGTGGTACAATCGGTGAAAAGGTTGAAAAGCCCTGCTCTAAACCATAAGATGCAATGTAAACAAGAGGCTTCAAAGCAATGCTCAGAATTATGTACTGTGGCATTTTCAAACCACAGTAGTTTTTTTTTATTATTGAAGATGCCCAGTGTGTTTTGTTTGAGGTGGGCCATTTTATGCAATCTTATTCCATTCTGCTGTTTCAGTAAGGCTTTTATTGGACTAGGAACATCTTCTGGAATTGTTCCTCCTTCCTTTATATCAAGCCTCTGAGCTGGCAGAATCAGCCATGACCTAGGACTTTATCAAAATCTGGCTTCTCCCTTAGAAATCCCATTAGGTCTTCCAGAATCACAAGATTTTTCCAAGCACACTGGTTATTTGACTCCCTATACTGTTTTTATCATTTTATGAAGAACTCCTGGTTAGAAACTGCTATGCACAATAGAGAGAGAGTAACGTAGTTTGATAAGAGTGGACATCAACTGGGGTCTCTGGCTATTGGTTTTTCTTCTACCACTGACCTGATTTGAACCCGTAGAGGAAAAAAGTGGCATCTAAATCAAATATGCACTTGAAATATACAGTACTTTCAACCACACAGTTACACAAACCTTTATATCTTTCACCAAACAGGAGAGCTATCTGTGGGGGAGGGGAAATCTTCACTATAGAAAGCAGTTTTCCTGATCATTTGCACTAGAAAAACTGCAAATTAAGATTACATTTCTGTTCCCCCATTAAATGGGCTTAAACATTTTCCATTTTCCATTTTTCATATCATATAGGTACGCCGCCCCTTATTTGTGCGTTTTTGTTCAGCAATGGCCAAGTTGGCTGAGGAATTATGGGAACTGAAATGTATACATCTTAAAATAATTCAGACTGGGAAAAGCTGGCTGTTATGTGCAAAACAGAATCTAAAAGTTCAATCAGGAAGTCACTGTGGTGAAGGCATGAAAGCTGCACATTCTGCACACTGAACCTCAGCTCACGATTCAGGCGAACTTATTTCTCAGAAATCTGCGTAAAATTGGGTTACGTGAGACTGGGTTGTGAAGCAAGAGGTCTAGGTCTGGTGTAGTGGTTAAGGTACCAGGCTAGAAAGCAGGAAACCGTGAGTTAGTCCCGCTTTAGCCATGGAAGCTGGCTGGGTGACATTGGGCCAGTCACGATCTCTCAGCCCAATTCACCTCACAGGAATGTTGTTGCGGGGGAAAATAGGAGGAGGAAGAGTATTAATTTTAATTTTTTAAAAAAGAATTTTTAGCTTTGTTTGCCGCCTTGTGATACTTATAAAGTAATAAAGGCAGAATAAAAATATAATAAATAAATCCAGATTACATACTCTACCAATGGGCCTCAGAAAAACCTCTTTCAGAGACTCAAAATACTTCTGCCAGATCCCTTTTAACAGCTGACTCAGACAGTATATGCCAACAGAAGTGAAGCCAAACAAACCCATCACATATCAAGTAATCAAGGGCTCAGCTGATTTCAGTGGGATCTAGCCAAGATGTATGCAAAAAGAGGCGTTTCATATTTTAAAGTCATTTTTTTGCCACAACTACTTTTATGCATTATGCTTGGATTTGCTGCCTTATAGGCACACATGTCCAAACAGACAACTACAACAGAGAGTCATCTTACTCAGCATCTAACAAGCATTGCCAAGCACTGGAGCACCAAATATTTGGCTGGTGGGATATGTTCTTTTGAATGGTTTTTATCTTGGATTACTACTTAACTAATTTGCAGTATCCTGAAGATGTCAGTCATAATCAGACCTAGTCAGAACATAGACAGAAGACCACAGAGTAATTCCAGATGTGTAGGACAGACAGAGAAGTACAGAGCATCCTTGAAAAGGGCAATAGCAACTCCCTTCCACAATATTGCCAAGAAAAAAAATACAGATGTTTCTACCTAGATACTAAGAGATGATCTTCTGAATGGAAAATGACTTCACTTTTTCTTATATGATGGGGCACACAATCATAGTAAATAATGAAGATGACATAAATGTGCAAGAACTATTAATTAGGCAAAGGGGCTGATACATACTTAAAGACCTTGAAAACAAGATAACATTTGGAAGCAGCTCATGCAGATACCTCTCTGATTCACTGATAATAAGGCTAACCTCTTATTATAGCCAAACTCATTAAAGTATGGTTCTGATCTTCCTATGGACTTGATTTGCTGGTCTGGTCTACCTCATGGGGCTGACAATCAGGTCCAGCATGACTGTCATTTTGCTCCGTGTAAAATGATCCTCTAAAGGAAACAGCCAAACCATTCCTCCATTTAATATTGAAAAAAGCCTGGAATCCTGCTGGGATAAATCACACTCCTTGAACATTTCCTTACAGTCCTGCATTACACACCAAAATAAATTTCTGTCCCCTACATCTCTCACAATGCTTGGCCTGAGGAGAACTGAAATACAAAATATCCAGCAGGTACCGGGTTGCCTAATCTAGATGGCACTGTGTAATATTAGCTCACTGACTTGTGAAAGACCTGCTGTCCTACATCTGGGGTCTTCCGTTTCTTTCTGCACTGCAGAACCCCAGAGTAGTCCTCCCCCATAAGCCACTGCACCCAGATGAAATCCATGCCTTACTCCTCCTTAAAATAATGGCTGTGTCTTAATGCCAAGCAGCTGTGAAAACAGAGCCAAATATCAACATCACTACCAACCGTTCCCAAGAAGTTTTCCTTTCTTTCAGGAGAAACTATTGATGAACATTTGAAAGCACCTTGATTAGTTGAACTCCCTTAGTTCATCGTTGCAATCTGTTAAACTGAGTTTGATCTCTAAAATTATAAATAGGACCCAAGCAATCAGATGGAATAGGAAAAAGCTCATCACACATCACGCTTCTTCGCCTATAAGAAGAACAAACAGGGACAGACAGATGCTCACCATCAAGCAGAAAAAGGAGAAGAGACCATATGTACAAAGACTTGCAAGCGATTACAAGATGTACAGCCAGCGTGTGCAAATGCGAGGAGCAGAAATGCGTATTTGCATACGCTCAACAAATTAACCATTTTTACAGCGTGTAATTAAAAATTGAGGTGCTACATAAAGACAGACAGGTCCTGCCCCAATAGGTTTAAAATCTGATTGCCCACCCCATCCTGCGCATCTCCACTTGCCAAAAAGCTTCCTGAGTGCAATGGTTTTTTGCTCCTAGGTGAAAGGGTGAAGGATCAGGGGAACAAATGGAGGTGAAGAAAATCAAAGCGACAACCACAGCAAATGAGATGCAAAAATATGTCAACTTGCAAGTTTGTTTTGGCTGCTGAAGCACTTTCATTGTAAATTTTAGATATCTGTGCACTTTTTAATCCATGGACGATTCTGAAGGGATAGGTAGAAATTAGCCTTTACAAAAAGCCTGCTTAAAAGGCTTTAGGTTAGCATTATAACACTGCAAATTGCAAAGCACTATCACCAGAAGAAAAATAGTTCAGGACATTTTTTTTTAAATGCACGGTAAGAATGCCAGTGTTTTCACACCTGCAGTAAACCTGCCAGATACATCAGTATGATTCCTATGATGGAAGTGGGAGGGCGGGAGAAGAAACATGTAATGAGTTCAGTCCACAAGGGAAAAAAATAATCAAGGTTCTCAAATCCAGGGCTGAACTACAAAGCTTGGAAGGATAGATATATCATTACACGATTATAATGCCTTTTCTTTTGCCAAGGGGCTGAGATGGAACCATCCTGGCTCTTTCTGCCACCCTTCTTCCCCTCACAAGCACCCTACACCAAGGAAATGAGCCTAAAGGCGGCGGCTGAGTAACTTTGGGCACATCTGAGCCAAACCGGAATCTGAAGCCGGGTTTTCTCCACCTTAGGATCGGGACTCCCTCTTGCAAGCCAGGCTTGGGTGTCCCTTTCCCAAACCCACCACCCCTCCACCCGAAAGTCATTGTTGTTGTTGTTAGTTGCGAAGTCGTGTCCGACCCATCGCGACCCTATGGACAATGTTCCTCCAGGCCTTCCTGTCCTCTACCATCTTCTGGAGTCCATCTAAGCTCACACCTACTGCTTCAGTGACTCCATCCAGCCACCTCATTCTCTGTCATCCCCTTCTTCTCTTGCCCTCAACCTTTCCCAGCATTAGGCTCTTCTCCAGTGAGTCCTTCCTCCTCATTAGGTGGCCAAAGTATTTGAGTTTTAGCTTCAGGATCTGGCCTTCTAAAGAGCAGCCGAAAGTCATAAGTCTGCTTAAAACGGGGGGGGGGGAGGAGGAGGGGGAGGAGGAGGAGGAGGAGGGCTTGCCCACCAGGACAGCGACCTAATTCTTGCCAAGCCGACAAAAGGGGGGCAGCGCCGGCTCCCGCCTTTTGTCTCCCATTCATTTGCCCGCGGGCAACGGGGAGCCGATTCCCGGGGCGGGGTCCGGGCCCCGGAGAGCTTTTGACACCCGGACAGCGTGGATGGGCAGAAGCGCGAGCCACGGGGCATCTCGGGCGACAAAGGCAAGCGCGGAGAAGAAATAAAGGCAACGGGGTGGGAGGGAGGGAGGAGGAGGAGAGTTTTTTTTGGTTTGTTTTGGTTTTCCTTACCCCACCGTCGCTTCCTTCCATCTTCCATCTCCCGCCTCCCTGGCTCTCGCCCGCTGCAACAATAGTCCGACGAGCGGGTGGGCTGCCGCCTCACTCTGCCTCCCCACCCCGCGCGCGGCGTCCCTTCTTCTCCCACCTTGCCGACGCCGGAGCCTTTTGTTAAGAGGCAGAAGCCGAGAAGCGCCGCTCAGAGCAGCGGCGGCAGCAGCAGCAGCCGCCGAGGCTGACGACCGACTGGAGCTCCTCCGGCATTGGCTTCAGCAGCAGCAGCAGCAACCGCCGCCGCCGCCGCCAGCTCGCTCACACGGCTCGAAGGATGGCAGCGGCGAGGAGTCGGCATGACAACGCGCCAGGGGGGCATCCGCCTGCCGAAGCGGCCGCCTCGCCTGACGCTGCCAAGCCGCCCCAGCCCGGAGGGACGGCGACTCGAAACTCTTCTGAGCATGTGCGAAGCTTTTCCTCCCTGGCCGACCTTCCCTTCCCGGGCCCGCACATGAGCACTGAGGAGCAGCGAAGCCGTGAGGAAGCTTTTCCTTGCCCGGAGCGAAGCGAGGCTGGTTTGAACCGAAGGGGAGCGGAGCTCGCCGCGCCTTTTCTGCCGCGTGGTAGAGACTCCCGAGTTTGTTTGTTTTTCGGGAAGGGCTGCTAAGCAATGCCTTTCGCTTTGCCATCGGGGCGACTTGCCTCTGAGGGCGAGAGTCAGGTATCTGCTGTTTTAACACACACACACACACACACACACACACACACACACACGACGCCCGCGTGGCAAGGAAGACACACACACACACACGACGCCCGCGTGGCAAGGAAGACACACACACGACGCCCGCGTGGCAAGGAAGACACACACACACACACACACACACGCGACGCCCGCGTGGCAAGGAAGACACACACACACACGACGCCCGCGTGGCAAGGAAGACACACACACACACACACGACGCCCGCGTGGCAAGGAAGACACACACACACACACACGACGCCCGCGTGGCAAGGAAGACACACGCACACACGACGCCCGCGTGGCAAGGAAGACACACACACGACGCCCGCGTGGCAAGGAAGACACACACACACACGACGCCCGCGTGGCAAGGAAGACACACACACACGACGCCCGCGTGGCAAGGAAGACACACACACACACACAAGACGCCCGCGTGGCAAGGAAGACACACGCACACACACGACGCCCGCGTGGCAAGGAAGACACACACACACGACGCCCGCGTGGCAAGGAAGACACACACGCACACGCACACAGGACGCCCACGTGGCAAGGAAGTTTCGGGATCCGTGGATGTCGGGAACTAACTTTAAAAGGAGGGAAAGGGAAACTTTCCCCCTCTTTTTAAAGGAAACCACCCCCCGCCCGCCGTGAAGCAAAATACGGGACGAAGGGACTCATTCTCGGGATAGCGTCCCCTAGACAGGCGTACTGAAAGGAATAAGGAAGTGTATACAACGGGTAGGCAACCTCGGCTCTTTTATGACTCATGGACTTCAACTCCCAGAATTCCTGAGCCAGCATAGCTGGCTCAGGAATTCTGGGAGTTGAAGTCCATGAATCATAAAAGAGCTGAGGTTGCCTACCCCTGGTATACAACTACACGCTGTGGCTGCAATTCTGTACAACCTCCCAGATGGGCTAACTTTACAACACACAAACCTCATTTCCCCAGATGTTCCACCAGGTGGGATTATGGAAGCCACCTTGCACTTGTCTGGAGTGCCCCACTTTGGAGAAGGCAGCTGTAGGTGGTCTCCCGAGAGTGATTTGTGAGAATGTGACGTGGATTGAAGTTGCTGGAGAAAATTAGGCTGACATGTTGTACGCCTGTTAGAATCCCTTTAGGTTCCCAAAAAGAAGTTTTATATCAGGCTGTAATTATAATTCCATATTGGCTACATTTGCAGGCCTGTCGCCCTGGCCTTGCCCCAAACCCGACCTAAAGATGACAAATGACGTAAGTTTTTTTCCCCTTTTTTTAATAGTTTTCCAATATTACAATGGTATCTTTAAAAAGCAACGTGGTGTCAGGGTTACAATAGTTCCATTTCAGACAAATACATATTACAAATCTCCAAATTGTTGTAACCAATACTTCTCTCTCTCTCTACTATAGAGAACGTCCTCTCGTATGGTATTGTGGTTTGGTATGCTGGTCTGACAGCCACGGACAGGAAAGTATTACAGAGGGTGGTGAGCACAGCACAAGACATTGTGGGCTGTCCCCTGACACCACTGGATGACATCGCTGTTGCCTTGGAAGAGTGAGGAAGATTCTCAGGGATGACTCACACCTTGGACGATATCTCTTTACTCTCCTACCATTCGGCAGGAGATATAGAAGTATAGCCAGCCGTACCAACAGGCTGAAAAATAGCTTTTATCCGTGGGCTGTGAGGCTTTTAAATGGGATATAATCTCTGTGAACTTATGCAGGATTGACTTGGGAGGCCGGTGTGTGGTGTAGTTGGTTCACATGGTATGGTAGGATGGAGGGTTTGTTGTCGCTGTGTGTTGGGGGGAGAGAGCAGGGGGGGGAAGGCTCAGCTAAT
The DNA here is from genome assembly GCF_947247035.1 of Vipera ursinii. Lineage (NCBI taxonomy): Eukaryota > Metazoa > Chordata > Lepidosauria > Squamata > Viperidae > Vipera > Vipera ursinii. Next base: position 202,581,870 of record NC_139513.1, read on the forward strand.
CTCAATGTACACATGTTGTACTTTGACAATAAAGGTTTATTATTATTGTTTCTTTTAATACATATTATCTCTTATCTAAATTAACATACTTCTCATTGCTATCGATCAGTCATTTAATAGTTTTCTTATATTTGTCAATACTTTGCTATATTTTATATTTTAACATTCCATCTTTAAAACCTTATATATTTTTCCAGCTTTAATTTTACATTGATATTAAAATTTAACGTTTAAAGTTTCTCATTTTCATATTGCTAAATAACCTCCTTTCCCTTTACACAATTTTCTCCAATACCTAGTAATGTAAATACACTTCTTATTTATCTCATTTCCATATCAATGTTAGTAGTATAATATTAGAATGGTAGTCATTAGGATACCAATTGCAAGGAGGAGAAAGAGGAGGACAATATAATATTCTTATTTCTCATTTATACTTTCCACATATTAAAAATTAACCAAAATTTCTTCCGTTTCAACATTTAATACATCCTTTCATATCACTACATCCAAGTATATTAGTTACATTCTATCATTCTTAATATATATACATCTTAATTCATGTCATTTAAAGAGCTCAATATTTCAATGTTAGTATTCATACATCTGTGTTTTATTTTTTTTAATTAATATTTTTATCTACTCATCAAAACAATCTCTCGTAATCCAAGTACAATCCTGTCTATTTTGGTATTATCTATTTCAGGCCTCTTAAGGATGTCCATATTTCTTCAATCTTATTCTTGCTTTCTTCCTTTGCCATGTCATTTTTCGCTTCTTTGCCTCAGGGTCATCAAAGCATTCTTGTGTTGTTATATTGAAGTAGCCCTCCAGTCTCCATTTTTGAAGGATTGAGGAGTTTGTTAACAGCACCAAATCTTCTCATTATTTTCACCTTTTGATATAATTGTCCTGGACTGAATAATTTTTTTTCCACCTGTTTCCCATTATGGTCTTCAAAAGTCTGTGTTTGTTGAATAGTTAATTCTTCTGCCAATGTATTTGATTGTTCAATTTCTTCTGTTAAATTCTGTCCTAATAAAATATTAGTTGTAGTCACAGTTTGAGTTTGTTTCGAGATGCTTTCTAATTCTTTTCCAAAAGCTCTTATTTCATCACCAACTGTAGAAAGGAACTGATAAGTTTGGTAAGATATTTCCCACATAACATAGATTTGTTTTTGAAACTCTTCAATGGTGGAGTTTCACATCTGGTGTTCAAGGTTAATCTTATCTTGTTTTTGTTAAATATTTTCTTGATTTTTTTTAAAAGAGAAAGTCAGATTGAAATTTCAGGTTTAGCCACTGGGTGTTCCCCCAAGTACTTTGAAAGTTCTTTTCTTTTAGTCCGTTTCTTTTTTCAACATTTTTTAAAAAAAAACACCCCTGAGCTTGCTCGCCGCTTATTTGAAGGGAGGATTGAATTCCCCCCTCCCTCTCCACAGGGGGGAAGGTACTTAGCAGCTTATTTAGGTGAAAAGAAGAAGATTAAGGTATAAGACAGGAATCTTACCCCCATCTCTTCCACACTGCTTTAATGTTGCCTGGTGGTAAGTTTGACTTCGGCTGTCTGCAGCCTAGTAACTGGCCATATTACTATGGCCAGTCTTTCATCTGCCGGTACAAAGGGAATGCAGGCACTAACGGGGGTTGCGGGTCCCCCGCGTTTTTGCAAAAGCCCCTTCTTTCTGGTCGCCCCTCCAAGGCGACTCTTCAGCCCTTTTAGGACCCCCCAGCGATGCGAAACTGGATGTGGAAGACGAGAGCCGTCCTCCAGACGTCCATGTCAGCTGGCTTGGCAAACCGGAAGTCTATTATATGTAAGTTTTATTGAACTTACTTGGGGTTTATCTTAAGATTTGTTAAAATTGCGGTTTCCTTCCCTAAAAGCGACTGCCGACATCCAGCCAACCAGAAAACAGAAGCAAAAGATAAAAGAACAATAAAAGCAAAAGAACACAGACAGCAGCGGAAGACGGAAGCAGAAGATGAGAGAGAGAAGCAGAAGCAGGAAAAGAAGCATAAACATAGAAGCAAAAGAATATAGAAACAAAAGAGAAAGAAGCAGAAGATAGAAGCAAAAGGAGAAGAATAAAAGAAGCAGGAGAAGACAGATTTGGAGAGCAAGAAGAATGCATTACTATTTATCATGGGAAATAAAGATGCTACCTCCCTTTCCATTGGTGATTCGGACCAAGGTTTTTTTTTTCATAAGTGGGCTTGGATCTAAAAAGGGAACTTGTGCTCCTAACCCATCCCTTTTCTACCTGTGGTAAACCTTCTTTCCTACTGGACAATGGCAAGGCTTTCTTTCCAACACTTTGCCTTTGGCAACGGTACAATGTAACGTGGGGAAATCAGGCTCTGGATTGCATGAACTTGCACGAGTCCCTTTCTGGAACCAAAGCGTTAAACCACTTTTCACCCCTTTACGCCTTATTCTATACTGTCTCTGTGCCTGAGCCTTGAGCAATAAAATCGATCCTTCGCAGGAATACAGCTTGCCAGGTTCTCCTACCTTTAAACTTTCCTTGCTCGGGAAGGAAAATGGTTCAAAATGGTTACCTTGGATTGTGGTTTCTAACCCAAAGGATCCTTGCTGGCATCTGGAGTCCTTTCGACCAACAGCCTCCGTAGCACTTTGATCGCTTAATCCAAATAACTCAAGGTTTTAAATAACTATGCACTCTGCAGAATGGATCAGAAATTACTTTTAATGGCTGTATTGACTTTAAGAATTGTATTCAAGACCCTCTCCCGTTCGTATATGTATTTGGAATGAGATCGATAGAGCCCGACAAAGGTACTTTTTCTTGTTTGAAAGGTTTTTCAGGGTTACTTTTGCAGTATGTAAAAATGTAATATTGTATACAATGAGGAAATGGTGTCTAAGTGAGAGGGATGAAGAAGGCTGAAACAGGGAAATCCTGATGATCTGGAACCCAGAACCGCCCTACCCCTGTCCTGCTCTGTACTCTCGACTACCCCTCATCTCTCCCCCATGGAGACTTCGGGCAACGTTTTTGAGAAACTTAAAGGGAAGGTGGAAAACCCGACTTCCTTGATACCTGTGACGACTTGAGCTTCAAAATGCCCTGGGGCAGGGCTTTTCAACCTTTTCACCCATTGTACTACTTTTAGGATATGGCAACATCCGAGTACCACCAGTTGCCTAGCAAGGTGTCAAAAAAAAGGAAAAAAGTGATGAACAGGTAGTCCTCAACTTACCACTGTTCACTTAGTGACTGTTGAAAGTTACCATGGCACTGAAAAAAGTGCCTCCCGAGCCACAGCTGAGCAAGACACCTGCCTGCCCGCCCAGCAGCACTCTTTCTCCTGTCCGAGGTTTTCATTGTTGTGAGCATTTCTGTTGAGGATTGGCAGCAGAGGTGAGCTGTGGGGGTGTTTGGGGTGGTTGCAGCAGGTTTTGGTCATTTCACATCAACCTGAGACACTGTGACCGTGATAAATATGAATCAGTTGCCAAGAATCTGAATGTAAATCACAAGACCCTGGAGATGCTGCAACATTCCAGTTGACTGGCGGTTCTTCTGGGGTCAGAAGTGCCAGGATTAGCACCGAGCTCCAGCTGGAGCCTGGCACTGATCCTGGCGCTTCCGCTGAGCCCTGACAGCCTTGCAGCTCCAGCCATCTCTCGCTCAGGCTTGTGCGGTGCTGCCACCGGTTCAGCTCATTCCCCTCCCCCGCTACCACTTTTCTAGGATGGGCACGTACCACCTGCCAGGTGTCAATGTACCACAGGTGGTACCCGTACCACTGGTTGAAAAGCCCTGCCCTGGGGGACTCGGTTTTAAACACTGCCGGGTTTGGTCTTATGTAAGAGCATGGCTCTTCCTTGGACCAATTACTCCGAGGGGAAGAAGGTAAGTTAGTGAAGCGATCAAGTTGGTCAACCTGGGAAATTAATAGCCTTGCCTGAAAAGATATAGTGGTTGGAGTTAGATTTCTTTGAAGTCGCTCTGCTTTCCCTGCTGTGTCTGCAAAAGAGAGGGTGAGGGTCCCATAACCGGCAGGGGGAAGACAATCTAACCTTAAGTGCCTAAAGCTCCTATGAGCTTTCACGAGTAGAAATCCTGTGGTTGTAAAATCCTATCTGCTCACGTGATGCCTCGATTTACAAATTGCGGTCGCTTACTGCAGAAATTCTGATCTCTGCTGGAGTTGTAACTTGACTACCTGTGCGATCTGATTTTTTTTAAAAAAATCCAACGGGTCCAATTTCTACAATCAAATAACAATGGAGCTTAACTTTGAATATGTTTGCCGATTTTAATTTCCTCTTATATTTTGTGTCCATGATTTATTGTGACCGACTGCCTTCTGGCCAAAATTAAAGCTCTTGGTGTCCTTCGGAACCTTGAATGGCTTGGTGATTATCCCACGACTGCCCTCCCAAGCTATGAAGTGGTCCGGCAAGACCTGCCCTTTGGAAAATCCCACCTTTCTGGCAGGGAGGAGGGCTTTCTCCCCGGAGGATGCAAGGTGATCTTTAGAGAGATGTGCTTCTTCCCCTGTCCAGTGGCGTTTAACAGGACTCTAAAATTTTGGCCTGTGCCAAGCGTTTCGTTTGCAATTTATTCCCAAGTTTGACAATGATATTGATTCCAGCTGGACCTTAGCTTAGATTTTCAATCCTTTTTATACAGATTTATGCACTAACTTTCAGTTATGTATGTTTGGTAAGGTTTATCTTTCTTTAAATTTATTGCGATGGTTAGTATATTAAAGTGAGTTAGTGGGGTTGGATTTTACTTTTGCTGCTAGTTTTGAGACTGACAGGCTTATTAAAATGTTTTATGTCTACCCAAATCAGCCATTTCTTCCATCTTCAAGGCACTCTTGCAAAAGTAAAATCAAAAATGTGAAAGGTATGTTAGGACATCGGTATGCTTAATGTCAAAAGTAAATGTTGGAATAAATTGACGAGCTGTTGAAGGTTTCAAAATTAGGACCTCATTCTTCTCCGGGAAGGCCGAGGATAGCCGGTGGGTGCAAAACTCACAGTAGTTATCTGATAGTTCACAGACCTTAAGCTGGACGGCACCCGAGCCATTGTGGTTTGCATGAGTAGTATTTAAAGGTAAAGGTAAAGGTTCCCCCGCACATGCGTGCTAGTCGTTTCCGACTCTAGGGGCCGGTGCTCATCTCCGTTTCAAAGCCGAAGAGCCAGCGCTTGTCCGAGGATGTCTCCGTGGTCATGTGGCCGGCATGACTAGACGCCAAAGGCGCACGGAACGCTGTTACCTTCCCACCGGAGTGGTCCCTATTTTTCTACTTGCATTTTTACGTGCTTTCGAACTGCTAGGTTGGCAGAAGCTGGGACGAGTAACAGGCGCTCACTCTGTTACGTGCCACTCGGGATTCGACCCACCAAACTGCCGACCTTCTGATTGACAAGCTCAGCGTCCTAACCCACTGAGTACTATTTACTGGATGGTTATGTAAGTTGGCGATTGTATGCTATATTCCTTTTAATTGAGATGGGTTGCCATCCTGGTATGAAGAACTTTAGCTGAGTCCCGCTGGCCAATGAAGGATCATATTGTCTTCTAGCGCCTGTTGTGTAAATGTGTTTCTTGATGCAGCCGTTGCTTGGATAAACGCAGCTCAATGCTTCTTTTTGTCTCCATACAGACATAAGCCTCCGAGATGACCCCACACACACGAACTTCAGGAGGAGGATTGCTCTTTCTTGTCCTAAACAAAAAGAGAAATGCAGGCTAATTTATTCACAAGAATGCGAAATGTTTCTCTTGATATATCAGTTTCTTTTTCATTCTTACACGGCAGTATCTATGCTACCCCTGAAGACCCTCCAGGCATCTACCGAGATGACTTTTCTCTCTCTCCGACACTTTCGTCACTTTTCAGTAGCTCAGACTTTCCACAAGCCAAACGAACGATTGTCTCCTTCCTGACTATGCACAACTTTTCCTCGCTAATTACACAGAATTATCTGCATTTTTCCTTAATCCCGTGAGGTACAAAGGTGTGGTTGCCAAACATGTGACAACACTTAATAGCATGCAAATAAACAAAAGCCCTTGTACCCTGAAAGCATTTCCCTGTATGACGTTCCACTTTCTCCCCTCGGCTGCACACGAGAAATAAACCTGTCCTTCAGACCAGGGGTTTCAAAGTCGAGTCCCTTCTGAGATGGTTGAGGCGGTAACTTCAGTCTTCTGGGATCGGATCAGGCAGGCCTGTAAAATGTGAAACGAGTGTGAATTACCTTTTATTTTCATATATACCAGTATATCCCAACTCAATAATACTGAGTGGCTTGGGCCTCTTCTTCGCAAAGTTTAAAATAACCCAACAAGAGTACAAATTACAGTAAAGATAAGTACAGGAAAGTCCATACGGCCAGAACGGAATTTGAAATGATGCTAGACCGATACCTATGTTGATTTTAGAAAACCACATTTTAAACTCTCCCACAACATAGCAATCTAGTTGTTCAACACGAGTCTCTCTGGCAAATCAAAGACTTCCCCTTCTTGCTTCAGAACTGCACTATACATTGCTTTGAGAGTGTAAACTGTGGAAACAACTAAGCCCTTTCCACAATTTCAGGAAAAGTCACTGGATAGGGCTTTCTCCAAAAAGGCTTACTCATCTGTGCATATCTGCTTTCGTGTCAATGGAAGATGCAAGGAAGATTGCACAGATAATATATTGCTATGAAAGGGTATAATCGATATAGGTTCATGGAATTCGAGACAAAGGGCTGTGGCAAAGGAAGGTAGAAGGGAAGGAGGCCAGAGCTTGTAAGACGGGTCTTCAAAGTTGGCCCTTTTATGAGTTGTGGACTTCAGCTCCCAGAATTTCAGCCAGCGTGCCTGGCTGATGAATTCTGGGAGTTGAAGTCCACAAGTCATAAAAGGGCCAACTTTGAAGACCCCCAGCTAAGATGTTAGATTAAAACAAATTGGGACCTACAAAGCATTTTCCTGCTCTTAAAATAAGCAACTGATGTTGCCTTTTTACCTTAAAAGAATTAAAATAAACACAACACAATAAATGCCAAATCTGTTATAACTAAGGTAATAAAAAAGTCACTCCCCACATAGAATTCTTTATTGCCAAGTACGGTTGGACACACAAGGAATTTGTCTCCAGTGCATAAGCTTTCAGAGTACATACAAGTAATAGTGATAAATCATGATCATAAACATAAAAAATACATTCATCATAAATCATAAGATGCAACACTTAGTAACAGTCATAGGATACTAGCTATGCAAACATAAATCATACTAGGATACTAAAAACTATAAATTGTAAGATACAAGCAACAAAGTTATAGTCATAAGATAAGGATAGGTAATAGGAAAAGATGAGAATAATAGTAAAACAGCTTTACTAAGTAGTTATAGGAATTAGTTGTTAAGCAGAGTGATCACATGGGGGAAAAATTATATTTATGTCTAGTTCTGGTGTGCAATGTTCTATAACATCGAGGGAAGAAGTTGATACATGTTATGTCCAGGATGTGAGGGGTCTGTAGATATTTTCACAGCCCTCTTTCTTGCTCATCCATTATACAGGTACTCAATGGAAGGCAGGCTGGTAGCAATTGTTTTTTCTGCAGTTCTAACTATTCGTTGAAGTCTATGTCTGTCTTGTTTGATTGCAGTTCCAAACCAGATAGTTGTAGAGGTGCAAATGACAGAGTCAATAATTCCTTTGTAGAACTGTATCAGCAGCTCCTTGGGCAGTCTGAGCTTTCTGAGTTGGCACAAGGAAGAACATTCTTTGTTGTGCTTTTTTGATGACATTTTTGATGTTAGGTGTCCATTTTAAATCTTGAGATATTATAGAATCTAGAAACTTGAAGGAGTCTACCGTTGATACTGTGCTGTCTAATATTGTAAGAGTTGGTAGAATACTAGGGTTTTTCCTAAAATCTACTATCATTCCTACAGTTTTGAGTATGTTCAGTTCAAGATTGTTCTGGCCTCACTACAAGGCTAGTTGTTCAACCTCCTGTCTGCAGATTCGTCATTGCCTTAAACAAGACCAGTCACTGTTGTATCATCTGCAAACTTCAGTACTTTAACAGAGGCATCTTTTGAGATGCAGTCATTGGTATAAAGATAGAAGAGAGCACACAGCTCTGTGGGGGAGAGGCTGTGCTAATTGTGGTACAAGTATCTGATGTGATTTTGCCTAGCTTCACTTGCTACTTCCTGTCTGTTAGAAAGCTTATTGATCCACTTACAGGTGTGGCCGGGCATGGCTAGCTGATTTAGTTTAGTGAGAAGAATATCTGGAATGATGGTACTGAATGCTGAGCTGAAGTCTACAAAAAAGACCCTTGCATAGGTCTTTGGAGATTCAAGATGTTGTAGGATGTAGTACAGAGCCATATTAACATATCTGCCAATCTACTTGCTCAGTAGGCAAATTGCAAGGGGTCTAACAGTGGATCTGTGATGGTTTTCAGGTGGGCCAGCACTAACCTTTCAAAGGTTTTCATAACTACAAATGTCAGAGCAACCGGTCTGCAGTCATTCAGTTCTTCGATGGAGGGTTTCTTTGGCACCGGGATGATAGAGTATTTGAAGCAAGAAGGAACATAGCATATATCTAGTGATTTAAATTGGTCAACACAAGCTTTCAAGCAAGAAGGGGTTATCTTGTCTGGGCCTAGTGCTTTTCCAGGCTTTTGTCTGTGAAATAGACCTTGCACATCATTTTCTGTGATCACCAGAGGTGGGGGGACCAGGGGAATGGGGTCTAGTTGTAGAAGGTTTGGCTGTTGTTGGTGCATCCGAGATGGGGATGGTGAAGATAGATGAAAGTGGTTTCCTCTCAAACCTATAGTAAAACACATTCAGGTCATCTGCCAGTTGTCGATTTCTTTCAACATAGAGAGGAGGTTTGCTGTAACAAAGTGATATTTTTGAGAGGTTTCCACATATTTGCTGGTTCATTTGTTGAGAACTGATTCCTTAGCTTTTCAGAGTAGCTTCTTTTTGCTGTTCTAATCTCCCTTGTTAATATGTTTCTGGCCTAATTGTACAGCATTCTATCTTCTTTCTTGTAGGCTTCTTGTTTGGCACATCGTAGCTGCTTCAGTTTAGCTGTGAACCAAGGCTTGTTACTGTATATTCATAGGTTTCTGGTTGGCACACATAGGTCTTCACAAAAAATAACATATGGTGTTACAGTATCTGGGAGTTCATCCAAGTCTGCAGAGGTATCTTGGAAAACTTTCCAATCAGTGCAGTCGAACCAAACCTGTAGCTTTAGCTTTGCCTCCTCAGTCCAAGACTTCACTGATTTAATTGTTGGTTTTATGATTTTAAGCCTTTGTCTATAAACAGGCATAAGGTGATGATCAGAGTGTCCCATAATTGCTCGTAAAAGGTAAAGGTAAAGGTTCCCCCGCACATGCGTGCTAGTCGTTTCCGACTCTAGGGGCCGATGCTCATCTCCGTTTCAAAGCCAAAGAGCCAGCACTTGTCTGAGGACGTCTCCGTGGTCATGTGCCCGGCATGACTAGATGCCAAAGGTGCACGGAGCGCTGTTACCTTCCCACCGGAGTGGTCCCTATTTTTCTACTTGCATTTTTACGTGCTTTCGAACTGCTAGGTTGGCAGAAGCTGGGACGAGTAACAGGCGCTCACTCTGTTATGCAGCACTTGGGATTTGACCCGCCAAACTGCCGACCTTCTGATCGACAAGCTCAGCATCCTAACTCACTGAGGCACCGTGTTCCTCTAACTGCTTGTAGTAAAGACCAATAAGCATCTTTAATGTTGTGCAGAGCGGTCAGAAGTATTCTTGCCTCTAGTGAAACAGTTAACATGCTGAAAGTATTTTGGTAAGTCTTGGCTTAAGTTAGCACTGTTGAAATCTCCTAACTCAGAGGTCCCCAAACCTTTGGGCACCAGGGACTGGTTTTGTGGAGAGAGGTTTTTCCGTGGACTGGAGGGGGCGTGGTTTTGTGTGCTGCCTGCATCCCGTGGATGGGGCTTTGCTTGTTTGTGCAGCCCGGTTGCTGGCATGCTGCGGCCCGGTACTGGTCCACGGACCGGGGATTGGCGACCCCTGTCCTAACACAATGAGGAATGAATTGGGATATTTTTCTTCAGCCCCCATAATCTGGTCAGCTAGAGTTTGTAACGCTTTGTTTAATGCAAGCTTGTGGCGAAATGTACACTGCAAATAGGAGAAATGAGGAAAACTCTCGTGGAGAATAAAACGGTTTGCAATTGATAATTAATGACTCTAAGTCCACATCACAGAATTTCTGTAGTGTGGTTACATTTTGATATAAAAGTAGAGACCTCTTCCCTTCTTTTTACTGGATGTTTCTGTAATTCTGTCTGCCCTCTGTATCTGAAACCCTGGGATATGCAAGTTGATATCAACAATCGACTCATTTAACCATGTTTCATTGAAGCAGAGGGCTGCCGAGTTGTAAAAATTAGATTTGCATCTGTTTAAAAGAAGAATTCCATCCATCTTATTAGCGAGTGAACGTAGATTAGTCAGAAACCGTGAAGAGGGGTTTTTGTTCCACTTTTCTTAGACTATTCAAAATCCTCACTCGCTTAAACCCGTCTCCGTCATGTTCCTCTTTTTGTTTTCGTTGCTCCATTGTTCAGAGAAAGTTGCTTCTTCCTCTATTAGGATCTCTTCTTCATTTGTAAAGACCCGTGTGTGTGGGGGGGGGGGTGAAGTCACCGAAAGCTGCCCATTATATACAAGAGTGGAGTTTTGACTGACACTACATCCCCACCCCTCCGTTAAAGATTCTACAGTTATATCTCAACAACAAAACAGACCATTACAGTATCGGCAAAGCCAGAAGCAATGGAGAGCATTGGCACCACCCTGAGAATATCCAGCAGGTAAGCTGGCAGCAAGGAAAAGCAATGGCAGCAGAAAGTCAAAGAAGGGGCCAAAAAGATGACAGGCTACGCTTAAGGGAAGCGGTACCAGCTTTCCATTCAAAGAACTCCCGTCAGACTCCAACCCATAAAGAGAGGAAACCGATCTCCCGCCCAACCTCCTTCCCTGCAGCAGCCAGACTGCAACCTCCCACCATAACTCCAAGCTCCACTCTGTTCTCTGTTCTCCTCCCCATTTCGGGGCACCCAGACAATCATGGAAAGAAGCAAATTCTTCATTGGGAGTGTCGAAGCTCTCTCAAGCTTCTTTCACAGCAGCAGCAGCAGCAGCACACAGGTCACTCCATCTGCAACGACCTAGGGCAACCCTTTCCTTCAATCCCAGAAGCATGCGGGTGTAATGTCTTCTGAGCAGGATGACTCCAGCTGAATAACATTTAACTCTGCTAACTGTACAAAACACCCCAAACAAGTAAAAGCAAGTTATTCTCAGCATCTCAAGAAGGTACAAGCTTGGGGAACTGCACTGGCCTCCTCGGCTCTGCCTCTCCCAGGGGGACACCAACTGATGCGGTTGTCCTGGTGGGAAGAAAAGAGAAGCTTGCTATGGCTTGAGAGGCCGGTATCTACATCACCGGTCCAGTGGCGCCCATTAAGAAACATAACACAAAGCACCCGGCTCTTTACCTCTAAACTCCAAGCTCTCACTGTCCCCCCACACATCTTTCCCAAAAGGCAGGCTGATGAAAGGTCTTCACAGAAGGGCTTTACCTGCATCTATCGAGCAGCCTAGTTCTAGAACGTGGGAGGAAACAGGTGTGTTAGGCAGACTGCTTCTTGCCCCTAAAGAGGGCTGAAGACAAATGCAAAACAGCTACTGAAGTTGACCCTATGCTCAGAAAAAACAGTGCTAACTCAATAGGACCCAAAATACCGGAACAATTCTGTGTTTCATTTGCCACCAGCTTGCTGCAAAGCTACCCACCTACCTGTCCCATCTGCTTTCTCTTTTGGATTCTGCTGCTAAGATGGCCCTGGAGGTCCTTTCTGAATCTCCCCCTCTGGTCAGAAACTAAAGCATCAGGGCCCATAGGAGAGGGCCTTCTCTGCTCAACTACCGGGCTGGACCCTGGAGAGCAGCTCTTTGCCTGACCCTTGGAGGATTTAGGAATAAGGTAATTGTGCATCTCTTTGACCAAGCTTCAACCTGAAACTTATCCCAATGCTTAATTTGAACTAATTTCAATGGCACAATGCTCCAATTTTCACTGATATTTTTTATCAAAGCACCTTGATGATACAAAAACCAAAAGTACTGGTGTTGCGGATCCGCTCCTCCACGCAAAACCTGAAGGGCTGTACAGAACCATCGGGGAATGGGAGCCTAGACTTCCTTGCCCAGCTCAAACTGGCGTAGTTTCCCCAGAGCTTAACGTCCTTCAGAGCTTAGTGCCCCTCCATATGAAAGAAGAACACAACGCCAGGAGGAGAATCGGCAGAAAACAGGGCCGCCATTTCCAGAACGGAAAAGGGAGACACGGGGCGATGCAGGGCAGTGAGAAAGTGGTGACCAGCGATCATTGTGCAGTAGAAGAAAGTACGGAAGACTCGTTGCCAATGCAACATGATGGCCCCAAAGCATCAGTGAAAGATGGAGCTTAAAGCAGGCAGCCACATTTCACCTTTGAATTGCAAGAGAGGTGGGTGGCAGCAACTCTTCCCCTCCCCCGTGCCTCTGCCTCCGCCTGCTGCCGATGCTGCTTTCTCACCTGCGATGGCTGCAGAGAATGGGAAAGGCGGGGAGTCCCAATCCCACAAAGGCAGCTGGGACTCCACATTCCATGCAGCGCAGGTGTGTCTGAGCACCACAATCGTCAGGCCAACTCTCCAAGCAGCAAGTGGAGGCAGAGATGCGGGGGTGTGGAGGGAGGCACAAAATCTGGCCTGCTGTATACGCCGGGCAACTGCATGGTTGCCTGCCCTGTCCCAGTTGTGACAGCCACGGGCAAAGGCAGATGGTCTTTCAGGGAAGCGTGGCCAGGCCATGGGGTCCCAGTGCCCCAGGAGCTAAAGAGCCAGGTGACCCGGGTGCCGGGCAACCAGCGCTGCCATCCATGGGCCTCACGCAGCCCTACAGGGTTGACTAGGCTTCTCCGGTGAATCAGGCCCTAGTGCCCAACCTGGTCCCACCCTGTCCACCGGAGACCCATGGATCCCTCCCAGCCCCATCTGGGCACCCACAGGCGCCCCCAATGCGAGTAACATGAACTGGCCATGCCCTCCCCCCCAGGGCAGCCACCCCTGCCTGGCCACTTGCCTCATTTCACCTCTAGGGCTTATTTTTGGGGTAGGGCTTATATTAGGAGTATCCTGAAAAATCATGTATTGGGGTCATTATAGTGAAGCCAGTTTTCACATGACATTTCTGCTCCGGGCACTAAAAGAACTAGAATTGCTTCATCCAGGAAGAACTGCAGGTTCAGCCCTTCACTTTTCCTTGACTATGAGGCCTTGTATAGCTTTTCTCATAAATCTAAAAAAAAGATTTAAAAGACACACTTGGATGTGTGTTCCTCCATTTTGCAAGCCCAGCACAAGATATACAGAGAAAGTCATCAGTTTGTTGACTCAAGTGTGACTCACACTTAAGAGAAATCCAGACTCGGAGCACAAAATAGATTAATCTTGGCCATGGGTCTGAGAGCAGTTTTTCTCATTAGATGTGCTTTCTCTTTCTTTCTCTCTCTTACTCCCTCTGCAAACCAGCTGCTGAAAGAGAAGAGAATCTCAATCAGATTCTTGCTTTTGGACTGATTTGGCACAATCGGAAACAGGATACAAGAATATATATTTCTTCTCTTCCTCCCCCCCCCCAACTTCATTGGAAGTTTCTTTTAAGATAATTTACATTTTCTAATCAGATTTACAGAAAACAAACAGCCAGCAACCAGGAAATTACTGAGAAGAACCTATGTGGCTGAAAGAGTCTATCAACAGAAAATCAAGATCTTAAAATCATGCCAACGAACTGGAAAGCTTGTGTTTTTTAATAGAGGATCTATCCTTTCTGGATGCTGGCATATTTAGAGACTGTCTTTTCATAGAGGCCTTCTTTTTTTTTTTGTAAAAATAACTTTCGGGATTTGTTTACCAGGCATATTATTCCAATAAATGCTGGTAAGGATAGAAACAGATAAATCAAATATAAATCAATTTAATGAGGTTGTAGAGCATGCTTCTGCCATAAACTATAGCTTAGTTTATTGGATTCAATCATTCATTTTAGGAATATAAATCCAACATAAGTCACATAACATGAATGTTATTTTAATATTCCATTTTCAGAGTTTTTTTAAGTGAAATATTAAAGGTGTTGCCCTGGTTTTCAATGACCTAGATATTAAGTATTTACAACTGTGTATCTGTTAACAATGAGGGATGCATTATGTTGTAAATCTATAAACTTATAAACATTTAGAGCTCATACCTATGAATTTTAAACAATACTACAGTATAGTGGACAATCCAATTGTCTTCTAGTATCTGTAACTACTGGAAAATTATTACTCCTGAGTTATATGAATAAATGAATATTTATTATGGTATATCATCAGTTAGTAAACACTTTTTGTGTGTATTTAATATGTTTTGTGTATGTGTGTAGGAAATGACCAGGCTGAGCACAAGGGAGGGGTCAAACCTGTCATCAGTTTTGAATCCCTTCATGCCCACAAGAAATCTAAGTCCAGCCCATCTTGAATTCCATTGACTTATCTACTGCCAGTTTGCTTTGACTGTTAGTAATTCAGATGCTTATAGAGAGCATAAGCTTCCAATAAATCTTTATGACCATTTGAACTGCTTGGATTTCCTGATTTTCCTGTGCTTGACAATATGTGCCTTCAAGCAAATGTCGGCTCCTAGTGATTGCCTAGACAGGCCCCTGCAATTCTCTTGGCAAAATTTCAGAAGTAATTTGCCATCGCCTCCTTCCTAGGGCTGAGAGAGAGGGACTGATCCAAAGTTACCCAGCTGGCTTTGTGCCTAGGGCAGGACCAGAATTCACAATCACCCAGATTCTGGTGCTTTAACCACTACACCAAACTAGCTCTATTAAGGAAGTTATATACATGAACTAATATTAGTTAGCTATTCCTGAATTATGCTATGTAACAAATCTGTGATTTGGGTTTATATTAGGCTAAGTCGGAATCCAATTGGCTTGGTTTCAGCATCATTCACATATAAACCTTGGTTTTATGGATTGTCTGTCATATTTGATGCCTTAGTGTAATGTGTGAATAAATAACATTAAATGAATGTCTTATCTGTGTCTTATTCAACAAGCCATGGAGTTAATTGTGACTTGAGATTTTTTGGTTAATATAAGGAGTGACCTGATGGTCCTGCATGATTATGAATTATCTCTCCAGCCAATTACAGGGACTAGATGAATTATCAAAAAATAGCAAGGGCATATGATTCCTTTCTCCTGATACATTACAATACATGCATTGTTTGATTTTTTTAATGACTTCTGTAAAAGGGCCTTCAGAACTTTTCATATGGAATATGGGAAGAAAGTAGCATTTGTGTACGGTGTACTCTCGCTGCAGGGCAAGGTTTTCAAACCTAGGGTGGAGTCTGCCTCTATCTTGGTTTACAGATCCTGCTGCTAGCCTCCAACTGTGAATTAGCCACCCGCACAGAGAGAACCGTAGCAAGCTAATCTGGAAAGTTTACTGTGCACCAAGACATATGGTTGCAATTTGGTTGGCAACAGCGTGTTGTAGAGTATTATGTGACAGCTCAGATCAGCTAGCTTGCCAGATGAATGAATAACACTGGAAAAATTGCTGGAGAGGGGGATAGGGAGAAAACAGGGTGGAATACATGCTTTGAATCACTTAAATTATACTAATACTCAGCATTTAGACCACTTTTCACATATAGTACATAAGTCTTTTTTTTGTCCTTAGAGCAACTTTGTAAATTCAATACTGTTACTACAGAAATATGATCTGCAGCAAAATGTTTCCTTTCCAAAAAAGAAAGTTCGATCCTCTTTCACAAATCTTGCAGTTCTGTCAAGCATGCCGATGTAACTCATGTTCCTGCATTCTGTTTTGGTTCAGTCAAAATGTACCAAACACTACAGGAGGTTTCAATGTTAGTCTGATGTTGCAGGTGGGAAGAGGTTGGTGTTAGTGCAGTGTTACAAATGGGATCCCACTGGATCATGATGGAATCAAAGAAAGGAAGCTCTTGGTTTATACCCATTGGAGATACCTAAAATTTCTATAGAAATTTTACATTGTATTCAAGACGTATAATTTATACGGCTATATTGAATCAGGTTGATCCAGCATTCTGTTCCTATTCCTGTATCTGTGGGATCATCACAGATGTAGCATGACAGTAAAAGCACCTTCACACCTTTTGTCCCAGCAGCCTCTGGCATTACACTCCTGGTAATGAACTGTTATACAACCATCACAATTAGGACTCGTTGGTACCCTTCTTCCCCATTCAGTGGTATAGTTCTGGTAATGATGTATGTTGACATGGTGCACCAAGACTGTAGAAACAGACTAAAGATCTGGCAAGAATTATTTAGCAAAAGGCAAAATTTACCATCACTGATATGTTTACAGAGTGCTGGAAAAATAAAAAGCCGCATCAAGAAAGGTAGGTTTTTAAGATGAATGACAGAATTTGAAACACATGTACAGAATCAAAATGTATATATAGATTGCTATTAAAATATGACAAGGAGACAATTGGAACAAAATGTTTTACAGATGGTACGTAATTCTGTCCATAATTGGAAAAATAAATCATATAATGTTGAATATGTTTTAATACAGAAGGAACATTTTATCATACTTAGTGATCACGTAGAAAAATTCAAAACTGCTGAAATATATGCATACAAATTATTCCCCTGTATCTGTTCTCAACCATTTTTCTGTATTACGTCCAGTTGTACAATAATCTTGTAGAGTTACAGTAACCAGAGCTACTGGTATATATAACATTTCAAATAATATAGATATGCAGAAAGGTATCATTTATACATACTAACTAAAATATACTAATCTTAGTTATCTATTTCATAATAGTCTCACACTGGTTTTCATTAAGCCATCCCTTACAATCACCAAACCACCTTCAGTTTGCTTCAGCTTCTAAATGACAAGGGGCAAAATCAGTGTGAGTGTGCAAGCTTGCTGATCTTAACCTGCACATTGGTGAAATTTGTTAACAATACTAATCCTCCAAAAGCTGGGAAGCACCAGATTGGGGAACAATGAAGTTGCTAGTAGAATCTTCTATTTAGTTACTTGTCAGACTAATTTAATTGCAACACGGTTGGGCAAGTTGTAAGTCATCAAAAAGCTATGCCAAGGGAGGATGTGTACTGACAGTTTTAAAGGAGAGATTATCTGAAGGGAGGAGCACCCTGATTTTAAGTAAATGTCATTATAATCATCTTGTGGAGAAGTAGGTATGGTATTTCCTTTTGTTATGTTTAAGACAGACTTTGCTTTTTGCAACTCTTCCATACTATACATTCACCACAAAAACATTTGGGTGGCCCAGTGTCTATTTGAAGGGCTATGCCATCAGATCCTGTTAAAAATAAGATCAATGGCCCTGGAACTATGCTATTCTGGAAGGCAAAATAATGTAATCTAGCATGAGATTAGGAAAGCCTCAGTGGGTAACTCTCTACCAGGAAACTAGCCAAAATCTAGTCAAACAAAATAAAAGAAGGCTTAATGCAATGAGGGGACTTATTTCCATCTCTCAGACAGATCTACTCATAGCGTCCTATCCGTACGGTCAAATGAAGAAATCCATAGATCACTTTGCGATTAAAATCTAATTTCATAATACCAGGCAAAAGATCTAAAATACACTTCTTTAAGAAACAACTCACCACTTGTGTTTGAGGAACAAGTCCTTGTGTTGCCTCCACTTCATTCCCCCTCCTGTTACTAAAACTATCTTTAGTTATTCTGGTGTGAAAGTGTTTTCTTTTTTTTTCTTCTGACCCAAAACTTGGCATCTGGACAATGCGGGACACCTTGATGTCATATTTGAGGATGGCAACATCGGGATTAGCAAGCTTCATAGCTCCAGTTAGGATGCTGCGAGAATGGCTCCTCCAGCTGAATCTTGCCTTCAACAGCCTCTTTTTACTGTTTTTATTTAACAGCAAAATCAGTTTACAGGAATATTGATAACTGATCCTAGGGTCAACCTACCTTTGCAGAGCTTTGTTTCACAGTCTTACCCAACATTTATCTCACTGTCTTCAGCAGTACTGTCTATAACTGAAATATTTGTCAAGAGTGAAAACCTGGCAGCCACGTTTCTTATTGTTTTCATCTTATCATTAGAGTAAGGAAGGGGCGGGGGGGTAGATAAGGCTTCAAATGGGTTATTTAGAGAAATGGAACCTCTCCACTTCTGCAGACCTTTGTTGAGAAAAAGATGTACGGAAACTTTTCAAGGACATTCTAAGCACTGTGAAGACGATAGCGGACGGTTCTCAAAACAACGAGAATGTGTTTATGTGAACTACGTGGACATCTGGGAGGTTTGGCTGGGAATGTCATTGTTATATGCTTTGGTCAGATGTCTTGGGATTTTAGAATTAGTTTTCCTTTACCTATACCCGTGGTGGTGAACCTATGGCATGTGTGCCACAGGTGGCACACAGAGCCCTCGTCTGTGGGCACGCGCACCATCCTAGGTCTTCAGCTGGGTTTTATAAAACCTTTTCGTTTTAGGCCTCTGCTGCTGTGTGCAAAAAAAAAAGGTTCAATCAATCAATCAATCAATCAATTTCAACTTCTCGCGGGAAAAAAAAAGATCTTGCAAAGTTGGAATTGATTGAACTTTTTAGTCCCATCCAGTCTGCCATTGCCACCACAGTCACGCTCTCCCAATGGGCCATGTCCATCCAATGGGCCACGCCCACCTGGCACCCAACGATACATAAGTGGGTTTGGGGTTGCAGCTTGGGCACTCAGTCTCTAAAAGGTTCGCAATCACTGGCCTATACCATGTCATCTATTCAATAAACCAGCAAGATTTTCAGAAATGAAAGAAATCTTGGACTTTATTTGGATATTCGAGCTGGAGGTTGACAATATTAATTAATTAATTCTATTTTAGCATAGCCAAAACAATCCCAAAACAACTTTTGGCAACTTAGCAATGGAAAATAGACATTTTTTTTAAAGGAAACGTCTAGAGAGCATCCTACAATTACTATCAACCACATGGTTGCTTTGTTTTCTTTACTACAATTATTTATTACAATTATTTTGAATTGTCCCAATCACATGACTTTAAACATCCTTGTTTCTTTTTTCTTCTCTCACTTATTTGACCAGAAATCTGATTGGCAGTCCTATTTAAAAATGCAACTTTATTTGGGCTCCAAAATAGGGAGAATTAGGGGAAGATAACTGTGCAGCAATGCTTTTCTGAAGAATACAGAAATGTGACATTTTAATTATTCGACAGGATAATTGAATTGCAAGCTAAAGCAAAAGTGCAGTTCAAAAGCACGTAAAAATGCAAGTAGAAAAATAGGGACCACTCCGGTGGGAAGGTAACAGCGTTCCGTGCACCTTTGGCGTCTAGTCATGCCGGCCACATGACCACGGAGATGTCCTCCGTCAAGCGCTGGCTCTTCGGCTTTGAAACGGAGATGAGCACCGCCCCCTAGAGTCGGAAACGACTAGCACGCATGTGCGGGGGAACCTTTACCTTTTTATTGATCTCTTGAGTCACTATCATAGCACCAATATTCCCAGGGCTTTTTTTCTCATAGAATGCTCAGAACGGAGTTCCGGCACTTTTTTTGGATGGAACCTTGTAGGGTAGGCAAGGCAGGTTGTATAACATGTATGAGTTCCGGTACCTTTTTGTTTTACAAAAAAAGCACTGAATATTCCTATAGAAAACTGAAAAAAGCCCTCCCCTCTAATTGGGGGTTTAGAACTATTGGAGAGCACAGGATAATCCAGGATAGATGGATTAGATAGATAGATAATCCATGGTATCTCCATGTGATGGAGAGTGATTGTTTGTCCTGCCAATGGGTAACATTGGATAGGAGAGGAAAAGATCCATTCATTTCTGACCTAAAATTAGTCAGCAACTTAAAAAAACACTACAGGGGCAATACTGTTTACCTAGTCATATTTGTTAAGTCATACTAAAATTAGGGTGAGAAGGCATTCACTAATTTTTTGCCAATTAAAAGGCAAGAAGAATGCATGCTAATATATCCAGAGATAAAAATCCAGAAATAGCACACAGTTCAGACCGGACCACCTTAAAAATAAACATTATAAACTCCAGATCAATATCCCTGTCAATTAGATCAGAGAAGGGGGCAACTACCTTGTTGAAGTGCAAGAGGAGGCGGAGGAGGAGGAGGAAGAGGAGGTAGAAGTGGAGGAAGAGGAGGAGGAGGAGGAGGAGGAGGAAGAGGCGGCCAGGCAAAAAGCTCCGTTACAGATATGAAATATCCAGTTGATCCTTGATTCCAGAGACCATTTTATCAGGTAGAATTGTAATGAGAAGACCAATGGGAGTTGAATTTCAGGGATGACTACACTGCATCCAAGTACTGACTACATTTATGGTAAGAATTTTATAAATGTGGATCCAAAATATTCTATTAAGGAGATCATAAACATATGTGCCAAAACTGGTGTGTTTTGAACAGATTAGTATTTCTTTTTTTTTATTGAAAAGTTTTACAATACATTTTTTTAACAAAACAAAACCCCTCCCAACCCCCTCCCCTCTCCCCAACCCTCCCCAGCACCTCCCTCCCTTCCCCCTCCCCCCTCCCCGACTTCCCAGAGCTAAATACAGGGTATAAAAATACAAACAATCATAATCTACCTTATGCAAACAACAATAAACTATTAAATCTATCGCACTTTAACTCTTATAAAATAACTACAAGCAATGTAAATATCACATCAATACTTATTCAAATGCTAGGTGAAACTTTTTAGTCCCACAGATTAGCATTTCTTCAAATAGATCTATATTGGGGAAAACAGCCTGAAAGTATTAAAGACAATATTTAGGGAATCTCCTTTTCTTTTTCTATTTCCAACCAGCTACTGTAGTATATCAAATACGTGGAATCCTTAAATATATGATTCTGTAGACGGACGTAACTAAATTATACAGCAAGGAGTTAAAGAGTACAGCATAGCTGCCTTTATTAAATTAAATGGTTCTATAATGAGTTGGTACTTAAATGGAAGATGAAGAACATTATATATGCTTCTTTATATTTTGCAGAAGACTGGCAGAGGATCAGTGGGGGGAAAAATAACCCAAATAGCAGTATAAATATTCCTTTCATAAATAGTATCACCACCTCTTTATTAGTATGCAATTTCTTTATTAATTCTTACCAGTTATCCCTTGAGACAAACATCCTTTTTCCTTTGATCTCAGTAAAATACTGGTTTGCGATTACATTACTGAAATATCACATATATAATTTACAAGTCTGCACCTGTATTATTTAAAAGGCTTTGAAGATCTGTGGTTACAGTGATCCCTTCAATGCTGTGTAGACAAAGGACGTAGATCTTGCTAGGTTGAAAAGATTTAATCCATTCAATTTCGTTAGTCGATGGAAAGAAAGGTAAATGCCTTTTGAATTTGCAGCTGGAAATGTACAAAATATTTTTAAAAATTAAATAAATCAGTATTTATGCAACTCTTTGCTTTAGACTCTTTACACTTACCAAACAGCCCGAAACCAGATCATGACTCAGCAACATCCGGACAAATAACACCTACAGTCCTACACTAATTTTACCTCACACAAAAAGGTATTTAAAGGCCAGTGCTCTGACAGACAAGCACAATTCAAAGCGCACTGAAGATATCCCCCCAAAGGAGATGAAACGTTTGCAGCCAAACTGACAAGCTTGGAGAACAAACCAACAACCCCACTCTTTATTTTAAATAGTAACCCTCTGCATAATATCAGCAACAAAAACATAGTGTATTAAGTTTACTGATTGTCGCACTATCGACCTGAGCAGAATTGACTTCTACCTCAATTGCCCCCTGTGCCCTCCAGACAAAACACAACCTCGCATCATCTACAGTCACTGGAGCTACTGTCTCTGAAAGCTTGGAGGTATAAAGCCACACATCTGAAAAAGACCAGGTTGGGGAAAATTAATTTTGGCTATGATAAATATAACTTTATATTTTCAACTTTATTGAGGATAGGGAACTTGTGAGCTTTCAGGCCAAGTTCATTTGCAGAATGATTTGGGGAACTTAAGCTGATCAGGCCTTATAGAAGATATGTTGTTCTTGTGGCAAAAAGTGATGCCAGAGCCATAATGTTGTGTATGTAGGATGCTTGACTGGCACAGCCAACCTAACATCATGGACATCATCATCCAGGTGATGTGATAGGTAAATCTGACTGGTGGGAAAAATACGACACCGGGTTGGGTGTTACCTGACAGGTGGGAAATTAGAGCAATCGGGTTGGTTAGCTGGCGGGGCATCAGTAGTATATAAGGTGGGGATGAGGGTAGGATTAGAGCTTCCATTATGTAATCAATAAAAGGAACAGTCATGTACCCAGTCTCTTCATTGTGTCCACGCGGTGGCTGCTATATAACACATAATTGGGATCATCTTTCTTGGCGACTGTTGGCTCCACTTTTTACAGCCATTTCAAACTATGGAAAACTTACAACTGCCTTAACGTCACAGAAACAGAGAACAAAGTGTTACCAGTTTACCCCTAGAATGTTGGAATCATCAAACATGATATCTAAGAGACTGAAATCTTTTCTATAAAGTCTTCTTCCCCAGGGATTATACAGAATTAAACTTTCCATCAGATCTCTGCAGCTGATTGTTTTAAAACAGGAGGTTGCTTTACAACAATGAGCAGGCAGGTCTTTATGAAAGGTAAGTATTGCCTGCTAATCTCTGCGAGACCAATATTGTTAATCGGTTAAAGGTGTTGTACTCATACCCTGCTCGTACTTGTACCCTGCTCGCCTCCCCCACGCAGCAAATTATGGAGTCGTGCTTACTTTCAGTAAGATCCTGGGCATCTTTCCTAGCTAATAGAATAAGTCTATTTGGGCCCTAGTAGCATTTTGGACAATAATTCTTACCATAGAAAAATACAGTATTTCTTTTATTCAATATTTTGTTCTTATATGGCTTTAGGGCTGTAATAGTTTGAATTGAATTCTTATCATCTATTGATGGCTTGTTATAAATTGCCTAAGATAGCCATAGAGTACAGGGTGGTAAAAAGATTTGGGGTTTTAAAGGATAAAGGCCAGTTTTAAAAAATCAGGTTAGCTATTAAATCTGCAATTTCTTTGATCTAAAGAGGGTGAGCCTATAGATCATAGAACCATAGGCCTGAAAGAAACCTTAGAAGTCGTCAACCCTCTGCCATGACATGAGATCTTATACCATCCCAGATTCTTAAAAATCTCCAATGATGGAGCACCACAACTCCAGGAGGCAAGCTGTTCCATTGATTGTTTTTACTCCCAGGAGGTTTTTTGTTAACTTCAGGTTGGATCCCTTTTAACATGCTTCAACCCATTGCTTCCTGTTCTACCCTCAGGAACTTTGGAGATGACCCCCACCTTTCTGGGCCAGCCCCTCATGTACCAGAAGGCAGCTATCACGTCACCCCTATCGTTGACTCCCTGTCTTATATTACAGGAGGAACTTCCTCTCCTGACCAGGAAAACGTTAGGTTCTTATTACCTTTTCATCATCAAGGCTCTTGATGATGAAAAGTATAAGGATTGTTGTCCTTCAATTTATGCCTTGTTTGTACTCTCCACCTACCCACTTCACACATCTTCAACATTTTTGCAGCATTGATGTAACAATGGGAGCTGATGGACAAGAGAGGGAAGTTAAATAAAAAAGGCAGGGAGAGGGGAGGGTGATGGGAGATCTCAAAGAAATGGAGACCAAGGGATACCCTGCTAATATTTTCTGGAAGTTGAAGTGTTAGCGTGGCATCTTTCTTTCTTCCCAACTATGTTCAAAGAGGTAAATTACTGTAGCTGTTTATCTCTGCCAGTAAATAAGTTTCCAGGTAGTATCCATCCTGTCCCTGAGTTGGAGGATTTCCATGTCAGTTCTGTAAACTCAGAACTTTTGGGAGGCAGATATCGGAGAGAAAGCAGTGGGAAAGTGGGAGGCGTGGTTCACGAATGGGAGAACAGGCCAGCCACAGCCTCTTACAGTACTCCTAAGTGTAAAGAAAAGCTTTGCTGAAATTTCAGATGCTCCACAGCTAAGCCAGTGTTAGATTGACTCATCTCCCAGAAAGCTGACTTGGTGAGATCAGACAGGTCGAGACTTAGTTTGAAATAGCACCAAGATCTCATGTGAAAGAGCCCGAGAAAGGTATCTGTTAAATAGAAAAGCTGGAGTGAGTGGTTCATCTGATGGAGGAAATCTTTTATGCTTCTGAGAATGTGGATCTATAGCTAAAGAAATGAGTGCGATCCAGTTATCACTAGGCAATCCATTTTCCTGTTTGTTTTCCTAGATAGAAAAATCTCTCCGCTTTAATAACAAATGGAAACTCTCCGGAATCCAGAAGATTTATTACAATTCCCTAATAAAAATTGTGGGCGGCTTTGGTACAAATCCAGGAAAGTTGATCTGGCCAACCAGTCTGACAACAAACCTTGAAGGTGATTTGTTAGTGAAAGACAGTGGTACTGGGAATATCCAGATCTACAGCACTGACGGTCGCCCTAAACAACGGTTTTCATATGGCTTTGAACCAATAAAAGGGCTTGGAGATATCACATGCATGAAAAATGGTGTGTTACTTGTGACCAACGGTACTAAAATCATCCAGATCTTCTCTAAGGATGGAGATCTGATCCATGAACTGAAGTCTCCGAAAATCACCTGGCCTTATTCATATGGGATAACAGTCCTGAAGTCCAATAAAATTGCAGTGTCTGACTGGACCAATGGAGGGAAAATCAACATCATTGGAGTGGATTGGAGAATGAATGCTATCCTGAAGACACAGTCAATAGAGGGATTCCACAGGCCAGTGCGTATGGCTATCAATGAGGTATGATTGGATGCCCAGAAAGGCAAAAAGTTTGCTCAATATTCATAGAGGGATTGGTAGCAGAGAAGATGTAACATATAACTACAAATATTTGCAGACTCAGAAAATGAGACAGTATTTCTATGCAATATGCTTGTGTTCTCCTGACATCCATATTTAAATCTGTTGTAAGAGCATCCCAGTTCTAACCAGCTCTACTTGCAATATCCAATGTGTCACTCTACTGCAGGGGGTGGGAAACGATGGCCCTTTTTATGATTTGTGAACTTCAAATCCCAGAATTCCTGAGCCAATCATTCCCCACCTCTGCTCTAGTAGATGCCTCTCAATGGATTTCAGTGCCAAAGCTACTGAAAAGACCAGTCTTACTTTTGATGGAATAGTTCATATATATTGGTTATCTGTAGCCAGATACTATAGCATCTTGTCCATACTTGGATCAGTCTCAGGAAAGATATGTGTTTTTTTAAAGACTTATTTAAACTTACTGTAGTTAACCAACATAGTTTTTTTATTTTATTTCTCATCTTCTACTCAGAATGAAGACCTGCTAGTTGTAGAAGGGCAACTATTTGGAAGGTTTCAAGGCTGCTGCATCAAAATTATTGACAGGGAACGAAGCTTGAGGAAGACCATAGGTCCCCATCATGGGAAAAAATTCTCTTTTGAAAACCCTTCTGGAGTCACTGTGGATGGTCATGGAAACATCTTAGTTTCCGATCAAGGTCAAAACTGCGTCGTGATGTTTAATCCTGATTCAACCCTCTGTGATGTTGTGGTGAGTGAGGGCTTGCAAGGACCAAACGATATCACCATGTTGGAACACGGCCTAGTAGCTGTAGCCGACTGTTATAACCACTGTGTTAAACTCTTCAGGTACAAATAAGATATCAACCTCTTTCTCGAATAATGGAATAAATATAAGAAGGCAGCTGAATAATGTGAATAATTAAGAACAAACATAGCTAAACCTACACTGGCATATTTACATCGATTAGAAATGTGGGCAGGGATCTAGATAACAAATGGAGTGGATTGTATGACTGCTTTTCCCACTTGGCAGTCATGAAGTCCTGGGAAAATAGCTCCTTCCCCAGAATGAGTATGGAATTGATCTCTAAGTTATCCTTAAATGACCTATTGACTGCAAGTAGAAAAAAAAACCAGAAAGTATCACTGCAACGACTCTTAATTCATCAGCTCTTATAGATGGAGAGCTGCTAGAGATGTTATTTTCTATTTTTTATTCTCTTATCATTTTCTCTATCCTGTCCTCCCCATCCATTAATGGATGGAATATTTTGATTGCAAATATTATGCAGTATGACTTCCACCCATTGCTCTTAGAATGAACATTAAACATTTTGATGCTAACTAATACAACAGGTTGGAAAATAAAATCCCTTAAAATCTCCAAGGGCCACTGGAGTGTACAATGTACATAAGTACCACAACACTATGGGGTAGTGTTATGTTTTTCCATGACATTTTTTTCTGGTGGGGGAATCCTTCTATAATCTGTTTTGCATCCAGATGTGTCAAACTGCCGGCCTGTGGGCCGGTTGCATCATGCGGAGGCCGCGGCCACCCCAGCTCTGGCGATGTGAAATAAGTCGCAATACATCGCAACACGTCACATGACGCGGTGAGTTTGACACCCGTGAATTAGACAAAACCTAGGAGTAAGGTGTCACTAATAAGATGAAAAACAGCCAGGTGGAGAAAAATCAGGAAGCTGGTAGCATCTTTTCTAACTAACAAAATGTATTAAAGGCATGAACTCTCATGAGTTGGGGTTCACGTCATCAGGTACAGAGAATAGACAAGTAATACAGGATTCAAAAAGGAAATGAGGAGAAAGAAAGAAGATGGGGTGGTTTATGCAAATGCGGCTTCTGCAGGAGACAGGTTACAAGTCCCTCATCAATAAGCAATTGTAATGGACTCGTTAGGGCCATCTGAGAAAGCGTGACACCTTTTGATGTATGTGAATTTAGTAATTATCTTGCTCTACAATATTGGCATATTTTTGTTCTCCATACTAGTGGGGAAAAGGAAGAAAGCTGAGGTAAGCCAACATGCCTTTGTAGGAAAGTAGAACATTTGGTCATATTATTTTATAATGTTCTTGCTATAATTACATTATCACTTTCAGTATGGGCATTTTTAGGTAATATTACTTCCTTTATTTCTGAGGTTTATCTGAGGGGTTTTGCCGAAAAACCTAACCAATATGGCATTTACCAGTATTCAAAAAATATTAGCAGTTACTTAATAGTATCTCAGACATAGAGTTCTTTTTACCCTGTTCACCTATTCTATTTTGAATCTTAAAAAATATGTATATGTGCATATAATTCACCTCTAAATTGATAAAACAAGTTTGCTTTTTTATAAAAAAGAAAGAAACAGAAAAATCAGAAGAGCCAACAGTGAATTTCCAACATCTTCATTATTTTGACCTTTAAGGTTTGCTATTAAAACTCCTTTACAAATGGTTGTGATAGTGACAAACCTCAAAATGTAAAACTGCATAACTGAAAGGGTTTTGAAGAGAGATAGCATAAGGATTTGTTAAAAATCAGTATGCATTTTAAAAAGGATTAGCCTGCACTGCTTTTAGAGACACAACCAAAATCAATATCAAATGGTACAGAAAAATTAATAATTATTTTTACTCTGAAAGATGAATTTTTGTTGTATCTCATGATCATGTATTTGTAGGCACTGCAAAGTTATATCCTGTCTCCATGACCTTCCTGAAACCACTGATGGGATCCTGGATTAATATCATGCTTAGAGCGGTTTAATTAAATATATAGGACCAGCTCCTCCCTGATTTCAATGCTAAGACACTGTATGGCTAAGCATTCTTTTTCAAAATGCAAACATTTTCTATTCTATTTTTATGGTGGGAAGGATGTGTATTATTAAGAACTGCAAGAGGGATCTAAATATTCCAGGGGACAAGCAATTAAATATGAGCCAGTGGTATGTTGCATCCGCCAAAAAAGCCTACACAGTCCGAGGCTGCATCAACAAAGAGATAGTATCAGGAGTACACTGTATTGGTTAGATCAGGGGTCCCCAACCCCTGGTCCGTGGATCAGTACTGGGCCGCAGCATGCCAGCAACCGGGTCACACAAACAAGGACAAAGCCCCATCCACAGGATGCAGACAGCACACTAAACCATATCCCCTCCGGTCAGCAGAAAAAACTCTCTCCACGTAACCGGTCCCTGGTGCCCAAAAGGTTGGGGACCTCTTGGTTAGATCACACTTAGAATACTGTGTCCAGTTTTGGTCACCACAACACAAAAACAATGTCGAGACTTTGGAAAGTGTGCAGAGAAGAGCAATAAAGATGATTAGGAGGCTGGAAGCTAAAGCAAACAATGAACGGTTGCACAACTGGGTATGTCTAAACTAATGTAGAGAAGGGCTAGGGGTGACACGATCGTGGTCTTCCAAAATTTGAGGGGCTGTCACAGAGAAGAGGGGGAGTCAACCTATTCTCCAAAGCACCTGAGAGCAGGACAAGAAATGATGGACGCTTTATCAAAGAGAGATCCAATTAAGGAGAAATTTCCTGACAACAGAAAAAACCACAGGTACAGTCTTCGACTTACGACAGTTAATTTAGTGACCATTCAAAGTTACAATGGCACGGGGGGAAAAAGGGACTTGTGGCTTACAACTGCTGCAGCAAACTCATGGTCCTGTGAGCAAAATTTAGACACTTGGCAATGGACTCATATTTAAGGACAGCCACACTATCCTTTTGCCATCTTCCGAGAAGCAAAGTCAATGGGGGAAGCCAGACTCACTTAACAACCGTGTTACTGACTTAACAACTGCAGTGATTCGCTTAGCAGTTGTGGCAAGAAAGGT
Source organism: Vipera ursinii (assembly GCF_947247035.1). NCBI lineage: Eukaryota > Metazoa > Chordata > Lepidosauria > Squamata > Viperidae > Vipera > Vipera ursinii. The sequence continues at coordinate 202,610,811 of NC_139513.1, forward strand.
CATAAAACGTGGCAAAGCTCGTTTTACAAATGTCTCACTTAGCAATAGAAATTTTGGGCTCCACTGTGGTTGTAAGTCGAGGGTTACCTGTAATCAGGGGAACAACTTGCCTCCGGAGGTTGCGGGTGCTCTATCTCTGGAGGCTTTCAAGAAGAGACTGGAGAGCTGTTTGGCTGGAATGGTGTAGGGCAGGCTGGCTCAGGAATTCTAGGAGTGGAAGTCCACAATTCATAAAAGAGCCAAGTTTCCACCCCCCACCCCCCGTGTAGGGTTTCTTGTTTGAGCAGGGGCTAGAAGACCTCCAAGGTTCCTTCCGAAACTTATTCTATAACCTGAATCTGGAGTTTGCCTATCGTGATATTCTTCAAAAGAAGTAAAGATTAAAGGAAGTTTTTGAAACAAACCAATTCTTTCTCAACAAGTCAGTTTTTGATTTATGTTCCAAAACAACATCTTTTTTTTTCTATTGCTGAATCCACACTTACAGTATAACAACTCAATTCAAGACTGGTGACAACTTGGGAGAAATTTTTTTTTATTTATTTATTTATTTTAATGCCATTTATATCCCGCCCTTCTCCGAAGACTCAGGGCGGCTTACAAGCTTAGCAGTAGCCTTCATTCTATGTATATGCCTGCTTGTTAGGGCTTTTGCCCCCCCCACAAGCGGCATTATTACAAAGTCAGCTTAATTGCCCCCAACAATCTGGGTCCTCATTTTACCTACCTCGGAAGGATGGAAGGCTGAATCAACCTTGAGCCTGGTGGGATGCGAACCTGCACTAATTACAGGCAGCTGGTGTTACTTAAGGAGGCATTAGCCCACTGCTCCACCAAGGCTCTTTCTAGCTATAATAGGACCTATTCCTGAGGAAGCATTGGTATAGAGGAAACTGGGCTGCGTGTCTATAAACTAACTACACACACATAGAATGAGTTAACACATAGGATTGGTTTCTGAATAAGCATGCCAAGGATCACACTGACATCTATTCCAGATCATTTCAAGCTGTTAAATTCCTTCTCAATGAGGGTAATAATTCTCCAAATAAAAGTCTGTGCCCCGTGTCAGATTGTTAGAAGTTCAGCCAGCTGTCTATAGTAAACCTGCTCCTATGTTATTTTTCCCAGAGTTATATTCACTAGCTTCTTTCGTGGCATATCACTTTTCATTTGCTGCCAGGAACATCGGAGGGGGCTGCTTTTCAGAATAGCTAATAAACTGCAATGAAAGATGACTCAGAATGAGGCAGAATACGCTCCGGGAAAGCATTTTTTGTCATTTCTGTAGAAAAGGCACAACTCGTATTCAGTCTGGTACATTACTCCATTGTTCCCACAAACCAGGTTGTGGTACAAAATGCAAATTGGTGGGAGAAAATAATAGTTGCAGGTGGGCTGCAAACATTAAAAAAACATAAGAGATAATGATTAAGAAGAGACTTTGCTGCTTAATCGTTCTTAAATCCGTCCCAACTATCCCTAAAGGACTGACTAGTTGTGTGTGTTTTTGTAATCAGCCCAGGTATTAGCTGAGAGTTCCTACCTGTCACTTCTCAAAATACTTTTAAAATACTTCCTTTTCTAAAAGCCCTGCCTAAAATTTAGAAAACCAGCCTAAAACAGATAAAAAGTGATAGCACTCGAACAGCTGGATACATTGTTTTCAGCAAGCCATTTTTTAAAATTCAAAACTTATGCATGGTATCTTTCGTTATCCTCAACCCAACATACAGATTATTTGTTTATTTATCAAATGTCTACGTCAACCAACCTCCAAAGATTCTGGGCAGTATTTTAAATGCAACATACATTAATAAAGAAAGCAGTATATCTATCAGTATGTCCTGGCATGCTTACTTCCGACGGACAGAAGCAGCTAAAAAGAGCCAAGCTACTGGATCTGAATCAGCACTTTAATATTTTCCAGGGCTCCAGAGCATTTGTGCACCAGGTACATTGTATAAAATACCCAGAATGTCTAGGGCCAACTGCTCTGAATCCCAGGCCAATATATATTTTTAAAGGAGAATAAAAAGGTAAAGGTAAAGGTTCCCCCACACATGTGTGCTAGTCATTTCCAACTCTAGTGGCCGGTGCTCATCTCCGTTTCAAAGCCAAAGAGCCAGCGCTTGTCCGAGGACGTCTCTGTGGTCATGTGGCCAGCATGACAAGATGCCAAAGGCGCATGGAACGCTGTTACCTTCCCACCGTAGTGGTCCCTATTTTTCTACTTGCATTTTTACGTGCTTTCGAACTGCTAGGTTGGCAGAAGCTGGGACGAGTAACAGGCGCTCACTCTGCTACGCGGCACTCGGGATTCGACCCGCCAAACTGCCGACCTTCTGATCGACAAGCTCAGCGTCCTAACCCACTGAGCCACCGCGTCCCTTAAAGGAGAATACTGAGTAGATATATTAAATGGTGTCATCAGAGAATTTACAGGAAGTTTGAAGCAAGCTTTCTTGCTGCTGCATGAGGGAACGGCAGCATGTGATTCTTTCACAGCTCTCTCCCTGTGCTAGACTATGGACGCAAAACTTTTTAACTCCTGGGATTATTGTCACATCAAAAATAGCAAAAGCATGATCCAGTGTAGATATGGTAGAAACAATAGCCACCAGTACCCTAAGAAACACTCCAAGCCCCCAGTGCCAGCAGCTTTAGAAGAAACAATAATTTATTGTCTATAGTCACCTATTCAATTTTTCATGCATATTTGACATGCAGGTTTCAGGTTTTTAGCACATTGATGGATAGAATTCAAATTGATACACAGAGCCCACTGACATTCCAATATGCCTGAAGATTCCATCTTAAACAATTTAAGAGTTTCCTTCTGCTAGAGCAAGCCAGACTGATTTAGTCTCTAGATCCTGTTCCACAGAAATGCCAAAGAGCTGTGAGCGTACAAGCAAGAGTTTTGCACCCAACTTGTGTATTTAGAAGGCAATCTGCCTCTGATCCTGGAAACGGCATTTAGCAATTAGGACTCTGCAGTCGGCGATCCTCTATCATTGTTCAAGCTGGTTTTTTATCAGGTGTCTTTTACAGTATTTTATACTATGTTATAGTATGATCTTTTATTGTATTTTTAAAGTCTGGTTCACTTGACCAGTCTTCCATTCTATATTAAATTTTGCCATTAAATAAATAAATAAATAAATAAATAAAGTCTGGCCATTCAAGTTGTCGGCCGCCCAACTCTCAACCATCCTTGGCAGCTCACAAGTCAAAGAAATCACAATAAAATCAGTAAAACGTAAAAAATAAAGATAAATGACGGCAAGCGTAGTGAAGCAAGAGGTCTCCTTTCCCTTGACCGAAGCCCTGGGTGACGAGTCAGGCTTTCAGAGCTCTTTTAAACAAGAGCAGAATGGGGGCTGTCCAGATGCCCGGGGGAACCCCAACCCTGCAGGATCAAATTGGCCAGGCAGATGTTATGGGAGGCAGGCAGTCCCACAAGTAACCAGGCTCTATGCTTTGTAATAATTCAGTTTGCCAGCTGCTTCCTCCACGGCTCACCCAGTCATGCTGGTTTGTCTATCTTGCTAAGATCTCTTTGCTACTCAAAGAAGCAACCCTGAAGCAAAGCTAAAGTCGTACTCGGGAGCAACAAGTTACCAGTGGCGTGAGAATCCTAAAGCTAACAAGATAGAAGCGACACTTAGTGAACTACAGAGAGGAGTTAGCACAGATATTTATTGGATTTGTATGCCTAACAAAATACAATGCTGTGTGTCTTACAAACACGGGTGTTTATTAGTTATTGGAAAAACCACCAGTCTCTCATTTAATTTGGCCAAGTTGATTTGACCTTGTAGGCTTGGTGCTCTGAGTTCATGCTATCAGGACCCTGGAAGCACATTTCCTCTGCTGTAGCACCTGTTCTCTGGAAAGAGATTCCAGCGAAGATCTGGATGACTCCCCACCCCCAATGATGTTTCAAAGGATATTGAAAACCTGGTTCTTCCCGGGTCTCCAGAGAGGGTAACTGAATGTCCCTTTACGTATTGTGGATTATTTTCTTTCCTTCCTTCCGGTCTGGTTTTCTTATCCTTGCCATGTTTACTCTTTATTTTGTCTCGCTGTTTTCCTTCTTTTATGTTTTTTATTTATAAATCACCAGAACAACTATGAGTCAGGCAACATAGGCATTCCATAAATTATTATTTATTTATAGACATGAACAACAACAGTTACAACAACAAAAAGCTTACATGTCTTGGTCGTTTTCTTCCTCCATAACCTTCTGGGTTCCTCTCTGCAAGAAACAGAATACGAAATTAAAAAAAAAATCCTGTACTTTAGCTTGTGCAAACATTACATTTGTTGATTCAACTTTGTAAATCTTTCATCATGGTCCCAAATACAGCAGTTACGGGCAGGGACGGGCGTGCCTCGGAATACTCATGTTATCAGTTTTACCAGGTAGACCAAACACAAAAGATAATAGATAAGCTAAATCTACTTTATTGTAAAGCTACATTAACAGAATGTAGTCTGAAAATACAAATCTCCTGCCATCTCCTTTACAGCTCAAAGAAATTAGGGAGGATCCCTTCTTAAGTCTCTTGCCCCACCCGCTATTCAACTGTGGGCTATGCTCTGTCTTATGTTGCCATTCTTTAGGCAGCATCACTTCACTCCGTCTCCCAAGGTCTTTCCCACAGATCATTATATATGTAAAACGTCTCTTCAGCTACCCTAGCTGCCAATTTGCTTCAATGAGCAATTCATAATGGTGGTCATTATCTGTAAAAGCCCTACATGGCAGAAGGCCCATTTATATGTAAGATATCCCATCTCCTTTGGTTACTGGCCCGACCGATTCAAGCTAACAAGGTTGGCATACTTCTTTCGATTTAAACAATGTCATCTATCAGGACCCAGACAGTGTGGCTTCTCTGTTGGGTTGCCTACACTCTGGAATGAGGTCCCCCCAAGATTCAAATATTACCCACCCTATTGGCATTCCAGGGTGCCCTAAAAAAACCTGGCTATTCTCCCAGGATCCTCCTTCACTGGGTGCTAGATGTCTCTGGGGTTTTTGGGGTGTCTGTTAGGTTGCCGTCTTATTCTTCTTTGTCTTCCTTCTGTTCAAGTTTGTTTTTGCTGTTTGTTGCGTTTTATTCTATTACTTTTATATTATCTGATATACTGTGAGCCACTCATACTCGTTTGGAGTTGGGCAGCATCAAAGAAACAAACAAACGTTCACATAGAACAGCATTTAGGCTGCCATGACTGTGGTTGAAAAAGCCAAAGCAATTTGAATTTGATTAGCACTTGAACAGAAGACTTCGAAGAAATCTAACAGATGTAGGCTAAGTTGAGAAGGTGTAAAAACAGCATTTCTATATTGTTGCTCAGAAAATTGCACAACCTTCCTGTATAGTACAGAGTATAGCAGTGTTAATGACCCTTAGCAATTTGAAAATGAAAGGGAATTCTGGGAGTTGAAGTCCACGAGTCATAAAAGAGCCAAGGTTGCCTACACCTGCCTTAGGCCATCCTAGCTTCACCTTATCTGCTCCATCCACAGAACCAAGCAGTTATATTCCAATGGCTAATATTTGTGCCCATTCTTTTCTTGACACAGGATCTGGGAAGAAACCAGATATAGTCTACAATCAGATCAGCACTTAGTTCATATTGCTAAAAACAGAAGTTTTTTCGATTCTGTTTGCTGAACAAACCTAAAAATAGCCTCCTATAATTTTTCAGAAAACAATTTGAGAAGCTTATTTACATTATACATTTTAAATGCAATCATTGTGCTACATTTCTAAGCATTAGCAGTCCTTCATTTCAATAAAAATTATGATTAAAAACACAATGAATAGATATAAATATAATTAAATACTGATTTTTAAGTAATGGCAAAGTTACAGTGACATTTGACAATCCATGCTTTATGATTGTGATTCAAGTGAAATGTTACCGTGAAGATTATGCTACAGGTTAATTAACCAATTTCTTGGCATAAATGTATAATCCTTTATAAAATGTCCTAACTTAGAAAAATAAGGAGGCAATAGCAGTAGAACTTCAGCAAAGCAGTTAAGTGTGATCCACTTAAGGATTTAGTATTAAGTATTTTGTCACATTTATACTAGCCGTCTCTTCCAAAATCCGGGTCCCCAGATATCTCACTGGACTACAGTTTCCATTATGCTTACTCAGCATGGCTATAGATCAGGGATTTCATAATCTAACTTCTGGGGAGACAAGATTGTCTTATCAGCCTTTTCCAGGCTAAAATAATCCCCAGCAATAGGGCAGCATTTAAAGAACTCCAAGACTTACCAATCAAAACAGTGAAATACAGTTTTTAATATTCATTGCTGAGGGTGACCAGATTAACTAAAAGTTTTATTTCCAGTATTGTTTCAGTGTACCTATTAGATGTGTTTTCCTCAAGAAAAAAAAATATAATGACTACAGGCACAGAAATGTAGCCCTATTGCGCATTTTGATTTTTTTAACTATTTCATTTCCCATTGGTTGAACCACATGAGCAGTTTGCCACTTTTGAGGAAATGGAACTGTTTAAGACTTGAGTTTTCTTGAGCCTAGTTCATGCCTCATCAAATATAAAATTCAAAGCTGCATAATGAGCTTTCCTTCAGCTAGAGTCGAGGATAAATTTAAGCACCATTTTTCACATTTATGTGTGGCCCATTTGGTTTCACCTTACAATGTTGTATGAATCCAACCACTGTTGAACACTTTGCAAACTTTATTTCTCATGGGGAGATTAAATAATGGCTTGATGCAAGGTGAGAATCCAACTTCCTTTAAATTGTTAAATGAGCTAACCTGCTAAAGAGTTCTATTTTTCGGCGGTTCCTGTCAAAGAAAAACTTCTGTTGGATACAATATCCTTCCCTCAAAGTAAATAGAAGATAGGGACAGACTAACCTTTGGGGCTGACATAGTTATCATAACATGACAGTTATCTCAGTAACTCAGTAATATATATCTATATCTAATCAGTTGATAAACTGTGATTAATGTAACCACAGTAAAGTTATCTGTGATTACTTTAATCACAATTTTTCAACTGATCTACGTTGCTGAGTTCAAAGGAAACATTAAACCTCAGTGTTTCTCAATTTTGGCAATTCTTAAGATGTACGGACTGCAACTCCCAGAATTCCCCAATCAGTATTGTGATTTCTGGATTCTGGGAACTGAAGTCCACATTCTTTGATGGGTTTTTATTTTATTTTTTATTTTAATTCCATTTATATCCCGCCCTTCTCCGAAGACTCAGGGCGGCTTGCAAGCTTAGCAGTAGCCTTCATTCTATGTGCCTGCTTATTAGGGCTTTCACACCCCCCCCCAAGCGGCATTATTACAAAGTCAGCTTAATTGCCCCCAACAATCTGGGTTGCCAAAGTTGAGAAATATTGCATTAAACCATCAAAGAACGGGCTCCATGCACTCGTCCAAAACTCACCTATCCGAAGCTCGCTGTGAACCTAGCCTTGCTATCACTCGAAAAACTGGGCTATTAAAGCAGCGTTTTCCAACCTTAGGAACTTGAAGATGCGTGGACTTCAACTCCCAGAATTCCCCAGCCAGCGTTGAAGTCCACGCATCTTCAAGTTCCTAAGGTTGGGAAACGCTGTATTAAAGAACTCTGCTGCTTTGAAGCAGCAACACTAGATGAGATCCCTTTAAAAAAAACAGCAGTGGGAACAACAGAGAGAGGGGACCTCGGAATTTTAGAAAAGCCCATTCGTCTCAGTAGGCAAGTATATAGCAACGCGTGTTACAAGAGATTTCGGGTGTGTGAAAGCAAAGCGAAAGGGCGACTCAAAGGCGCCACACCAAAGCACGCGCGTTTCCCTCCGCTCGGAGGTGTCGCCTCGCGATACGCCTCCCGCGCCAGCCCGCCCAGGATTGTTTTTTTTTTTTTTTGGTCGCCTAGGGCTTCCGTAAGGAAAGAGGAAGGGCAGTGTGGCGCCCTCTCGTTCTTCAACGTGGGCTCTGGGCACCGACGGATTTCCTTGCCATGTTGGGTCTCCGCGTGGCCTCCTTTCTTGGCCGCCTTCTCAGAAGAGCAGCAGCGGCAGAGCCTTTCCGAGCCCAGGTAAATCCCCTGGGAAACCCACCTGTCCCTTTCTGCCCGGCTGCGGACCGTTAGGTGCCTGCTTGACCTTGTTATACGCGTTTTCCATATGGGACCTGCTATTCCAGACTGGGCTGGAAAGAGAGGTCTGCGGGCGGGATCGCAACCCCTCCTCACCCCACGCCGCCCCACACACCCGCCGACTGACAGTGATGGACAGTGATGGATATATTTATATGCATTTATATATAAGGGCATGGGACGTGGTGGCTCAGTGGGTTAGGACGCTGAGCTTGTCGATCAGAAGGTCGGCAGTTTGGCAGGTCGAGTGCCGCATAGCAGAGTGAGCGCCTGTTACTCGTCCCAGCTTCTGCCAACCTAGCAGTTCGAAAGCATGTAAAAATGCAAGTAGAAAAATAGGGACCACTAGGGTGGGAAGGTAACAGCGTTCCGTGCGCCTTTGGCGTCTAGTCATGCCGGCCACATGACCACGGAGACGTCCTCGGACAAGCGCTGGCTCTTCGGCTTTGAAACGGAGATGAGCACCGGCCCCTAGAGTTGGAAACGACTAGCACGCATGTGCGGGGGAACCTTTACCTTACTTATATATAAGGGCGATATGTATGTATATAGCATGTCAATATGCGTTTTAGGTATGTGTACACTTTTGAGAGCAGGCAACAATTTCATATTTAATGTGAGCCAGTGTGCCCACAACATCAAGAAAAGTGACAGTAAAGGTTATCTCTCTCTCCCCCTCTGTTGGTAAGATGCGATAAGATGCCGGCACACAAGGCCTGCGATGCAGCCTTTAAAACAGACCGGGATTTATTGCGAATTCAGTTAAGACTCTCTTAGAAGGAAGATAAAAGCTGCAACTCTGTGTTTCGCTTTCGCGGAGACGAGTGGTGTGCTTTTGCCTGCCTTTGCCTATTATTGCTCCGGCTTCCTCCCAAAATGCGAAGCTTCTAGCTCCCCACCATCACCCACCTTCCCAGGTTGCCTAGCAAGCAGGTAGCAGCACCTAGCGGATTTTGGATGATCTCAGAAATGTTCAGCCTGGAAGAGGGCAGTGGCAAACAGCTTCCATAGTACAGGTAATCCTCTACTTAAAACAGAAAAAAGTGACGTAAGACCATTTTTCACATTTATGACCATTGCAGGATCCCCATTTTCATGTGATCAAAATTCAGATGCTTGGCAACTGACTCATATTTATGACAGTTGCAGGGTAATCATCTTTTGCAACCTTCTGACAAGCAAAGTCAATGGGGAAGCCAGATTCACCTAACAATCGCGTTACTAGTTGGTTCACATGGTGTAGTAAGATGGAGGGTTTGTTGTCACTGTGTGTTGGGGGGGTGGGGGCACAAAGGGAGGCTCAGCTAATCTCAATGTACACATAGTTGTACTTTGACAATAAAGGTTCATTTCACTAACTTAATAGCTGCAGTGATTCACTTAACAACTTTGGCAAGAAAGGTCATAAAATGGGGCAAACTCACTTAACTACTGTCTCACTTAGCAACACAAATTGTGATCGTAAGTCAAGGACTGCGTGTATAGTATAGTATTTGGTATAATATGGCTTCATACGACCATGTCCCCTTGATTCTTTCCTTTCTGCCTTCCTCTATTTACATTTCTACATAACGGTCTATCTGCCTCCAGGATGTCACTAAGATTCAAACTCATTTGAAAGGAGATTTTAATTTTACAATCTGCTTCCATTTCTGAAGCTCAAATATCCTTTCATTTCATTTGTCCCAAGTCTGAAATATTCAGTTGATCAGGAGTATTTCCCAAATATTCATGTTTTGGACTGAGCATTCATCAATAAATTTGCTATGAATGTATCACAGTTTAAAATGGTTTTTTTAAAAGAACAGTGTGTGAGTTTGGCAGTATGAAAAAAGCCAAACCACATTTCTGTGTTGTTGCCAAGAAAATTAATGGGCATATCATAGAATCATCAAAAATCGAGCTCACTTTGACAGAAACAGTGGCGAATGAACTGCTTGCTGATTGAAAGATAATTGGAAAATGAACTCTTAAGAATGTGTAAGTAGAAACTGACAGTAAAGAGAATTGGGGCAGTTTGGATGCATTTTTCTGAAGGGTTCTCTGCTTTTAAGAGTTGTGTAACAAATCAAATGTGTATGCTTCTCCCATCAATACTTTTGCAAGTTAAATAAGCTTATGTGAATGTTAAAGGGACAGGGTCTGGTAAGAGAGAAAAACAAAATATGGAAACTCTGGAAGAAGTAAATTAGCAACCAATTATCAGTATAAATCTGATACCATTTTCACTCCTTCACTGGATGGGCCATTTTTACTGAATCAGTTTTTCTCCTGAGAGTGGCATATGATACTGTTTCTCCCCGTGCTATTAAAAAAGCATCATTTGATCACTTTTCTCTCCAGCACAAATGGGCAAGTTTTAGTAGTACATTTCTAACATAATTCTCTTCAGAGGATTTTACCAGTCTTAAGACAGTTTCCGATAAAATATCATTGTCATTAGTAGCCTTGGAGGTTTGATACAATAGGAGTTATGACTCAGGAACTTTGCATTGCAAATGCATTTTTCAATATGTTTTGTGCTTAGGCTATGTTGAAAAAACAAATTCCTCCTATATGCTGTGTGTGTAGGGAGGTCCAACTGCATCACTTTTAACTTTTGCTGAAGAGGCCTTAATGCCAATGTCCAAATTTTGTTTAGGATTATGAGTATTTGTTTACTTAGTAATTTATTATGAATCTCTAGTGATTTCTCCTTACACATAACATTTTTAACTGACTGAACATTTTTATTGACATGATGGAAGTTAAAGCTGAGCTGCGCCAATGGTTCAGTGGTTTTTAAAAAAAACATGCTGGATCAAAATAAAATAAATCTCTGCAACATCAGATTTTGACTTTCATAATGTGGAAGAGATGTAGGAGAAAATGGGACGATTTTTGATTGAAGTGAGATTTCAAATATATGTGTGTATTAATTTCTAGGCATCTTTGAAGAAATGCTACCCAAGAAAAATGCAGCGCTTCTGTCTGGGGCTTGAAAGTTACGGCTTGGAAAGCATGTTATGAACTAACGCCAGAGATGAGCAGTGGTGCGTGATGCTATGAAAAATGCACTGTCGGTTCCTAAATGAAACAGATCATGATATTTTACCATGGACTGCTTACATGCACATCTTTCACTGTGCTTCTAGTCATTGATTAGCGTAGTAGTTTCTAAATTGTGTTAGAAATCTTGCACTTCTTTGGAAGATAATCAGTGCTTTTTCTGTTGAAAAATTAGTAAAGGTAGAAAATATTCCTGAAAGACAGCGTCACAAATCTCAATATTTTCTGCCCTGTATAGCCTGAATATTGTTATTTATTATTTATTCAGGCTTCTATGCCACTCCAGTCCAAAGAATATTGGATGCATGCATACTTTATAAAATAAAATCAAGCAAATGTAGATTCTAGTGTAAATTGATGTAGAAAGAATTTCTGTTTATAGGATATGTGAAATGTATTGATTTTGTTAGTTGTTGATAATTGTCTTACTTCATAAAATGTTAAACTGTAATATAGTTTGATTTGGGTTAACCAAGCTATTATAGTCTGTAATCCATAGTTTATGGATACCGTAATGTATATAATGGCATCATGGAACATCATGACAAGGAGATAATGCTGGGAATCACGTTAACCCTTTGCACGTATAACATAGCTGAGTAATTCTCAGCTAGTCACTCTGTTATTTAGTTAGCCGAGACAAAATGTGTTTTATTTAGCAAGCTTTGTGTTGCAAGGCAGTCTTGAGTTTTGGGGTAAAATGACTATGATCTATTCTAGAGTCTAGACAAGAGATTTCTTAAGAAAATGTCAGCCATAGTTGCTGGCAAAACAGCAGGAAGTCTGTTGTCTAGAGAGACCACTGTCACTCAACCCTGAAGCTCAGTGTTGGTCAACTTCAGTATATTTGTGTTGTAAATTTCTTCCTATGCATGCTCTGAAAAAAGTTACTTTGCAAGCTTTGTGAATTACAGCATGGCTTTATACATCACTCTTGAACAGTGTTGCATCCAGCTTGCTGGCTGGGGAATTCTGGGAATTAAAGTCTACATATCTTCAAGTTGCCAAGATTGAGAAATACTGCCTTTAATATGTACTTGGTGTAACAATTCAGAGAAAAAGGACAGCATGGTTTCTCTAATTTGATCCCTGTTTCCAGATGGGGGAGTAATAGCTGCACACTAGAAACAATGTTTCCCATAAAAATAATGATCAGAGGGTTAATTATATGGATTCCCAACATATTGACTAGATATGTCACCAGACCATCCCCAGATGTTTTTACTAGGATCCCTTTCCTAAAAAAAATCTGGCCAGGATCAACTGATTTGGAACTAAATCACTGATTACATGTGCTACCAAGGCTTCATCAGAGGCTATTGTGTATACTCATTGTCCCTTCTAGTATAAAAAAGTAGCAAAAGACCCCACCAAGTTTGAACCTCACCGAGACCTAAAAGTCCTATGAGAGTATACCAACTCCTGGTCTATCCCGCACTATCTCCCAAGGGACTCAGGGCGGCTAACAACAACAAAAATTAAAGGTCTCTGTACAGTAAATTAAAATTTAAAATTGAAATAAATTAAAGATTAGAGTTAAAATTGTAAACATAATTAAAATCCCTGTCAGTCCAGGTCAGCCAGGTGGAAAAGGAGTGTTTTGAGGCCGCGGCGAAAGGACCGGAGATCTTGGGTCATTCGAAGCTCAGGGGGGAGCTGGTTCCATAGGGCTGGCGCTCCCACAGAGAAGGCCCTCCCCCTGGGGGTCGCAAGCCGACATTGCCTAGCTGATGGTACCCTGAGGAGGCCTTCTCTGTGTGAGCGTACTGGGCGATGGGAATTCGTTCCCGGCAGCAGATGGTCCTGCAAGTATCCCGGGCCTAAGCCATGTAGGGCTTTAAAGGTAAGTACCAGCACCTTAAATCTCACCCGGAGGGCAACCGGTAGCCAATGCAGCTCACGCAGGAGGGGTGTAATATGGGAGTATCGGGGAGCTCCCATCACTACCCGTGCAGCTGCACTCTGCACCAGTTGAAGCCTCCGGGTGGTCTTCAAGGGCAGCCCCATGTAGAGAGAGCATTGCAGTAGTCTATACGGGAGGTAACGAGTGCGTGGGTGACTGTACGTAGGGCACCTCGGTCCAGAAAGGGGCGCAACTGGTGTACCAGGCGAATCTGGGCAAATGCCCCCCTAGCCACGACTCCAATATGATCTTCAAAACTGAGTTGTGAATCCAGGAGGACGCCCAGTTTGCGTGCTCTATCAACGGGAGGTAACATCTCCTATAATCAAAGATGGAACCTCTTGGACTAAACGAGATGTTGGTATATAAAGCCACTCAGTCTTGGCCGGGTTGAGCCGGAGCCTGTTCTTTCCCATCCAAATCTGTACCGCTTCCAGGCAACGGGACATCACATCGAGGGCATCACTGGGTTGGTTCGGGGTGGAGGTGAAAAGCTGGGTATCATCAGCATATTGATGAGATGTGGATTGCCATACGTTTTTCTTTGGTATACTCTTTAATACTTTTCAGAATTTGGTATACTCTAATACTTTTCAGAATTTCATCCTGGTTTTAGCTTATTGTCTCTGAATTCTAATTAGTTCCTGGCTGGCTATTGGGGTTGCAACATAATGTGTGAACCCAGGCAATTGGTTTATTCAATAAACCATGTAAGGACTAATCACGTGAACCAATTCAGTGTCTTTTCATGAATAATCACTTTCTTAACATGACTCAGTTTGATTCAGAATCTGGTTGATAAAAACATTTGCTTTTACCAAAAATTCAAATTGCTCCATTTCATAGGTACATCTTAATTATTTCAATATTTTTTCTAGATAAATGTTTACAATTGTAACTTACATTAGAGTCATTTTACGCATGATATGTTACTTCCATTAGGACTTGGAAAACACAAACCCTCTGCATATTGTTTCTGATTCTGAGCTCATTGATGTGTGCCTGCCATTTTCTGTATGCATCTTAGGGCTTGAAAAAAAAATATTTGGAAAGAGCGTGTCGGATGTTGGACAGCAGCGTCACCTGTCTGACTTTTGTCAAAGCAGCCTGATTTTTTTTTTCCAAGTCTTCCTGTGAGCTGAGAAAAAAACAACAAGTGCTTTAAGAATTCCTTTGAAGATTCTTAATACGTTTTTAAAAGCTGCTTTGGAGATTTCAAGCTTTAAAACATTCGTTAAAGCATCAGCATATTTTTTTCCCCAGATTTAGACATAAGCTTGAAAAAACAGGTTACTCTAATGAAAGATGTGATACTTGAACAGAGTCCGAAACACTCTCTACTTTTGGAAGCGTATGATACTTTGTGAATACATTTGTATAAGAAAGTCCGGACTTTGCAATGTCTTCTTCTCTGGGAACAATTGAAGGTACTATTGTAACTCACAGACCAAATTTTCCTTAGACATCATAACTTCTGTATCTTTTTATGAGCTTTTGTGTACTACTGAAAATGCTTGTCATAATGCCATCTGCACTTCAGTGTCAAGAAGCAGTTGCTTAACCAGATATTGAATTACAGAAATCCCCCTTGTGAACTTCCAGAGCATTTTTTCATGCATAACACCTCCTTTATAATGGATTTTGGGAGTCTAGGAAGATACAGATCATTAACTGAATGAGCTCCTTCTCAGTTTTTTTTTCTTTCTTACTTCCTCTCTATCTTGGATTTTTCTACAAATCTTCAAGATGAATGGCATAATAAGTGCTAAAGCACTGAAATTTGTATTTGATCCCAGTGAATTACAGGTAGTCCTCAACAGTGGTACTGAAAAGAGTGACCTATGACTGTTTTTCACACTTACAAGTGTTGCAGCATCCTCACAGTTATATGATCAAAATTCAAAATGGAGCTGACTCATATTTATATAGTTGGGGTCATGTAATCACCTTTTGCGATCATCTGGCAAGCAAAGTCAGTAAAGAAGCCAGATTCAATTAACAACCATATTACTAACTGAAGAACTGCAGTGATTCATTTAACAACTGTGGCAAGAAAGGTTGTAATATGAGGCAAAACTCGCCTAACATGGGCCCGGATTATCTGAGGGAGCACCTGCTGCCAGTGTCAATTTCCCATCGTCCTGTGCACTCCCATAGGGAGGGCCTCAGGGTACTGCCGGTCAAGGATTGCCGACGGGCGATCCCCAAGGGGAGGGCGTTCTCTGTGGCCGCGCCTACCCTATGGAATCAACTGCCAACGGAACTCCGGACTGCCCCCGACCTTCGTTCATTTCGCCGGGACCTAAAAACCTGGCTCTTTGAGCTATCTGGCCTGGACTGAGGGGTTTTAATGATTTTAAATTGTGATTTTAACTTTTTGGGTCTATACTTAATTTTATTTTATTTTAATTTTATATTGTATTGTTTTTAAATTTTGCCCTGTAAACCGCTCTGAGTCCTTCGGGAATAGGGCGGTATATAAACCGAATTAATAAATAATAATAAATAATAAATAACAAATGTCTCACTTAGCAACATAAATTTTGGGCTCAATTGTGATTGTAAGTCAAGGATTGTTAAAATGCAAAACTTAAACATGAATGAAGCTTTAACATTTTAGTTGCTAAAATTCCCAGGTAGTATCTTATTGATCAAATCATATATTGCATGATTACAAATCCAGAAACTATCATTTCCACCTAATTTTTTTTATGCTTTTGTCTCTTTAAAGGCAAATGTGTTTCAAGCTTGTTCATCTTTTGCTACGGGACCCAGACAGGAAGTTGGCACTATCTATGAACTTCGTACTTACGACATTAAGCCAGGAAAGGCAAAGGAGTTCCTTGAATTGGTCAATAAATCTATTAAGATTCGTATGGTTCACTCACCGATGATTGGATTCTGGACAGCTGAATTTGGAGCAATGAATAAAGCATTTCATATTTGGAAATACGGTAAGAATTGCATGGCGTTGTTTCAAAGAGGTTGAATGTGCCTTTTTAAAGTTATTTCTATGAAGTTTGTTACCAGGTTATATGGATACCATCACAGGGTTACAAATAACATCCAAAAGAGATTCGTTAGGACCTTTGGGGCTAATGAAGCCGGTTTAGAAGCACTATTTTAGCTAAGCAATAGAAAAAGGCCAGAGTAATCGTCCTGCTTGCCAAAACACATCAGACTGTCTGCCAGTCAGAAAAGTTGGCAATGGACATTCCCATTGGAGAATTCTGGAGAATTCTGAGGCATCGGAGCTCACAATCTGTAGCTGCTAAAGAAGGCCCTGGTCTTTCTCTTTCAACAGCTGGAGTTTCTGACATTTGCTGAAACCATTTGGAGCTTAATTCACAATTTTCGTAAGTATTAGGATTATGCTACAGGGCATGGCTCAGCAAAACAGCATGGGAAGTTCTCAAAGAGAAAATAGGACGGGGCAGACTACATATTCCAAGGCTGCATTTGAGAAAGTTCTCTAGTAGCAATATTAAGTTAAAACTTCTTATAAAATATTAAGTTTATTTCACTATAGTTTTGTACTTTTATCCTGGAAGCCATTATAGCACGGCTGTAGGAGTTCAGTCTCTCTTTTTTCGTCTCACAGATAATTTTGCACACAGAGCAGCTGTAAGGAAGGCTGTAGTCAATGATAAAGAATGGCAGGAAAAACTGGCAGCAATTCTTCCACTTCTGGATAAGCAGCATATGGAAATTGCTTATATGGTCCCCTGGTGCGAATTGGGAACTCCACCAAAAGAAGGTCTGTTTTCTTGCTCCTTAACCTGTTGTACTGATTTCAAAGCCGGTGAATTGAATTCCACAGAAATTCAGAAATTGTTTGAGGAAATGGTCTGGGGAAGATAGGTTTGGGATCGACAGAGGTTTGCTAGAATTATGGAGAGCAACTGATTAACAATATTCATTAGTTTCTTCTTGAGGAATAAGGGGAGCCAAGATGGCAACACACTGACTAGCAGCTTCTGAAATAAACTCCTTCCTTGCAACAGGCTTTGTCACTTCCGGTTTAACTTGATACCCCCAAAATGGCTCCCAAGGACAAGAAAAGAACCCAGACCACACCTAGTTATGTTACTGGAACCCATAAATCTTAACTGAGGTAATAAGCTTCAGCTCCCTTCCTTTTTCACTTATTGTTTTTTACCCTGGCTCTAACCAGCTTATAAAGATACACATATGCCAAAAAACAACAACACACACATCATAGGCTAGTGCACGGGCTGGCAACCCGTGGCTCTGGAGCCGCATACGGCTCTTTCAGCCTTCTCCTGTGACTCCCAGTTTGCAGAGACAGAGAGAGTCACTTGCGCTTCCCTTCTCTCTCTCTCTCTCTCTCTTTCTCTCTCTCTCTCTGTATGTGTGCACGTGTGTGTGTAACTCACGCTGTTCTCCGAGAAGCTGACAAACCTATTGGGCGGGGCTCCTGCCTTTGCTGCGTCTCCGCAGGAAGCAGCAGCTCTCAAGGGCAGGAGAGCCAGCCCAGTAAGAATGTGTGTCAGCTTGTCCGAGAACAGCGTGAAGCCAGCTTGCCAGGTGAGCAGACGATCGGAGAGAGGGGGGGAGAGAGAGAAGAGAGAGAGAACTCATGCACAGCAGCCTCTATTTCTTTTTAATTAAACTCTCAGTCAAGTTTCCCCCCTCACGTGCGCACATGCACGCATTTTGTGTCTCCCAGTATTTTTTTTTCCTCTGGGAAACAGGTCCAAGTGGCTCTTTGGGTATTTAAGGTTGCCGACCCCTGGGGTAGTGGGAGAAACAAAATTGGGAATTATCATATTTGCGTGACTTTCCATAGCTATGGACTGAAACCAAAACAATATTTCAAAATATTCACTCTTTTAATCTCATTTTAAAAGGTATCATATTTTTCTAGTCCTTATTTATATTTGTGTATGTGTGTGAGAGAGAAATTACTATGTCTATTGCTGTCTCTTAAAATGATTTCATATATTGGTAAAATGGCGTTTTTAAAGTGGACAAATTATATTTAAATCTCTTCTGTTTGAGACAGGCATGGGATCTGGACTGATGGGCATACCTAAACAAATGTAATTCTGAATTATGGACCAAAAGTAAATTTAAACCCAAGCATGCGTAGATTTAAAGCAAAAAGTAAAATGAAATTGAATTTAGATCAGTGGTGAAGATAATGCACTGTAAAAAATGAGCTGCTTGTTTTTATCCCACTGTCTATAATAACCTGAAAATGATATTTTCTCCCAGGGGTTTATGAGTTGGTGACTTATCAGCTGAAACCAGGTGGACCAGCTTTATGGGGAAAATCATTCAAAGCAGCTATTGATGCACATGTTAGTAAAGGCTATGCAAAACTGATTGGCTTTTTCCACACAGAATATGGATTTCTTAATACAGGTACAGGCTCATGTTTTTTATATTTCCAATACAAAATCATGCCCCAACATATATATATTTTTAATATTCCTATGATCCATAACTTCACATGTGCTCAGTTAATATCTGTAACTATAGGACAGGAACAAGAAGGGGTCAGGTGGTTCTAGATTTAGTCATACTAGACTTCTTCTAGGATCGGAGCCTTGACGAGGAGAAGGGGCTTGTGTGGGTAAATGAAATTGTGGGCTATGTCATCAGACATGTATAGGACCAGAATTTCCCAAGGCAAATAGCTATGATGGATACTCCAGACCACAGGTCTACAACCCGCGGCTCAGAACCGCATGCGGCTCTTTCAGCCGTCTCCTGCGGCTCCCAGTCCTCTGCCATGTGCAGTCCCCCCCAAAAAAAAGTGGGACTAAAAAAGTTCAACCAATCAATTCAAATATGCAGGGTAGGTGCATATCTCGCCTTGTCTCCACTCTTCAGTCAAACCCTGTTCTGCACATGCGCACATGTACGCGCATGCACACACATTTTTTGCGGCTCCCAGTTTTTCCTTTTGTGAGGGAACCGGTTCCGAGTGGCTCTTTCACTGTTTCAGGTTGCTGACCCCTGCCCCAGACTAACACCAGTCACATCTGCTAACCCACACTGAACCAGCATGGCAGATTAGGGTCTATTTCTTGCACATGCTAATACACACATCTTGGTTGGAAACAGGCAGAAGAGGCCTTCATCCTGCAGTGGATAGATAATGGCTAAAATGATGAAAAGATAAGACCTTTTGAAAGTTATTTTTGTTTTGCCCTTCAAACAAGTTCTGTTTAAAGCAAATAGCTATGCATCAGTTATCATTGTACTATTGAAAGCAGGATCCACACTTCTAGCATCCTAAGAATATCTAAATATTTGGAGAAAAATCTTTAGGACAGTTGCCTTACAATGAGCCAGACAGTTGTTTCATCTATGTCATATCTATGCTAACTGACAATGGCTTTCTGAAGTTTTGGAAAAAGTTTACCCACTTTTTTTTTGGTGGGGGGGAATGCCAGGACTATACCTAAAATTTTAATATGCAGAACATGGAATACAGTTATTTAACTTTAGAGCAGGGGTGTCCATCTTTGCAACTTTGCAACCTGTGAACTTCAACTCCCAGAATTCTCCGGTCAGTCTTAAAGTTGCCAAGGTTGGACATTCCCGCTCTAGAGCAATACCGTGCCTCTGTATCATAACTGATATACTTAATTTTCCTTACTCACCTCTATGACTAGCTGGGTCTTTTATAGAATTGTACAGAGAAGGTCTTAGAGGCAGAAAAATGTTTGCAGACATTGGAATTTGAATATCATAATTTGTCCTATCGATTTATATGTACACCTTGTGCTAGTACTATGTTCTTGCTTTACTTTCACAGTTCATGTACTTTGGTGGTTTGAGAACCCAGATATCCGGGCAACTGGAAGGCATATGGCCCATGAAGATGCCAGAGTGGTAGCAGCTGGTAAGATATTACTGTGTATCTTGGAATGTCTATCAATGCTTTTTTAAAAGTTTGAGAGAGTGTATTTTAATTCTTATTTTCAGTTCGGGCGAATGTTCAGTTCTTGGAAACCCAGAAAAACATGCTTCTGATTCCTGCATCATTTTCACCTCTGAAGTAGCTTTATTCCAGTTGAATGATAGCACATAAAAGTCATTGTCTGCAACCCTCATCTGGCATTTTTATCTATAAAGGCAGATTGAGGGTAGTTTTGAATAACAGTCATTATGTGTGGAAACCCATGTTATCCCTCTCAAATAGATACTTTTCTAATCATCTGCATAAAAATAGATTCAAATTATATGGATAAGTAATGACTTAGTATAGAATATCAGCACTTAAATGTTTAGCGCTCAGAATAAAAAAATAGGGGATATGTCTGAATTAATATTTTCCTTCTGGTATTACACTTATATTTAAATATCTTAACTTACAAATAAAACTAAAAACAAACTAATTATAAAGTATAATAATCTAAAACTGCTCAGACCTATGAGTAATAAAAAGTTGATGTCACGATGTTATTTGATCAGGAAATGCTCATGATTAATGTATAGATTGCAGTGAGATCAAAGAAGGAAGTTTCACTTATTACAGCTGAAATGTATTTATTTATTCTTGTATATTTGGTGATGGATCTGAACTTTTTATGGTATTTATTATTGCACTATGATTGAGATTATTAAATGCAAAATTAAATAGATTTTCTGGATTGTGTGTATGCAATTCTGTCATTTCCTGTCCTGCCCCTTAGCAGTTCCACTCATTCTGCCTGTTACATATCTTGTAAGGCATCTTAAGTGGCATATTGTAGATTCTATATGCCATCTTTACAATCTAAAGGATATGATGTTCTTCAATCTAAAAAAAAATCCATGAACACATTGCAAAATTTTGAAATATTGCATATTTTCACTGATTACATAAAATATTTTACATTTGTTAAGTTTCATACATCCCAGAACTAATTCTAATTCTTATATCTTTGGTTGAAAATTAAACTTGATTCTTCCAGTCATCTTTACTATTATATGTACTTTTGTGAGACTAAACGTATGGCACTTTTATCTAAATGGATATGTCAGCCTAGACTACACACCTGCTTTACATATTAGAAATAACACTCTGTAAACTTGAGAAAGGGCTACAACTGAAGCCACTTCATTTTCATTCACCTTCCTCTTAATGTTTTAACTCAATCAGTCTTTGATTCTGCAGTTCCAAAAGTTTGAAAACATAAAGCTAAGGCATGGAAAAATTGTGGCTTTTAATTCTGCATCTGATGGGGCTCCTGGTTCTGTTCAGACGAGTTGGGACAGTTCCAATTCTTCCAAATTTTAAGTCCACCACATCTGAAGGACGTCCAGTATGAAAAGGCTGCCAGACGGACCAAAACAAAGCATGTCACCCTTTGAAGCCGTTTCCTTCATTTTGCCTTAGTCTGAACGTGTAAACACAGGGCGATTTGCTCTGTGCTGCTGTATAGGTAACAACAGCCCCTGGAAACCGCTGGCACCGGAATTGTGGATTCACCTTTTCACGATTTGATCTTTGTACTGCAGTGCTTTTTTTGTAAAAGAAAAAGGTGCCGGAACTCACACATGTCATACAACCCGCCTTGCCTACCCTACAAGGTTCCATCCAAAAAAGGTGCCGGAACTCTGTTCTGAGCGTTCAATGAGAAAAAAAGCCCTGTTATACTGTAACGTAGGGGTCTTCAAACTTGGCCCTTTTATGACTTGTGGACTTCAACTCCCAGAATTCTTTAGCCATGCACACTGGCTGAGGAATTCTGGGAGTTGAAGTCCACAAGTCATAAAAGGGCCAAGTTTGAAGACCCCTGCTGTAACGTCTGGGCCATACAGCCTATAGCTTAACGCCCCTCCTGGCAATAGTAAAATTCCAGTTTTCAGTTCCTTAAGAGAGAGCAGGCAATACGCACGGTTTTCACAAAATAGGCATTTCTACCACTCTTTGTGATAGTCCTACCGGAAGCTCCAGGGAAAAGTTTTAGTTGAGGAATTTATACGGTCTAATGAGCACATAATGCCGGAACTAATAATTCTGGAGCTGAGAAACGAGAAATCCCATTGCAAACGCCCCCTCCCCCGCGCGTGACATGGGATTCCCTTCGCAAAACGACCCTTCACGCGCGCTCAAGCGTCTCCCCTGGAGTTTCGCGGGGAAACGTTTGAACAAAGTCCAAGGAAACCCCCCCAAGAGTGGCGGGATTACCATCTATCGCAGGAGTCTTCAAACTTGGCCCTTTTATGACTCGTGGACTTCAACTCCCAGAATTCCTCAGCCAGGCACTCTGGCTGAGGAATTCTGGGAGTTGAAGTCCACAAATACAAGGGCCAAGTTTGAAGACCCCTGATCTATCGGCTCCAGCAATCCTGGCCGAGGATGAAGGATGCCGAGAGTTGCAATTTAACCACATCTTCAGCTAAGAGGTAAGACTTCCGCGTGTCTCCGCGCGCGCGCACACACATGCACACACACACACGTGTCGTGGCGGAAAGGGGTTGGGAAGAGGCGGCGCGGCCCATCCAGGCTTGCTGAGGAGGCGGCCACGAGTTTCTCCTCGGCCAATGCTTTGCCTGGATGCGGCGGCGGCGGGCGGGTCAGACGGCAGTAGGAAGTGCCGTTTACCGCCCTTCAGCTGGGCTCCGTCCCTTGGCTGTTGCGGCGCTGCTGCCTTTCCGGCGCCCGGGCGATTGTTAAGAGACCATGCAGGGCACCCGGGCAGTCCTCAGAGGAGTCGGGGCAGCGGCGCGAGCGGTCAGCGCTCAGGTAAAAGGAGGGAACGGAGGAAGACGCTGGGGTGGAGGACAGAGCTTCGCAGTTCCTGTGTGCAGTGCGGAACTGTTGGGCAGGCAGGCGTCCAACAGGTGGGGCCCTCCCTGCAAGAGATGCTCCGCAATGGCGCCGCAGCCGCCTTCCGTTTAATCCAGGGGTCTTCAAACTTGGCCCTTTTATGACTTGTGGACTTCAACTCCCAGAATTCCTCAGCCAGCTTTGCTGGCTGAGGAATTCTGGGAGTTGAAGTCCACAAGTCATAAAAGGGCCAAGTTTGAAGACCCCTGGTTTAATCTTTGCCGCTTGCTGTAAAACGACGGGAGAAAAGGAGCGGGGAGGGAGAAGACCAAAGAGCCGAGGAAGCTAGGAGGAAAAAGTCGGCCGGAAGGAATTGTTCTATTGGAGACAAAAGGACTTGGAAAAACCCCTTGGATTTGAGTTTGGGTTGGGTCGGGGGAAAAAAAAAAGTCTTTGAAGAAAGTATGCGGATCAAGCCACCTCTGGCTCGACTTGCCTTTTCTAGCGTTTGAACGAAGTGTTGGCAGTTAAGGAAACAAAACGCCACTGGAGAAAAGAGGACTTTCCCCAAAATTATTTATTTATTTATTTATTTGTTTGTTTGTTTGTTTGTTTATTTATTTATTTATTTATTTATTTATTTATTTATTTATTTATTTGATTTATATACCGCCCTTCTCCCGAAGGACTCAGGGCGGCGTACAGGGCAATAAAAATAAGAATACGGGATACAAGATTTAAAGTTAAATGATTGTGCCCAATGTAGTAGGTTAGCAGGACATGCACCCCCTCCCTATTCTCCTTTGTTGCCTGTCCAAAGATATTGTCGTTTATTCTACCGTCTTCCTCTTTATTCATTCTGAGCCACCATCTCCCGTGTCCTCCTAAATGCAGGTTTGGGCTGATGGTTAGAAAACCAGTGTTGAAATGAACAAAGTGATGGGACAACTATAGAGCCTCTTTCCCTGTGTTTAGAGTAGGCAGATGCGGATCAGAGGATGGGAATCCTCTCCCTGTGCAAGACAGCTAAATCCACTTTCTCTGTAAAACTATTAACTATGGAGCCTTAAATGTTCTTTAACATTTGCTGTGTTGGTATCAAAAGAATCCTTATTTGTGAAGGAATGAGTGCTAATGCACACTAGATGACATTTGATATTTTTTTTTATCTGCCTATTGCTTTATAAGTAATTGAAGGCAGCAAACATACATCATACTCCTTCCTCTTATTTTTACTATGACAATAACCTTGTGAGGTGGATTGGAGTGAAAGAGAGTGAGCCAGCTGGCTTTCATGCCTAAAGCATAACTAGTGCTCGTAGTCTCCTGGTTTCTAGGCCAGCACCTTAACTACTACACTAAACAGACGTTTCTATTGTAGAACCAATGTAGGGCTGATCTAGCTGTAAATGTATGCATTCAAACTCCCACACTGATTTGTTTTTATGTCTTAAAAAAAATAAAACATGCATTTTCCCCTCCTCCTTCTGCAGCTTGTATTCTAGTATTTTGTTCTGTTCCTCATTTGTGGATGCATCATTAATTGCATTATAACTGCCTTTTGTACTTTTATCTTCAAATAATCTGTTAACTAACAAAAAAGCCAAAGGCCATCCAGTAATTTTTGCAGATGTATGCAGATTTAAACTGATTTAAACTGCTGTGTATTCTACAAACTCGCAATGTCACGTGACGTCCCGCGACGTATCGGAACTTTTTCCCATTGCCAAAAATGGGATGGGCGTGGTTTTTCCATGATGCTCTGGCCCCCGGGCCGGCAGTTTGACACCCCAGTTCAGCTCCATAATCTTTATTAAATTTCCCTGTTTTTTCTGAGCTTGGTTGAATAAAAATATATGCATTGTTCTAAAACTGCTTTTTTATATAACTGGGGCGTTTGGCTGGCTTAACACAAAACATTTTTTTCCAGAAGTGCCACATTTGATATGCAAAGTGAAATCTTGAATTTTGACATTGTGGCTGTGATGAAACCATTGGATGAATAATTCAGCATAGTTGGAAGGCTTGTTCTAACAAGAGGGCTACTCAATTTGTGCTGCAAAATCAAGATGACCACCAGATGGTAGCGTATAAGATACAAATTCATCTCTGTTCTGCCATCTTGTGATTATTTCACATGTTGCAGTCCAAATTCACTAGCTCTTTTATTGCTCCTTTTGCTCCAAAGGCCCTATATCTCTCCTGTAATATTCAGTTGCCAGCAACTTTTGAGAAGGAAAAATACAGCAATGAAGCTAATGTGATGTGATTAAAATGTTTTCAATTGTTAAAGAGCAGTGATTGCATACTTGAGGATCAAAAGGAATTAGTGAATAATCCAGCTCCCACTTTTGTAGTGTTATCTAGACACTGAAATTAATACCATATCACTCTCATTGTTTGCTTTTTCTATCTTTCTTTGGATCAGGTGGAGTAATCAGTGCTTTGCATTGAGTAATTCCTAGTGCAATACTACCAGTTTAAACAAAGACAAGACGAATGTTTAGAGAGTAAAGATGACCTTATTGCTCTGTAGATTTTATTTAATTGCAAAATAAATCAAGTTTAGTGATACCACTGCTATGGCCTGTCTGGTACTTGTATAGCAACCATGACTGTAAGATTAAAAAAAGGCCAAAGTGCAGTTCTAAAATTCCAGGCTTGTACAAAGTCCTATAAAACCACGGCTTGCTGAAATTATTGGCAGGGTTTGTAATTGTGCAAAGCTATGGTGGATCAACTACAGTGGCTATTTTTTTGCCCATTGCAGTAACAAAAATGGAACGTACTGCATTTTGGCCTGGTGCAATGTTTGAATCCAGGACACATTTGTACAAAAAATTGAATTTAGCAGTTTTATAGAAGGGTCAAAATGGTAGCCAGAGAATAAGGTGTTCTAAGAACATAATAATAAAAAAACACCATAGTCTCAACTAATCCAGCAATTTGCGCCACCCAATAGCCATTCAGATCCAGATAGCCAAGAATGTAT
Organism: Vipera ursinii; assembly: GCF_947247035.1. Lineage (NCBI taxonomy): Eukaryota > Metazoa > Chordata > Lepidosauria > Squamata > Viperidae > Vipera > Vipera ursinii. The sequence continues at coordinate 202,636,648 of NC_139513.1, forward strand.
AGTAGCACAAGAGGCTCTTCTCCGCTTCTGTTACTCTGTATCCTACTTGTATTCAGCATGTAACCATTAACACTACTCTCCATTGATGATGCTAAACCCTGTGAATGTTTGTTTCCTTTTAAACCATTTTGACCCATTCATTGGTGACCATTGCCACATCTGATGACTGTGATTTTCATAGTTTAGCTGATTCTTTTATACTAAAAATTGAATGTGCCTTGAGTTGGGAATTCTGGCCACTATTGTTAGCATAATAATCCTGCTTTCCCTAGTCTTTCACCTCAAAATGGGTTTAATTTTAGATTCACTACTTTGTGAGACCATAATTGTAGAAGACTTGCGGTAGTCTTTCTCTTACTTTTTCACATCACACTGCAAATGTGAAAGAAAAATATATTGCAGTTTATTTGCATTTGTTCATATTTATCTGAATAAATAAGTAATTCATTACTATTAGCATTTATGTGTGTTTCTGTTATTTATTTTCAGGCTGCATCTTTTGCCACAGGGCCTCGACAGACCGATGGGACATTCTATGAGTTTCGTACTTACACAGTTAAGCCAAACAAGATGAAAGATTTTCTGGACCTCACCAGTCAAAACATTCACCTTCGCACAGTTCATTCCCCAATGGTTGGATACTGGACTCTAGAATTTGGGGGACTGAATAAAGTTTTCCACATTTGGAAATACGGTACCGTATGCAGTGTTTTACGTTATTTATCAAACTTCTGTACTGCTCGTCACATTCCTGTGCCTCTGGGTGGTTTACAAATAAAATGCTAAAAACTTATCAAAAGTCACAGTTAATGCAAAGTTAGAAAGCAGAATGACAGAGTTAAAAAGAACAATTGCAAAGTTAAAAGGCAGAGGGACCATCTTCAATCCACCAACCACCCCCAGGATTGCATGACTCCCGTGTCCAGTGGTGGGATTCAGCTGGTTCGCACCACTTCGGCAGAACTGTTAGCTAATTTTTTTGTTGCCCAGGCCCAGAATGGACTTCTGGAAGTGGCATCCACCCAGAGAACCGGTTGTTCACATATTTGAATCCCACCACTGCCCATGTCAGTTGGAGCCGGGTAAGGGTGCTCTTTTGAAAGGCTAAGAGAGTGACTTGCCTTGGGTGGGAGGGAGGGAGGAGTAAGATATTTCCATAGGTGTATTATAGTACTTATTATGTGATGGATTAAGTAATAAGATTATTATTCTGGCTTCCCATGGGATATGGGATGTCTTCAGATTATTCAACCAGTATGAAAAGATTCACTGCAGAAACTCCTGTTACCGCCAGTGCGGTTTAAATAAGAAATCTTAGAAACTGTTAAGAAAGCAAGCAGCATCTCTCAAGAGCTAACGTTTCATTTAACAACTGCCAGTTCCTGGCTAGTTTTATTGCAGTCCAATAAAAGGCTGTTACTTCACAATTTAGTTGGTTTAAAATTGACAAAATAAACTTTTCTGTCAGAACGTGCATATACGTTTGGAATCAGTATAGCTTCAAAATTACGGGGAATGCTATAAGGCTCACTCAATTTTGTAAATAGCCTTCAAGCCCCATCAGCCCCTTCCTTGTTGCAACTTTTCTATTCTCTGATTCTCTGAGCAGCACAGACTGCTCTCTTACAGAATCGTAAACTCCCAAACGAAGAACAAGTCTCCTGTATTCTATTTTTAGTCTAAGAAATGGTATTGTTGGTGGTCTGAAAATAGAGTGGGAGAGTATGCATTCATTAGAATTGTAAATTAACTAAGGAGTTACATTTTGATTAAGGGTGAAGAATTCAGGGGTATACTGAATTCAAAAGAGGGAAAATAATCTAGATAGTAAGATTAATGTCAGGTTCTTGACTGTTCCATCTTTGCAGAAAGTGGATTTCTTCCATATTTTCTATAGCAACGTTTATTGAAATATATCTGGGACAGTGTTTCTCAACCTTGGAAAGTTTAATCTGTGTGGACTTCAACTCCCAGAATTCCCCAGCCAGCCAGCTGACTGGGAAACATTGGGAGTTGAAGTCCACACAGTTTCAACTTGCCAAGATTGAGAAACGCTGGTCTAGGATAAGGGTATAGAGATTTCCGCAACTGGACTGAATTAAATATTTTTCTCAGATTTTAAGATGAAGACTTTTCCCATCTCTTATTCATGGTTCCCAGGTGAATTGGTGAAGGAGCTGTTCTCTTAAAATGATAAGGTAGGAATATCCAGCTGGTTAGAATGGGAATGGCTCCCTGGTTGTAAACATGGTGTTACAGTACTCTGCCTATAATCTTCTAATTAGAATTTGAAATTAAAACTTGGGATCTTAAGGCCTTTATTAACTACTCTCTTGTTCAGTTCTTAGTGTGCTTGCTTGGCTCAGCAGGCCACAGTGCCCATCTTGGCCTTGCCTGGTCTGAGAAGCTAAGCAAGGGAGACCACTAGAGAATGCCAGGGTAGTGGTGGGCTACACTGGGAAGTTAAAAAAAAACCAGAAGAAGCCAATGGGCAATACTCTGATTCTGTTGCAAAGCAACAACAGCAGCAGCAGCAGAGTCAACCTTGTCTGAAATAAGATGCATGTCCATGGTAGATCTCACAAGGTCAAATACCCCAGCATACCTCTGACTATTGTCGGAGTCAAACTGGTGAGATTGATTCAGATTTATTTTTATTTTTTTGAGAATTCAATCAGAAGCACAAGACTTTACCAAAGGTGCATTTTGTTTTCTTGTTTTGGCATGTTTTTATTAGATGTTAAGGAAAATACACAGAGAATCACAAAAGAGAGGCAAGATGCTAATATATCGTCAGTTAGTTGTAAATAACTGAACATATTATGTTCCTTTTAAAAAAAATTTAAAACAGCGTTAGGTTCCAAGCAAGAATGAATGTAGAAAACAAAAACCCTGGATAAATCTGTCATGGGAACATAACAGATAATGGCTTTTATTCAATCTGAAAACTAAAACAAATGGCTGACTTTAGATGAACAAGAAGTAATGATTATGAAAGAGTCATTATGAAAAACATAAATTTATTTATTTATTTATTTTATTGGATTTGTATACCGCCCTATTCCCGTAGGACTCAGGGCGGTTTACAGGGCAGTTAAAACTTGCCAGTTAAATGATGAACTAGATGGCTAAATGCGGATGTCTTAAATTTACTGTATCTTTCCTTGTTTGTAGAGAGCTTTGCACAAAGGGCCGCTGTCCGTACAGCATTAACCAAAGATCAGGAGTGGCAGGAAAAATACATCTCTTACATGCTGCCCTTGTTGGACAAACAAGAGAATGAGATTACTTACCTGGTCCCCTGGTGTGAACTTGGCAGCTCTGAAAAAGATGGTACACTGAATGTTCACTTAATTGAGACACTGGGTCTTTTGGCATTTTTAAATGAGTAGACTGGCTGGTTTTTCTCGAGTGCGGTTCTGTCATGTAGTGGGTGAACTTTGTGCTGAAAGTCACTTACCCAGTGGCTTTTTAAATTATAGTAATTGTGGTTCCTTTTGAAAATCTAAATCTTTAGAAGCCCAGCTACTGAAGGTGTGTGCTTAGCACTACTGTTAAGTATTGTGCAGCTTAAAATTATCATTTCAGTTCATGAAAGAAAAAAATAAGCATTTGTGCCTCTGGCAAGTACAATGTATACACATAAGCACATGTTAGAGTGCGTTTTAAATCTCACCCACTTTAATCTGTGTGGGGAATTCTGGGGATTGAAGTCCACACAGCTTGAAATTGTGGAGCAATCTATAGAGGTTCTCTCTGATGTTAGAATTCCTAAGTGGACAAATGGGAAGTTGAAGTCGAAAAGTACCGTTTCAATTGAAAAATAATAATAGCACTAAGATTTCCATGCATTTCTGCCAACAATATTAGTTTCTTGTTTAAATACATTTGATGTTTTCATAATTTTTCAATTGCCCCATTATAGCAAGGAATAGAAATTCAAAAATGAAAACTTCAAATATTCTCAGTACCGAATTAGATTCTTGTACAAAATCTGTATTCATTTCCAAAATATGCACATAATATATATTGAGAAGACATTACAAATTCTGAAATCTTTTTCTTGTGGTGTTGCTACTCCCCCACCCCAGGAGTCTATGAGTTGGTTACCTTCCAAATGAAACCTGGTGGACCAGCCGTGTGGGGACAGTCCTTTAAAGCTGCAATTAAAGCCCACATAAACAGTGGATACACTAAGCTGATCGGTGTCTTCCATACCGAATATGGACTACTCAACCGAGGTATAATTGCTTATCAGATTTCAGTACAATATTGGGCTACTACCTTTTAGGTAAGAAGTAAGGAAACTAGGGACACAGTGGCTCAGTGGGTTAGGACGCTGAGCTTGTCGATCAGAAGGTCGGCAGTTTGGCGGGTCGAATCCCGAGTGCCGCGTAACAGAGTGAGCGCCTGTTACTCGTCTCAGCTTCTGCCAACCTAGCAGTTCGAAAGCACGTAAAAATGCAAGTAGAAAAATAGGGACCACTACGGTGGGACGGTAACAGCGTTCTGTGCGCCTTTGGCATCTAGTCATGCCGGCCACATACCACGGAGACGTCCTCAGACAAACGCTAGCTCTTTGGCTTTGAAACGGAGATGAGCACCAGCCCCTAGAGTCGGAAACGACTAGCACTCATGTGCGGGGGAACCTTTACCTTTACTTTAAGGAAACGTAGCCTTCAATTCATGGCTGATCTTATCTGGGCTTGAAGCTAAGCAAAATTTAATGTGATTTATACTTGGGATGGGAGACTTGCCAGGGAATCTCAGGGCTAAAGGTTAATGTGGAAAATTGAAAAATACCTTCAAATAAGGCATAGTGTTGCCAAAAGGTCTGAATGTATATGTTCAGAAAGCTGCCTAGAATCAGACTTGACTCAGAGGCAACTAAATTTCATTTTTGATGTGTGCCGCTGTGCCCACAGTAAAAAAGGACAGTAAAGATGATCTTATCTTATCTTAAATGTAAGGGAAATAAACTATAGGAAGTCCTTGTTTACTGACCACAATTGGGACTGGCAATTCCATTGCTAATCGCCATGGTCATTCAAACAAAAATTGTGTGACTGCGCTGGGATCAGGCTAACGTCTTTTACTCTTTGGTAGAAGAATCAGGGCTTTTTTTCTCATAGAACGCTCAGAACGGAGTTCTGGCACCTTTTTTGGATGGAACCTTGTAGGGTAGGCAAGGCGGGTTGTATGACATGTGTGAGTTCCGGCACCTTTTTCTTTTACAAAAAAAGCACTGAGAAGAATAATCACTTTCTTTGCTTCTTAAGAGAAATTCTGTTTTAGTCCATGCTTAGAACTTGAGCACTGGGTGATTAAAATAGGAATTCAGACAGAACTTGCAGGTTCTCTTATTTGACAAGAATAATTGGACTCTGTTCATTGATTTATCACCATAACTAATAATTATGATTTAAACATTTAATAATTTAATCCATTCAATCAAGAGATCTAATTAATTTAATTTCATTAATAATTTCATTAATTTGGTCCAGTAATTTAATTATTGGATACACGAGGACCATATTGCTGTTGTATATACGATGCTTACAGTCTGTGTTTTTGCCCTGACCTGGTATTCCATTGATGTGTGAATTGAAAGGAATTCTTTGATATCCAATATAAATGACTACTATCCATGACGAGGGATAGGCATAGCTTTCCGAACGAAGATTATTCAGCAAAGCATATTTTAATAAATGCATTGCCTGTTTAATTCATATTTTTATTGAGTTGCAATTTAGCTTTCCGAATGAAGACTATTCAAGCAAAGCATATTTTAATAAATGCATTGCCTATTTAATTCATATTTTTATTGAGTTGCAGTTTTCTGTCTCTGTAGTTCACGTGCTTTGGTGGAATGAGAGCCCAGATAGTCGGGCAGCTGGAAGACATTATGCCCACGAGGATCCTCGGTTAGTAGCAGCTGGTAAGTGAAAGATTTCTCGTCTTTTCCCTTTCCCTTTGGAATTCTCTTTGAAAAAAAAATTATATGCCACTATTAACCTTTTAATTGCCTGTGTAATTTACTTTTAGTTCGAGAAAGCGTTCAATTCCTGGAATCGCAGCAAAACAACCTCCTGCTTCCTACAGCGTTCTCGCCATTAAAATAAATATAATGCATAATGGACAAAAAAATTTTTCATTGCACTGTTAAGGACGTCTAAGGGTTTTGATAATCCAGCTATATTTTCCCCATTTATAAGATATGATACGAACCTAGTCTCTATTTCAATGATATACCTATTTCCCTTGCTGGAAATGGGAAGTTTAATCTCCCGCCCAGTGAAATGATAATTCAAGGTTTACTAAATTCTCTTATGAAAATGAACTTCCATAAATTCTTTGTATTAGGCTCCTTCCTTTTATAGTTATAAATCTGTAAAAGTGTCTCTGCAAAAGATGAAAATGGAGTCCAGAATATTTAAGAAAAGCATAATTTTTGTTGATTTTTCTGAACTACTGTACACATCATGAATAAGGATTTTTTCTAAATGGCCTTTACGGTTCCAAAGCATTATTGTCAGGTTTTTTAATAGACGTTTTGCTTGTTCTAAACCTAAGTGCTATGAAGTAACATATTATTTGCCCACAATTCTATCATTGTCTTAAGCGTGGAATTTTAACATTTCTGTTTCTCTGCTTATCACTGTGGTAGAACTGGGCCAAAAAAAGTGTTTGCACTGGAACTTCAGTCGAATGAAAAGTGTTCAGCAAATCATGAACCTGAGCTTTTCTTTCATTTTTTAAAAAAATATTTTTTTTCTTATAAATAACATCCAGGGCTCTCTTCCAGCTTTTCTTTCCTTTTCAAATTCAAATAATTTTTTTTTTCATTTATTCAGAGCTAGCTCTGGCAAGTTCAAATGCAGAAACCGAGTAAACTGATTTATTCTGAGAGAATCACTCGCAGCGGCAATATTATGTAGCATACACATTTTTATATTTTTGAACCAGTCGTAAGATTGCAGCTCCTGAAATGTAATTGTTGGAACTGAAACATTAAAATGGTTTTTTTGAAATGCTTATATTGTGTGTTTCTTATTTTAATCAACGGCTGTTGCTTCTGATTTTAATCATGACACCCATATTAAAAATCTTTTTTAAATGTTTAAGTCTGGGTCATGAACTTTTTTCAAGCTAGTTACTGGGTTGTAGTAGGATTAGAATCCATTCCCTTCTAGCACAACCCAGAAAACCAGTGTGATGTAGCATTAAGGTGCTGTGCTAGGAAGAAAGAGATCCAGGATCCAATTTTCCCTTAGGCACAGAAGCCAGCTGGATGGACTTGGCCATTCGTGCTCTTTCATCCGTAATTAGGGACAAGCTCTGTAATGAGGCAGCTGGTAAGCAAAACCCTTGTTGCATCATGCATGATAGCTTTGCCACGAGATCCAGGTGTGCACAGGGGAAAACAGGCACATCCTGCAGCCAAGGGTGACAAACATGATGAACAATTTTTTTTCCAGTACAGCGCATGACACCCAGGATAGCTGTGAAAATCCACTTTTATACCACACAGAAATCCACTCATTGGGGCTATGCAAAGCATTCAAAAGAAGTGCTTTGCCTAGCACTAATGAAGGACCTCTTTTCAAAGCATTAAAGCAGCCAGAGGGTTATTTTATTTTATTTTAATTTTATTTTGGGGGGGGCAGAGGCTTGCTTTGAAGGGTGTTCCTGGCTCTGAGTGTTTATGTACACAAAATTACTTTGCTTTATTGGTCGGCATATTTTAGCTCAATTTTTCCCCACAGTAAATTAGGCCATCAGAGGGAGAACTTATTGTCCTAGGGTCATGGTTTTAGTGCATGCAGGTATTTTTGAGGTGTTATAGGATTGAAACAATTTACCATATTTAAAAAAATACTGCTTATTTAATCTTTCAGTATTGAAACTGGAATTCATTATATAGTGCAGCGGCCCCCAACCTTTCAGGTTACCAGGGACCAGTTCCGTGGAGTTTTTTTTCCCCACGGGCCAGAGGAGGCGTGGTTTCATGTGCTGCCTGCATCCCACGGATAGGGCTTTACCTGTTTGCGTGGCCCAGTTTCTGGCATGCCACGGACCAGAGGTTGTGGTTGCAGTGCCTTCTTTTGTTATGGCTCTACAAGAGGAAGTCTTCGGTTGGCACAAATGAGCTTTCCTGAAGTGAAAGGGCAAAGATGGTAGAGATATAGTCCAAGAAATTCAGATGACAGGAAACAAACCAGCCAACTAGAACCAAAGAAAATACATGATGTTATTAAACAAGAAATTGTCTTGCCACGGGAAAGTGAGGAGACCTCGAAGAAGTTATGAATAAAAAAATGTGGAAAAGAGGGAAGAGAAAAGCAGCAGAGGCCAAATGAATGAATGAAAGCATCTGGGACTACACAGTGACTACATAATCCCATGGGATTTTTGGGCTTCAGCAAAGAGATCAGAACCAGGTGGCATCGGAGTCAAATTTTTGTGGTCTCCAGAATCCTCTTTGATCACAGCTGCTGAAGAGTGATAGCAGTTTCCCACAGTTTTGAGATGGAACATCAGATGGAAAACCTAATCTATGCCGTATAATAAACATACCACAACCAAGCCTCATGGCCACCACAATTTACAACGGTAATTCCGGGCTCAGTTATGGTCTTAAGTCCAGAACTAGCTGTAAAACCAACAATCTGAACCATACTCAGAAAATTTATCATTCAGTACCCATTATATAGATTCTTCCAGGTTACAATATAATTGCTTCTTCAACAATATCTTTGCTCTTAAATTGGAATTCAGTTAATGTAATTCTTTTTTTTATTAAAACATGTACTGCATTTTCTAATTCTGCAATAGCCAGCTGTCCATCTACAATACTTTGTGAAAAATAGAGAACCATACCATTTCCTACCAACAATTTTTATATTAACATGAAACCTCACAAACGCTTAATGATTTGTAGACCAGCAACACTTTTATTCTTTACTTGATACAAGGCAATTAACAGATGCCTATTAATATTTCACAAATAGTTATTAGCAATACAAATATATATTTGTTTTTCCATGAAAACGTCCGTTGAAAGATTTTTAACTTAGAAGATTGTTTTTGCGTATATGTGAAACTGCTCTACTTTTTTGCAAAGTTTATAAGACAGTCCAGTGCAAAAATAGATCCCATTACAGCCAGCATAAAGTGCTTGGAATGAAGGACCAATCATATTAGGGGGAGGGGGGGAGGGTTGGAACAGAACTGGGAGGAAAAGCACAGTAATAGGGACTTACTATACGTATTAACTTCTGTAAGAAATATATTCATATGAAACTACCTTTACAGCATCACAAATACTGCAGAAGGATAACAGCAATTTTAATCACATAACATGAAGTAAATATTCCTGCTCAGTTCCTTGACCAGTGGTTTTATATCATGGAGAGCATGAGGATAATTTTGGCTAACTCATCTGATACAAAAAAAAATTTGTACACAGTGATTTACTAGTACAAACACAGCCTGGATCTCCATTCTTAGCAAGAAGCACTTCTAGAAACCATTATTTCCAATGAAACAGATAAGGATTTAAATGCTCCCCACTGAAAGCAATGGGAATATAATGCAGTTATTCTTTTATTGAAGTCCCATTGTGATCAGTACATTTAACTGTCAGGTCATCATGTATAGGATTTCAGCCTTACATTGCGAATGTACACAGTTGTCATTTAACTCTCAATTATTCTGAGTTACTGTTGTATCAAGGGATTGTACAATTAATGTTTACCTCTGTTATAATTGTGTTAAATTTGCAAATGTGTTTTAAAATTATACTAAAATAGAGCATTTATATTTGTAGAAAAAAATATCTACTTAGAGAAACTAAATTGCAGGTCATTGAAAGTTGGGTGCAAAAAAAGTTTGTGCAGGATTCAGACTGATGTCCTGCTGACTTCAAAAGGACTTAGTGCAACTAATCATTTCAGAACTTTACCTGGCTTGGGACATGACTGTAATATTAGTATATGTGAGCTGTGATGAGCACAAGTGTTGGTTTGATAACCAGTACTACAAAAAGATATTTGTAGCAATTTTGTTTTTCTTAGTTTTTTATGTCTGGGCTGAATGAAAAAAGTTCCCATGTAAATTTCCAAATAAACTTGCTGAAAAATGGGGCATATTTTTTTTAAAAAAATCTATTATTAGTTGCTTGTGATCTACATATCCAACTTTTAATGCCTACCTTCCATCCATATCTGGAGTAGGAGATCAGTGTAGGTGCCACATAATAGCCACGAAGTAAGAGAAATGGAAGGACTATGGAAACTCAGGACATTCAAGACTTCAAGACCCCCGGCTGTTTTTTTTCTGGAGGGCTTTCTCCAACCTCAACCCTGAAACAGCATCTCTGCTATGCGAAGCAGGAGATCACCATTGTATGATTTAAAACTATATGCAAACAGGACAGAGGTGATGGTATAACTGAAAATTTTCAAGATTGGTGGAAACAATGCTATATGCATTTAGATATTTTGTAGGAGGCAGGAAAACAAGATACCCTAGTATAGATGTTAATAGAGAGCTCTTCAGAGTTTGCTGAGTCTCTCCTACAGATAGTACTTTTGCAAGAAAGTCGACATATCAACAATCAAGCTTAAGTAAGGAAGCCTAAAAAACAGCAACGGCCCCACAACAAAAGCAAAGGGGAAAAATAAGTAATTGGTCACCATACTATTAGGACAAAAGTTGTCTCAGATGCTTTGATGGTTCATTGTTGATTCTCCGACAAGCCATTAAGAAACACTGAATTCAAACTAGCCTATTTTGAGGGTATGCTTAATGGCCCACTACTAAGACCCCTAATGGTTGTTATACCAGTCCCCTCAAATATGTATGGGTCAACCAGACCAACAGCTAATACTTAAATAAGGCCACAATATCACACTGGGTGTGACTGCTGGACACTGGTTCTGTTGATGCGTTCATTGCCAGCAATGATGTAGTGCCCAAGCAGTTCCTTTTCCTGGGCAGAGGAGCTGTGCCTACCTTAGCATGGTGAATAAATAAGTCACTGGCCACAAATCTCTGAACTGTTGTTACATAATTCTTAACATAAAACATAACTAAGTAGAAACAAGTGGGAATATGGCAAAAGACAACGTAGCAGCAAGTGGCACCATATTAGAGTTTCACAGAATCATAATGTAAGAGTAACTAAATTCAAGTCTTTCACTAGAGAACAGTACAACAAGGCAACATCTCCCAGAGGCGCTGCCCCTGTAATGGAATATTGGTTTGTTTGCATTGAATTGCATTGCATTGAATGATTACTATTTCCATCTCCACCTCCTCGGTCTCGATCTGTTTCCACTTGGGAAGATCCCATCCGTAACGCAGAAAGGATGAACATTTCTCCTTCTGCTCAGTGTGACCATTGCGTCCTTCTGAGAAAGGTTGTTCATACACAGCTTTCCTTCACCTTCTCATCTTGCAAAAAGGAACTCAAAACAGCTACATCTACCACAGTCTGGTTTTTGTGCAACGACAAGTCTTTTGTGTGGTCATCATCACTTTGGTCCTTGGCGAAGTTTACAAATACCTGAGAGAAGAAAGATCTGGGCGTCAATAATGAGATCATCATAGGGAGATGTCTTTTTCTCCTATTGTGACTGGAGTGGATATCAACCAACAGAGAAATAACCAAGGTAGTAATTGAAGTATGAAGTTTAATAAGCTACAGCTCAGGAGATCAATGAACCCTCCCCCCAAAAAATTTCATGCTATCAACTTACTTGGTCAAGTGTGGTCTGGGACACAGAATAGTCTTCTATGTGGAGTCTCTTTTTGTTCTGGGAAAGGATGCTAAATATCCTAGCCAGAGAGGATGGAGAGGATGGGAGCTGATATTGCAGCATGTTGCGATGCTTCTCCTTCAGCACGCTTCCTGGAAAAGCGAGCTTGAAGAAGTTCTCAACAGGGGTTAGGTCGGGGTTCACCCCTGCTATTCGGACAATTATTGTGTAGCCATCTCCAAACCTGAAATATAAGGAAAGCAAAGATACTCAGTATGGTTATCCTAAGTTTAGGATAAAAAGATATCATAGCTGTAAGGTGTTCTGGCTTTCTCACAGGTCACTTATGATCCTGGGGGGGAAAAAACGTGCCATTGATTTCAAAAGGGCCACACAATCATAGTCTTGGTGGTTAATGAGAAAAGCCTCAAAATGCTCATTGATCAATTAGGACAGCCATTTTTCTTTGATGAGGGTCTAATATATGATTACAACTTTATATACTTGCAAATTTGCAATGTATGGCAGTGAAAGTTGGACCATAAGAAAGGCTGAGCGCCAAAGAATTGAGGCCTTTGAACAATGGTGCTGGAGAAGACTCCTGCGAGTCCCTTGGACTGCAAGGCGATCAAACCGGTCAGTCCTAGAGGAGATCAACCCTGACTGCTCTTTAGAAGGCCAGATCCTGAAGCTAAAACTCAAATACTTTGGCCACCTAATGAGAAGGAAGGACTCACTGGAGAAGAGCCTAATGCTGGGCAAGGTTGAGGGCAAGAGAAGAAGGGGACGACAGAGAATGAGGTGGCTGGATGGAGTCACTGAAGCAGTAGGCGTGAGCTTAAATGGACTCCAGAAGATGGTAGGGGACAGGAAGGCCTGGAGGAAGGTTGTTCATGGGGTCATGATGGGTCGGACACGACTTCACAGCTAACAACAACAAATACTTTCAAATATTAATTAATTATTTTGGGATAAATGCCAAAGAGACTGAGCAGCTTACAACTAAACATAAAAAGGGAAAGTAACATAAACAACAAGGTCCTGATGTGTCTTTAGGTGCCTAAAGACAGGAGGGACCAAGCAATTTTACCTGTTCTTCAAGTGTTGGACACTGCCAAGGCACCTGAACCGCCCATTCACCATGATTGCCATTCGAGTGCAGAGGGCCTCACATTCTTCCATGCTATTTGGGGAAGAAAACCAGGTGGATATGAAATATTCCGTGTTTTTTAAAAAAATATTATAGCAAAGGAAAACAATAAATTATATAAACGGAAAAAAGATGTAAAGAGACAAATAAAAATAGTAAATAGTTTACCATTATTAGAATTTAAAATTCATTGTTTCATTCATTAATAGAACTAAGTTCGTTATGTCATCTTAAGAAATAATGAGAAACGTCTACAAAATTGCCCTTATTTGTCATTGTTCTAAACATAGAAGCTGTAATCATATAAAGGTAAAGAAACAGGAAAAGAAACAGGAAAAAAAAATTTAAAAAAGAGAAAACCCCAGTAAAAATATTATTAAACAACATAGTTGTTTAATACAATTTTCTCCCATTGTACACCATCAATAATTACATCAATCTGTTTATAAACTTTGGAATTACTTATTGTCTCCTTGCTGATTATTTCCCCTTTCACAAACACGCATATTTAGTGATTTTTGAAAATCACATCTGTTTTAATTCCTCAAGCAAAGGAAGGTCTGGATATGCAGGTTTTGGAATCTTTTTAAGATATTAAAATGTCATTCTGCAAGTGAGAGAAACGGCCCTTTCCCACTGTTAGCAATTCTAGCAGGGACCTGTATCATAAACCTTCCTTTTCTTCTCCAAATGCTTTCCTTGGTTACAAATATATATATATATCTTAGATCCATAGGAAGCATACTGCATAGGTAGTAACAAGGGCCACAAGAAAGAGATGGCTGTGGAGGTGCTTATGCTGCCTCCTGCTGGTCTAAACAAGCCTTGCTAGCTAAAATGAAAACATTTCAGAAAAATGCATCTTCTGCTTTATTACTAAGTGGTCATATGTAAAAGAAGACAAGATTATTAGCATATTCTGCTTTTGCTTCGTTTTATCTTTACTCGGGTAGATGGATCTCTTGTGCCATTAAATTTCTGTGCATTCCCCTCCTAGCAAAATTTACATCAAAAACATTCTGTTATGTTTCTAACATACGTCACAAAGGGAGAGTAAGTGGGCCCTAAGTTGAAAATCATGCAAAACAGTTTTTGTATACTGTACCACCTACCTGTGAGATGTAAGGACCACAGACCTCCCCTCTTTGATGATGCTCAAGGCACAGTTCCAAAGGAAGCGACGGGCTTTGGGATCCATTCCTGTAGTTGGCTCATCCTTCAATTTACACAGAATAAATGCATTGGTTTCACCATTATTGCCATTACAAAGTGCTTATTGTCATGCAGGCTTAACTACACAAGACAAGGGCTTAATATTCATTTCCTGAATAAGGTGCTAAATGAAATTAGTGAACGTCGGGACTTTTATTAAATCTTGAGTGCCATTGGCATTTTGGAATTTTTCTCATTATTAAAAAAATACTCTGCAAATTGTGTGGTAGGGAGAAAGGATTGTAAAAGCTGCCTCTTTCATTTGCCAACCTGCAGTCCATAAAGCACTGCAAAATGACAACTGCTAATAACAACAGACTGTATAAACTCATGATGAGGGACAAGAGTTGTTAACCAACATCTGGAGAGCCAATGATTCTAGAAACAGAATATTAAAAAATTGAAGTTTTATCAACTATCTCAAGTGGAATGAGAGATGTCATATCAACTGTAACAAGCTGATCTGAAATATTTTGAAAAGTCCACTAAATTGTTAGTGAACTGTGTTTATTCTTACAGCATGTGTCAAGTGCCAAGATAACACTGATCTGTTTTCTATGTAAGAGGCTGGGAGGGCCATTCACACACTACTTCTGATAGCAAAATAGTTTTGGTTGACACTCTTCAAGGTGTCTTCCTAATTTTAATGAGTTATATGTTACTATTGTGATCATGTCTATACTTACCAGGAAGACCACAGGAGGCCCCCCAATTAGGGCCATTGCAGTAGACAGCTTGCGCTTGTTCCCACCACTGTAGGTGCCGGCATATTTTTCAGCATATTTTACAAGGCCTAGTTTACGGACAGCCCATTCACCAACCTGCCAGATGGAAAAGCAACATAAGAATTGAAATACAGTCTCTGCAATTAGGACAGAGGATAGTTCAAGTCCTATTCATTAATCTGCTATCTATTAAAAGGTAAAGGTAAAGGTTCCCCCGCACATGTGTGCTAGTCATTTCCGACTCTTAAGGGCAGTGCTCATCTCCGTTTCAAAGCCAAAGAGCCAGCGCTTGTCAGAGGACGTCTCCGTGGTCATGTGGCCGGCATGACTAGACGCCAAAGGCGCACGGAACGCTGTTACCTTCCCACCGTAGTGGTGCTTATTTTTCTACTTGCATTTTTACGTGCTTTCGAACTGCTAGATTGGCAGGAGCTGGGATGAGTAACAGTCGCTCACTCTGCTACGCGGCACTCGGGGTTCGACCCGCCAAACTGCCGACCTTCTGATCGACAGGCTCAGCGTCCTAACCCAATTAAGACTGTGCAATACTTCTGATTCAACCAAAATTTTGTTGTGAATGATTTCAGCCAATTAGAATAAATTTCCCTTTCTTGAGAATGGAAGATACAAGAAGCAATCAAAGAAAGACCCTCCCTCCCTCCCTTCCTGACCCATCTCAACAAATGACTGGGTGACACAGATGAAAATACTAAAATAATATGACAACAAAAAACAGGACTGTTGAGCAATCGGAGAAGTTCCCCTGCCGAAAGGGAACTACAATCCCTATAGACCAGATTGTAAAATATCCCACATTTAGGAAGGAATTTAGCTTACATAGGCTTGGAAATGATGTGGGGTGGGGTAAAAATGAATTTGATATAGCCAGGTCTTTATATCTTGTTGTTGTTGTTGTTGATTTCTTTTTGCTTGTAATTTTATACTGTTTTTCTAAGGCACTCTAAGCAAATATGGTGAAACAAAATAAACGCATGTATGTCATGTCTCTTTTAAGAGACAGGAAGAATATGCTTGTTTCTGTACAATCCGTTTAATCACCAGCCATGGAGAATTTGTGGTGGCAATGAAGTTGGGTGGTTCTTCTGCCTGCCTGCATCATTTTACCTTGCAGACTTCTTTCTCAGGAACTCCCCTTAAGAGTGCGAAGAATTCCAGATGCTCTCGCCCAGTCAGCAACTCCTGAATGGCATCAAACTGAGGACAGTAGCCCATGTTCTGATGGACTTCTTCGATGTTAGACAAAATACTGTGAATAAATGAGACAGCTTCTGAAAGACTTGCCAGTTTTGCTCCGGCTGTCTTGACAGAATTCTCAGACTTGAACATCTAAGGCAGAGGTAGAGCTATGTGCTAAGTTATAATTGTGAATGGCTGAATAGATAAAGCCACAGGTAGTGACCATTAGCAGTGATGGTGATGAAACAGTCATTCGGTCACCAATCCTCACATTTATGACCTTCCTCTATAACAAAGCAAAGCTGAAATAAGATCATAAATACAGGTAGTCCTCCAGTTACGAATGTAATGGAGCCTGTCCTTGCGGGGGAAAAAAAAGATCTCGCAAAGTTGGAAGGTCTGATTGAACTTTATTTTTTTAGTCCCACAAACTTCTTTTGTTACCCTGCATGCCATGGCGGAGATACATGACGGAGCTGGAAAGCAGGTTTATTTAGGAGCCCCACTTGCAATTTAGTGAAGGAATGCTTTTGGGAAGCGAGGGGAGCAGGGTGATGACGCGCCAAGCTCTTCAGCTCCAGGGCAGCGCAATTTGTGAAATCCGAGCGGGTTCGGCACTCCAGCAAGTAGTGGAGCAGGGCCGTGCCCGCTGGTGAGAGAGGCTGGGGCTCACTCTGGGAGGGGAGAGGTCGGCCCAGCACTTCTCTGCCTGGCTGTGCAAGGGCTCTGGCACCCACGTCTGAGCAGGAGGCGAGCATGGTCAGTTCGGGACTCTCAGTCATGGCACCAAAGTAGCATGTGGCAGCGTCTCTGCGGTCGTTCCTAAGTGCGAACGACTGCTTTAACGTTGCAACACATATAACTGTGGGATCCGTTCACAACTACTTTTGGACAGGGATGTCATAACTTTGAACATTCGCTGAGGGAACGTTTGTAACTCGAGGACGACCTGTACAGCTGCAATCTCAGTTAATGACTGCTTCACTTAACGACCAGGTTTCTGTTCCCCACTGTGGTCACTAAAGGAGTTCTACCTGTAAATTTTCTTCATACCTGTTTCCCTTCAGAAAAGCATCTCCTCCTGTAACGTCTGTGTCTCCAGTCAACATCTTGAAAGTGGAAGATTTCCCTGCGCCATTCACGCCCAGGAGACCAAAGCACTGTAATCATTAAGAGTTACAACATCAGCACAATACGTCCCATCTTTCCCTACAGATGTTTTACATAGTTTCTGACATTAATGCTGGGATCTGGGAACCATTTAACTTGTTCAGAAGTTCAGAAAGAATCCAGGCATTCTGAGTGTCCCTCTGTAGTACAGTAGTCAAGAGACTTGGATTTTATATCTAAATTTCTTGGATAAAATCCACAAATTTATAAGGGGCTCTTAGGCCAGCAGCGCCTACTCTATAAAACATGGAGATAATTTTAAATGCTCTTGCAACAGTTCTTATGAGGATTGCAAGAAACTATATACAGAATGCTATGAAAATATTTTTAAAAATATAGCTTTAAAGTTTAGGGAAAACATGCACCAATTTATGTGCAGAAAATCAAAGCAAAAAAATATGGTGAAGGAATCACTCCACATCACTACCATGATGTAGCCGTGTGCTTAAGCCTTTCCATTACTACAGGGCTCCATGTAAATTTTTCACCAACTGCTTTATATTATTAAATCCTTGAGTAACGTTACATTAAATTTACAATACTTGAGAACTTTACCTCTCCAGGAGGGATTCCAACACAGATTCTATCCACAGCAGGCTTCCGTTTCATTCTGTACATCTGGAATTAGTAACAGAAATTGGTTTGCAGATGACAACAATTCAGCTTTACAAATTGTACCCCTCTGCCCAAATTTTCTTTCCAGGCAAAGTTTTCCTGATTTTTATCTTCCTTTCTGTTGTTTATTTCCATTTCCATCAACTACAAGCCTCTTCAGGAAAACCACGCAGAAGTTAACCCGTCAGCAACTCTGTTCTGCTTTTTTTATATCCAGTGAAACCCTGAAAGGGTAGCATCAATTTGTACATTTAATGACCTATAGTTACTCCCTCGTGGGAGAAATTTTCTTCAGCAGCAAGACTGGGTGAAAAATCAACGGTCAGGGACAGTAGGCTTGAGAATCAAGTCTTTGATACGGTGCATAAATGTTCAAAGACAAAAATGCCGTTTTCTCACACGTACAGCTTAATTTGTTTGTTTCTCTCACCTTGGTTAATTCTTTGATTTCTAAGATGTCGCTCTGCCCACCACCACCAATGATCCTCTGCCTTTCTCTAATCACGTCCTCATCCTCTTCATTTACAGGTGGAAGCTTTGCACTGATAGGCCTTAGGGAAACAGAGTGAAAAAGGAATATATTACGTTAAAATTTACTTCAGCACTGACACTGCTACTTAACAGATACGCTACTGGACACCATAGCCTATGTGGAACATTTCCAAATTTACAGAAAGTTAAAACTCACACTTCGCTAAAGGCACGTCCCACCTTAACATTTTAAAATGAACTCCCAAGATGCTTTAAATTAGGGGGCCCCAACCCCGGGGATGTGGACTGACACCGGGTTGCGGCATGTCAGAAGCTGGGATGCACAAACAACCGAAGGCCCATCCCTGGGATACAGGCAGCATGCAAAACCACGCCCGCTCTGGCCTGTGGAAAAAACTCTCTCCGTAGAACAGGTCTCTGATGCCCAAAAGGTTGGGGGCCGCTGCTTTAAAGCTAAGGGTGGCAAACAACAGAGAAAAACATCTATGGCACGCTGTAAAGCAGAATGCTTCCCGATTCCGATTTGCTTGTTGACAAATGTAGGCTTGCTTCCATGAATTTTATGAAATAACTTGACTGATTAGGGTGCAGAATTGCATTGGATAATTGAAGTATTTGAAATTGAAAAGTTGGTTTGGGCATGTTACCAGAAGAATAGACTGAGCAGGAAATATGGACAAAACCCCATCCACCTGCAGCCCTTGCCTGCCAGCCTGCTTGCCTGGTACTCCCACCTCTTCCCGTATTGCAGTCACAGGAGATCCTCACTTACAGACCTGGATTACAATGGCATCCAGGGCTGCCAGGATTGCTGTCGCTAAGCAATGCGGGCACATGACGTTGGACTTTACAACCATATTGCTTAGTGACAAAAAATTCTGGCCTCAATTGTTATTGTAACTGACAACATGGGGAGAGACCAAACAGAAAGAAGAAGAAATACAAAGTTCCAGGAGTATTACTGAGTGAAACCAGATCTATGGTAAATTCTAAAATAAATGTGAGTTATTGGTATAAAAAAAATGAAAATAAATATTTTTGATCTTAATGCTGATCCCCCATTTCTCCTCTTCTGACCCTTTCGGAGGGGACCTTTATTTTGTTGTTCTTCTGTAATGTAAACGAGCATTAAGATAGGCCTCAGGTTACGACAACAATTGAGGCCAGAATTTCTCTCACTAAGCAAGATGGTTGCAAAGTGCAACATCATGTGACTGCATTGCTTAGTGACAGGAATCCTGGCAGTCCTGGATGCAATTATAATCTAAGGAGCACAGGCATCTTTAAGCGAGGATCTCCTGTGACTGCTGTATGGGAAGAGGTGGGAGTCCCAGGCTGGCAGGCAAAGGTTGCAGGTAGATGAGCATCACAGAGCACGGGGTGGGCAAAAAAAAAAAGCAGCAACGTGTGACTTCCTGCGGGCTTCTCCATTTGACTTGCTTTTGTAGGAAGCCAGCAAGAAAGGTTGCAAATGGCAATCATGTGACTGTGGAACACTGTTAATTATTGTAATTACGAGCCAGTTGCAAAGTCAGATGCTCCCCTCTATAGGCTTGCCATTATAATTTTTATAATTCCTGACACTTGGCTGCATGAGCTGGAAATGAACAAGAGTTGAACCTTCACCTACCCCAAATACCTGGAGGAAGCTAGATTGTCCACTCTTGATTTAGGTCCTCATGCCTCAGCCTAACCCCAAAGCAGACTTGTCAAACTCGCGACGTCACGTGACGTCGCACAACGTATCGGGACATTTTTGCCATGGTCGGCAATGGGGTGGGCACGGCTTCTGCACGGCAGTTTGACAGCCCTGCCCTAAAGTATCCATGCACCCTTCCTATACAAGGGACCGATGGCCACAGAGGATTTCTTACCTAGACTTGATAAAGAACCTGTACTGGATCAACACCGTGATGAGAAAGAACACCGCTCCTTCTATAGCCATGGCAAAAAGGTTCCTCCCAACTAGATTCCAGGAGAGAGGGGAGACAAAGCGATTCTCACCTGTTCAGAGAAAGCAGATAAATTGGTTCAGCCTTCAGGAAGATCCTCGAGGAGCCACTGTGGTCTATCTTTACCTTTACACGGATGTTTAAAATGCAGTGCACCAAAAGAAGTGACAAACTAGTATTGATGGGGATGGAAAAGGAATGATCCTGTTCCTCTTTTCATGGCTAAAAAAAACCTAAGATACGCACTACAAAACAGACACTGTAGGAGGAGAAGTCTGCTTGCCTATGGTAGCCAAATGTCAGATAGAGCCCAACAGCACCTTTTCAGACTAAAAAAAAAAAGATGTCAGGCTGTCTTGGAATGACTCAACAAATGCAACAGCTTTTTAATCTATTAAAATGGTCAATTGATAAAGGAGTTGTACTCTATTTCACTCCGGAGGAAAGCCATGACAAATCTAGACAGCACACTAAAAAGCAGAGACATCACCCTGTCAACAAAAGTGCGTATAGTCAAGGCTATGGTCTTCCCAGTTGCAATGGCAGTGAAAGTTGGACCATAAAAAAGGCTGAGCGCCAAAGAATTGAGGCCTTTGAACTATGGTGCTGGAGAAGACTCCTGCGAGTCCCTTGGACTGCAAGGCGATCAAACTGGTCAGTCCTAGAGGAGATCAACCCTGACTGCTCTTTAGAAGGCCAGATCCTGAAGCTAAAACTCAAATACTTTGGCCACCTAATGAGAAGGAAGGACTCACTGGAGAAGAGCCTAATGCTGGGAAAGGTTGAGGGCAAGAGAAGAAGGGAACGACAGAGAATGAGGTGGCTGGATGGAGTCACTGAAGCAGCAGGCGTGAGCTTAAATGGACTCCAGAAGATGGTAGAGGACAGGAAGACCTGGAGGAACGTTGTCCATAGGGTCGCGATGGGTTGGACACGACTTCGCAGCTAACAACAACAACAATCTATTTCACACGTAACCCATATCTATCTAATCACCCCACCTTATTTTCTCTTTTGTTGTTCCCTTCTCCCCAAACCTCATCAGTTTAGCTACCCCAGACCTCTAATGAACTGAGCTGTAGTTCACGAAAGCCTCTTGACTTTTTTTTTTTTGATAAAACATGCTACTGTAGCCTAAAAGGATACTACCAGATCTTCCCTTCTGTTTGGGGGCTTAAAAAATAATAATAGGAAAAACAGAATGTGACACACTCCTGGCCCAGGCTGTGAAATCCTACACTGTGAACAACATCTTACTTACCAAACCTTTCAAGGGCATCTGCCATTGCTTGGTTTTTCACCATGTCAATTAGGCCACGGCCCAAGCAGAAGTGTGGAAAGATGAGGAACACAGATTTCAGGATGTCATTGATGCTGCTGAAGTTCTAAAGAAGACAGAAGCCAAGGCGATCAGCAGCTTGAACGCTGACAAACAGGACAGATGTCAAGGGCAGCAGATCTACAACTCACCAAACATTGAAAGCACTGAGCAGTCATTGTTTTGATAAGACTTAAATGATTTGAACCATGTTCCCTTGGCTTTGGTTTAAAATATAAAATGTTTAGGGCAAAAGGATAAATCTGCACCCTTCTCTGTTTTTTTCCCCTAAATCAATCAATCATCTGCATAAAAAGGAATAAGGTGATGTTCCTCTTTGCTTTTCAAAATTAAAAAGGACAGTCTGGACTAGGATTGGCAAATCTAACAACAGAGCTAGGATCCATTTGCTTTGATTCTACTATTTCAGTGGTGAACAAACATAATTCCAGGCTCACAGTTTAAATGTAAGCTCCATTTTAATTTCACAACTTATGCTCACTCACTCCGAATTACAGATTTTAGGCAGTGGTCTATAAGATGCTTTTACCGGTAGAGTGAATAATCCAACTCTTCCCTGAAACTCCCTAAACACTTAAGAATTAAAAATAGCAATAGCAACAGCACTTAGACTTATATACCGCTTCACAATGCTTTACAGCCCTCTCTGAGCAGTTTTACAGAGTCAGCCTATTGCCCCCAATAATCCGGGTCCTCATTTTACCAACCTCGGAAGGATGGAAGACTGAGTTGACCTTGAGCTTGAGCCAGTGAGAATCGAACTGTCAAACTGCAGGCAGCCGGCAGGCAGCAGAAGTAGCCTGCAATACTGATTCTAACCACTGCGCCACCATGGCTCATATAACTAGAAGAACAACTATTGATACCAATTTCTTCCCTCATTTTTCTGTTGGAAAAGACTTCTATTGAACTGACTGGCTAGATTTCTCCTGTTTATGAATTAGTATTCAAGCAATGTTTTCGTCTTCTAATGTGTCCATCTCAATTGTGCGTTTCTACCTTTCTCTAATAGTACAAAGGTGTATACCTCCCATTGCATTCGTAAATTCAGAGTCTTCCCTTTCAATTGCACATTTAGAAAATATTGTGCAATTGGAAGAAGTCCTAAATGTGGTAACACAAATATGTCTTGCTTTCCACATGCGTTCGACACCAACCCACTATAGAATCAATTCTGCAGAAAAACCAAATGCCACTGTTGGTTTACTCAGTGGGAACTCACACTGCTGGTGAATAGTTCAAGGACGAAAGTGATTACACTCGCATTGATGCCAATGAAGAGGTTTACGCTGGTCAGCACCACATATGCCGTGCTAGGAATCTTGAATATAAAAGATGCTGGGTACATGAGTGGCGTTATGGACCACCTGGCAAAGAACACAAGACGGGCATTAAGGTCTCTCCACGCATTTTATGAGTGGTTGCCCACACCTGAACCAAAAGAGTCTTCCTTACCCATAGAGCAAAAGTAGAAGTGCCAACACGGGGAGGTTGGTTGAGGATACGTAGGATTTCTGCTGGAAGCAGATGAAGATGATAACGACCAAAGTCGCCGGAATAATGTAGTTGCACTGTAAGTTTCAAAGAAAAGAGAGAGAGAAAAAAATCAGAAGAGCTCCAGATTAAAAGATGCAAATGAATATCACATTTAAGTTATGTAGAAGATGGCCACGGCAATCCTTTTAAGAATTGGATCTTCTCAAGCTAACTACAACGAGACAAAAGTGATACAAATTGACCACAGCATAAGAGGACTTGATGGAACCACAGAAAAGGAGAAAGGATGTCTGATAAACTTCATCACTCGAAGTTTTTAAGGAGAGACTGAACAGCCACTTGTCTGAAATGGTACACGGTCTACTGCTTGAGCAGGGGGCTGGACTAGAAGACCTCCAAGGTCCCTTCCAGCTCTATTCTGATTCTTGATGATCCAAAGCGTTTGGCTTGCATTTTTGCAATTCCTTTTTCTTTTCTTTTGATTGGATCAAACCCCAATCTCCACAAAGTCTTCTTGCTGCTTTTGATGCAGTCTGTGTCAGCTTTCAGATCCAAAGCATTCTAATTGCTATCTCCACCGCTGTCACTTCAAGTCTGAACACTGTTACACACGCAGGGCTGGGACTTGGCTGAAATTGTAATTAAACTGAAACTCGTCGGCGTTACTAAATAATCAGTACGGTGGCAGCACTATCTTCTTTATGGTTGTTGCAATCTACCCTTGGAAATACAGTGTAGATGCCAGCTCCTAATATTTAGAGAATGTGTATCCCTAGACCAGGGATAGGCAACCTCGGCTCTTTTATGACTCATGGACTTCAACTCCCAGAATTCCTGAGTCAGCATAGCTGACTCAGGAATTCTGGCAGTTGAAGTCCATGAGTCATAAAAGAGCCGAGGTTGCCTACCCCTGCCCTAGACCAACATCTACTATTTCTGCTCAGGTTCTATATTACTCTTTAACAAGCCAGGATATAATACAGGATCAATGTTATGCAGGGCAACGGCATTGTTTCAGATTATGATCAAAAGGAAGAGAAACTAAAAATGTCAAACAGATGCAGCCTTACCATATCCCATACAAAATTGGCCGCCCAGTAGATTACTGGTTTCACACCGCAGATGAACTGGAGATGCTTGGCTTTGCTGACACGCTCCTGGATTAAGAAAACTACAAAGCTGGCTGGAACAAAGGACATGGCGAAGATGACGCAAATGGAGACCAAAACATCCACTGAAGTAGTCATCCTAGTTAAAGAGAAAGAGGAAAAGGGGACAACTTGATTTTTGACTCATTCAGCCGGATTCTTAATTAAATATATCTTCAGAAAGAGGATAACTGTAATTGAAATCTCGGTTTACAGTTTTGGAACTACATGAAGAGAGACCAGACTTAATGTTCCTTTGACAACGAGAGATAGATTGCGTCTCCCCTCTCTGTTCCTTTCCCTTCCAAACCTTCATTCTATCATTTCAGGACGTACAAGGCAACTTCGGAGATCTGCTGCTTGGTGAGGTTCAGTGGGTGATTGTAGATTGTGATGCCATAGTTGCTTGGATTCTCTCCGTCTTGTAGGTTGGCGCGGAGAATGGCATTGTTGATCACGTTGAGAAAAGCACTGACGGCATGCCAGCCTTTGTTGTTAAACCACACCTGAAAAGGAAATATCTGGTTTTAACTGAGAGAACATTAGTCTTTTGATCGGAGATCTCAGATTTGAGGATCAGATCGTAGGCTCCCATTGGCTTTCTTTGTGCACTTCAGTGTGACAGTTGTTTGCATGTAAGAGAGATTGAGATACCTGCAGTTATATGCTGCGGGGAATTCATTTTAATTAGTATTTACAATATACTAATTATTTTTTGGTCTTGGACATGCCTTTTCTTGGTTCCTGGGATATAAAAATATCTAAATGTCTATTGATATGAAAAAATGCCATGCATGGACATTTCTGGCAGGAAATATAATTTGGGGGATTGGTTTCAGATACAGCTTGCAATTCTAGGTTAACAAGGAGGGGAAGCTGGGCAATGCAGTTGGCCCATGCTTATAATCCATATGTTTTGTATATGTTGTTTCTAAATTTTGGTGGAAGACCTCTCCTAAATTCAGGATTCTCTTAGATATTTATAACCACCTGGACCTGATGAGGCCAGCAGAATTATTTGTGTGTCCTAGAGAGTTGCTCTTTATTACTTAGTATGAATCACATTTCTGGCTTGTCTTTTCCCAATCAAGAATCATATCCAGGTCAATCACTCCTGCAGGAACATACAAGTAGTCTTCACTTAACAATGCTAACTGGGACCAGCAACTCTGTTGTTAAGTTACATGATCATAAAGCACAACGTCACATGACTACACTGACTTATAATGGCAGTAGCGGTAGTCCCAGTTGTTAGGCAATCACACAGTGGCAGTGTCCCTAAGTCACAATCCTCATTTGTGACCTGCTGGTTTTATTTATTTATTAATTTGTTTGTTTGTTTGTTTTTATATACCGCCCTTCTCCCGAAGGACTCAGGGCGGTGTACAGAGCAAGGTAAGTATACAGTAGAAAACAATAGTAAAATAAATGAAACCCCAAAATCTATCAGGCCAGGCCGGCTTGCTGGAATAGGTAGGTTTTTAAGTCACGTTGGAAGGTGCGAAGGTCGGGGGCCATCCGGATTTCGGCAGGCAAGCAATTCCAAAGGGTTGGCGCACCCACTGAGAATGCTCTCCCCCTGGGGGCCACCAGCCGGCATTCTCTGACTTGACTTTTTTGTCAGGAGTCAGCAGTGAGGATCATGAATGGTGATCACATGACACGGAATACTGCAACATGCCAAGAGCCCGAATCGCAGTGCCGTGGCCGCAGGGATGCTGCAGTGGCCGCAACCACGAAACCACGAGGAACAGTTGTAAGTCCACTCAGTCAGTGCTGAACAAGTAGTCACTGAATGAGGAATACCTGCAAGTGGCTTTTTGGAAATAAAATCTTACATCACAAAAGTAAGCCAAGTGGATATGACAGTGAAGTATGCTTTTAATTTTAATTCCAGAAAAAAACAATCTAAATTTGGGGAAACATTATGTGGTGGTTCAAGAGGTCTAAGCCATAACACTCCTGAGATCAGCCAAGTAGAATTAATACCTTAATATTATCACTTGTGTCCAGGCCCTTCATGAAGTTCCCGAAGCTGTTTAGAAACCGTTCAGCAGCACCCCCCTAAAAATAAAAATGAAATTTTAAAAAATCCAATTAAAAAAGTAAATTCCACTGACCTCCAGGTAATGTACTACTTTGAAATCACATCAGGGAAGATGCTTGTCTATGTGCCTATATTCTGCTGTATCCCCAAAGGTATGCTGGATACGTGAATTCGAAAAGGAGCAGAAATTCCTGGAGGAACTTTTTCCTCTAACAGCGAAATTTCTTTGCTTATTTACCTTGGTAATTTCCAAGATTTTCTTCATTTGATTGATGGCATCATTGACCTCTTCGTTTCGAGGAAGCACAATAGACCCACTGGCTCCCAACGAAAAGCCACCATATCTATGAACAGATGAAAGAAGCTGTTACAGAAGTCTATTTTTGTAAACGTTTCCTACACAATGACTCTGTATTTTTGGTCAAGATTTATCGCTTTCTAAAGCCTTGTATTGAGCAAAATCATAAAAAAAATATGCCTAAACCTTCAGCAAAGGTACACGGTATTCTTTAAAAGTAACACAGAATGGGAACCCTGATTATAGATAAATAAGGAGATAGATCTCCCTCACACATGAACAAAAAGGAGAGCAGCCACATAGATATTTCTCACAGCTACCAAACTCTTCTCCTTCATCAAAGTGAGATCCATATAGAACAAATGGTGAGCTATGAAATTACATTTGGGTCTTATTCAATCATTAGGCTCACTCTCTCCAATCTGGAATGTCCAATCTAGCAAATTTCAGAATAGCTGGATATAGTATTATATTTATAGATTATAAATGGTTTTTTTTAACTAATTCACACTTTTTTTCATTTTCTATTCTCCACTTTGCCTTCTTACTCTCAACTTCCAACAATGTCTCTTACCCATCTATATATATAATCAATGGTTTTCACATACACACAAAATAAACTAAATGATAATGCAACAGGTTTTGGGCTTAGCACATTGTATGAACCCACCCATTCTTGCTTGTAAACCATGGTTTATGGCGGAGAGTTACATATGAGCCTGGACATTACAACTCATTCAGTCAGTTGTGAGTAAAATAAAGCATATGTAATTGCAGTGTGTGTAACACTCATTTAATGCATTCTAGTGTATCACTATCATCTCTCGAAGAGTAGCTACATCACACTATTCGTTGAGTAAATGAATAAGGAATGGCCTAAAAATAAAGCCAAACTGGAAAAATCCATAAAAAGTAATTGCAGATATGAGTCAAGTTCTTAAGATCAGATAACACTCACAAAAGGAGAAATATATATATATATTTACCTGAACTCATTGACCCAATGCTTACTTCTCAAACTGTGGGTATAAAAAGCAAAGAAAATCTCATTATGTTAAATCTAAGTCAACCAGTTCCAACATTCATAACATAGGGAGAAATACATTTGATTAAAAAGCCTTTTCAATAGAAAGGGGACTGGGGAGCCTTTCCTTGCACATGTGTAGGGCAGGGGTAGGCAATCTTGGCTCTTTTATGACTCATGGACTTCAACTCCCAGAATGCCTGAGTCAGCTATGCTGACTCAGGCATTCTGGGAGTTGAAGTCCATGAGTCATAAAAGAGCCGAGGTTGCCTACCCCTGGTGTAGGGTAACATATAATAAATCCTTTAATTGTTACTCCCTCTCACAGCCAATAGTGAGAATTGTTGCTTGAAGGTTCAGGCAGAAAAAGAGCATGTGAATTTTCAACATATTTATCATTATAGCCCTAATGTTTTTGAGATGCAAGGATTGTTAAGCTGGCCTTCATTGTATAAACAGTCTCTCATCCATAGCACCCTGGGCTACACGGCATCACCGTGTAAACAGCAGCTTGACGGTCATTGTATTAGTTTGCTATCAAGGAAGAAGAGCAGCAACAATAAGCAAGACGAAGCACCTTTTTCCAATGATCTGTGCATAGGTCTTCACCAAATAATCAGAAATGTTGCGCCCCGTCAGGTTCTGCAGAATATCGGTGGTCTTCTGGGTCCTCTGTAGACAGGGCAGGAGGAGGAAAAAAACGGAACACTGAAGAAGCCAGGATTGTGATTGGTCCTGAACTACCACAATTGTCATTTACTATAGAAATCAGCAATCTGAGCCCCCTATGAACATTCCCATCCACACCAGAGGCCAGGAAACCTCTGAAATATATTAAAAGTTAGCTATTAAAGGCTTCCAAGTTTCTCTTTTTCCTCTCCATTCTAATATGTTATACTCTGATGATATCAAAGTAGCAGACCGGGTAGCTATGGATGCACCTCATTTTGCCCAAGTGACATTTCTACTAGATAAAGTTGACTCTGTCTCGTAATGCCCTTCGTGGCTGGAGAGCTGAGTATTTATGAGGCCTCCTTTCTCCAATTGTCCATTTGGTAAGATCTGGCATAATTGGCTGCCTTCAGGCCTTATTGCTTTTTTAGTAGTCATTTTATTTTTTAAAAAAAAATACAGTTGCAACAATAGAAATGAATGCAAACTAAAAAAAAAGGAAAGGAAAAAAAATCGAATGTGCGGGGGGAAAAATTAGAAAAGAAAACGTATAAAGAAATATCTTCCCCCTTCATCACAACAAGTGCAAATTTAGTAATTTATCACACCACATAAAGTACAACAAATGATTGCTTGTTTCCACAACTCATCTCTTAGCCATAAACAAAGCCTTAAAGTCTCATCATTCTGTCCCGATAAGCAAAAGTCTATCAAGGGTTACCAGAGATAACAACATGTCTATTTTAAACCTGACCAAATAAACCAACTTTACATCCCTTCCTTTTATTTTTTTAACACTCTTCAACTTTATCTCTTCAAACAATGTCCCAAAACTTGATTTCTTTTCATTGTTCCTTCCCCCCCCCCTTTCTCACAAAATTCTCCAAACCTTTAACAGGCCTATTGTTTGTAACTCCAATACAGAAAAATTAACCAGGTCAGTCTTTTGGTTTGTAATCTGTATATCCCTTTTAATTACTACTTAATTTAATTCTGCTTGTTTCTTTTGTATGTCAAGACTAGCATCTTTTTCCATAAAATTCTTGTAGCTTGTCACCTTTACATCCCCATTCAGATCAGTACTCTTCCTTGCAAGGTAAAACTTGTTTCTCTTTCACAACCTTTTTTAAATCACAATCTATTTATAGATGCGGATATTCTTACAATTAATTGCTGGGTTCGTTGTTTAAAAATATTCTTCAGTATTTAGACAAAACCTGTGTCTTCATCTCCCAGAGGTCTAAACCTGCCAGAGACCAGTGTCCTATGGTCTCCTCACCTAGGAGCAACTGTCTAATGCACTTGTGGATAAGCTCAAGTCCTCTTCTGGTTTGGAAAGCAACTATGAAGAGCTGGCCTACTCACCAGCGCTTTGACCATTTCTTTCTCAGAGATCTCAAGACCCTATTGTTGAAACAATGCTTTTTGATAAGATTTCAGAAACAAGAGTTGTCTTTGGTTGTCTCTTCTCCTCTGGAACAGTGTTGTCCCGGAAAATCACATGACCCAGAGCCTACTTTTAAGCAAGCTCCAAAGATCTGACTGTTCCAAAAGACCTTCACAGGGTGATTTGTGACTCTCTTTGCTGAGACTGATATCTTCATTTGGAACTATAATTTCCCTTTTTTTTAAAAAAAATGTGTTCATTATACAATTGTGTGCCACCTCAAATGGCCATAGCAGCTTCTAAATTGATTACATCAATGAAATAATTCACAGTTATCTACAATTGATCCACCTACTTCTCTACCTCCTAGCAGGATGTTTTAGCTGCCAGGCATTCGGATTGGAAGAAAGTTTAGCCCAAGTGTTAACCACATACCTGGGGAGGAGGTAGACCACCAGCCCCAGCAGGGCACACTGGAAGCATTTTCTTGATATTGTTGTTGCTACATATGCACGATGGGGAAGGATTCTCCATTGTCCAGTTGCCTTTCTGGAAGATTTCTATGACATTCTGAGGCACCGGAACTTGGCTCCACTCTTCTTCTCCCACAGAACAAGGAGCTTCTCTGTAAAACAAAACAAAACAGAAATCTTACACTAGCCATCCAGATGGCAGGACTAAGGAGCTCCATTTCCCATCAGATTTCCTATCAGATATATATATTCTGTAGTTGCATTCTGCATTTCTCCCAGAATTACCGAATACACAACATAGTCATACTAGGAATTGCCAAGAGATCTACGATGTATTTCAAGTGTTCTCCAGTTCTTAACTAGCTTTCTTCAATTTACAAAGTGTTTTCGCTAATATTCCACTTACGCAATGGAATATCCTTCCATGCAACGGGTCCCGAAACCAGGTTTGTTGAGAAGAGCGTTCAGAAGCTTTTGAGTAGTGGCGTCTTGTGGGGCATCATTGCTGTGGATGCATCAAAAGGAAACCATCAAGGCTTAAAATTAATTCAAAGGCAGAGCAAACAGAAACAGAGGAATAGGAACAATTCAGTAAGGTGAAGCTACTTGTTTCAAACAAGATTAATGTTCCTTCACATTAATTCACATTAATTCCATAGCCCTTCCATGTTTATTTCTATCTCCACTCAGAATTCTAGTAAGATTTCCCAGAAGTATATGATATGATGCACTTATAACCTGGTATTACATTGGTTTTGTAATATTTATCTCATCTGACTTCATCTGTGAGTTTGAGCCTGCACACCCTAACATACTAGGTTATATCAGATTTCTTGAACTATGGCTTAATATTTACCTGATAAATGTGTACTGCTGATCATACATCCAAGGGTGCAATTCGAGGGTGGGATATTTTCCAAAGGGAGGAACAATCAGACTGAACAGAAGAGCAATGCAAACAAAGATGGCAGGGAGAACAATCTGAAACGAGGCAGAGAGGAGACAAGAGAACAGGCTCACAAATCTTTTCAAGAGTAACAAAGAAGCTTTCCATAACATGCTAAAAGCTCAGTTCCTATCATTTCCAATATTTAATCAGCAATGTCAAAGTGAACTGCAAATTCTTTTGTCATGCCGCCTTTCAACAGCAAAGGAAGTGAATCATCCAGAAAAAAACGCAAATAATTGCACTTTTTTTTTTAAGGGGGGGGGAAATCTTTCCAAAGAACATGGCCTTTCCCCCACCACATTTCAAACTTCATCCCACATTAAAACTCTAAAAACTTTGATGTGATTAATTCAGCGGGAAACCCCCCACAGAAAAGCATTATTCATCCTGCAAATTAGCATTCTTGTCAATATAGAGTTTAATAGATATTGATGCTGGGTGGGGAACAAGAATCTGATTTTAACCCCTCACGTGTAAACCACCAGCATTCAAACTGAGAAAAACTAATCATCCAGAGAGTAGTGATCAGTAGTAATTGATTTACTAAGCGGAAAAGGAACTAGTTTTTGAAATTCCTATACTGGTAGTCCTCAACTTATGACCATTCAAGGACCATTCAAAGTTATAATAGTACCAATAAAAAAGCTTACAGTTACAACTGTTGCAGTGTCCCCCCCAGTCATATGATAGGAAATTGGGCCCTTCCCAGCTGGCTTCTAACAAGCTGAGTCAATGGGGAAGCCAAATTTGCTTAATGGCCCCATAATTCATTGGACATCTGCAGCCATTTGCTTAACAACCAGGGCAAAAAAGATTGTGAAAATGGGCATGACTTAGCAATGGAAGTTCTAGTCCCAATCGTGGTTGTAAGTTAAGGACTACCTGTAGAATTGAACAGAGAGAATCCAACTCACCTGGGCAAAAATGCCCTTTCTGCTGCGCTTGGCAATAAGTAGCCGCTTCCAAAGTAGAGCTACAAACTGTTGCTGGGTCAGCTTCCAGCCCTTCATCTGACTGGATCCTTTGCCATCCATGCCACTCAGAAGGTCAGTTTCCCGAGATTCTGCAGGCAAAGAGTTGGGAGTTAATAAAGCTTTCATCTATTTCTCTAAGCTAAAGAACTTCTAGGTAAGACACTTTTTTTACATTAGCATTGCTTAAAGCCTTGAAACCTTTCCTCTCTTGCTTAGCATAGGAGGATTGTATGGCTCACTAGATGTAGCTGCATTACAACCCCCCCCAAGAGCCCCAGCCACCATGGTCCATATTTAAAGAGGCTAGGAGGTGCAGTTGTTAGAGATGGTAGATTTTCCAGCTCTGCAGCAGGTAAATTTTCTCTTCAAATGTAGATAACCTTTATTGTCATTTTCTTTACTGTGGGCACATTGGCGCGCATTAAAAATTAAATTTAGTGGCTTGCTCTCAAAAGTGCACACATACATAACACACATTCAAAAATGTTATATACCACATATGTATATAAACTTTCGCCTTTACATATAAGTAACATATAAATATTAATCACTTGAACACATAACGGAAAGAGGAAGCTTGAGAGTTCACAAGGTTAACACTGTATGGAACAAAGCTGTGACTGAATCTGGATGTTCTGCTTCGGATACCACGGAGCCCCCTCCTCCTAGAAGGTAACAAGGAAAATGGGTCGTGAAGAGGATGTGTAGTGTCCCAGGCAATCTTGCGGGCCCTGTTCAAACAACGCTTAGGTGCTATGTCATGGATGGAAGGGAGGGAACCACCAAGGATCTTTTCGGCCATCCTCATCACTCTCTGCGCTGCCTTCCTGACTGAAGCAGTGATGCTTCTAAACCAGACGGTGATGCTGTATGACAGGATGCTCTCGATCGTCCGTCTGTAGAAAGTGGTCAGAACAGGGGAAGGAAGATGTGCTTTTCTCTTGCGACGCAGAAAATGCAGGCGCTGCTTTGCCTTTATCTTTAATTGATTCAGATGTTGTCTTTCTTTATTGCAAAGACTTTTTCAAGGTTTTAACAGACCTCTTTGGTAAAGGCTATGGGAAATCATTGCCCAGGTCATTGGCTTGCTTTGTCTTTTGTCTTTTCTCTTTGATTTTCAAATCTTTAACCACATCTTTTGTGTATTCAATAAAAAGTCTTTATCAGGGTCATTTTCTTAACTTTTCTCTATTTTGTAATCCACAGTTTTGTATTTCCAGTTTGAATGTCTTGCCTATTTGGTAATTTACACTTTTTAAAATCTAATATTTCTGATTCCATCAAGCAAAATTTGTTTCAGACCTGTCATTCCTTCATTCACATCATTTATCTATCAATCTTTCAATCACATAGAAGCATTGTTACCAATAAAAATGATATTGTGGTTACTGATTTCTGGCCCCATTCTTCAAAGATAACCTTTAATACTTTAAACGTTGTATTATTTTGTGCCATTTTGTAAAATCCAATCTGAAAGGAAAGGACCTTTTTTTGGTCTTCTGCCTGAACTTTAGTCCCCTCAAGTGTCCAATTTAAATCATAAGGTCTCTTAACTCTGTTATGACTTGCTGTTGTCAAAACAATTTCTATGGTGAATTCCAAAATCTTATAGTAAAAGTTTCAATATTCCAAATTTGAAATAGCCTTAATTTTTTTTTGATAACTTTATCAGTTGTTTAGCTTTTTCTCTGTGATGTTGCATTTTGCACCAAAAACATTTCAGGAAATCTTTTGCATGTCTCCTTATATATGCTGTCTCAAAATCATACCGTGGTTCTTAAGTCGACACATAGAGTCCCAATTAAAAGTATAGTTTGATTTCTTTGCTCAAAGAAAAGTTCCCAGCAGATCAAAATTTGGATTCTCAGATTGAGTGAAAAGATCATCCATTCTGTTTTCTCCTTGTTATGACAAATAGGTCAAAGATGCTCATGTATTAATTAATATTCCTAGAGTTCTAGAAAGCTTTTGAAAATCTGGATTTAGTACAGCTTTGGGTTATTTGTCTAGCACTGGTGGTTTGTTTGCTTTTGCTGTTTCTAAGATAATTTCAGTCTGGATTGTCCTTCTGATTTGGTGTTTTTATCTGTTTTTATGCTTTTATCCAGTTTTGTACACCACCCAGAGTGCATAGGGGTTTAATAAATTCAAATAAACAATAAAAATGTGCCATTGTTTAATTGGTACAACCATAACTTCTTTCAGTTAATGAATGCTGCTACACTAGCAGCCTACTAATTTGCAAATAGTTTCCAATACACTTCAAAACCAATTAACATTCCCCCCCTTTGTCCCCATAATTTACAAAGATTGAAAATGCTTTTGGGCAAGATGTTGTCCATATGTTTATGGCCTTGAGGTTGTGAAGAGTAACTTTAAGCAATTATTAATCTACCCACACCTGTCAGTAAAGGCACTGAGAATCATAATCAGTGACTATTTTGCCAATCAGTAGAAAATTGGTGCAAACACACCTTCCACCCCCAGCAAAAAAAAACCACACCCTATAAATAAGCAAGACTATCCTAGCTCAGACAATTGTTGCAGTCTATGCATCTTTGATTTTTGCCCTGCCCTGCTGTTTCTCTCATGGATCAATCCAAACATTTCATTTCTGAATATGGAACATTAGACTAATCCATGCTGGCTCAGAGTTCTGTGGAAGGATATATTCAGGTGCATCGATTGGCTGAAGAGTTGCTAATGATAAAAGCAGTTGAGTGGAACCTTTGGGATTCTTTTTGATGTATATATGCATCAAGAGGGGGAAAAAAGCAACATCAAAACAGCCATTATTGCATTGGATGATTTTTTTCTAAAAAAAAAAAAAAGCAAACAGCTGGAAAAAATCAAATGAATACGAGGAAACTATGAATAATTAATTTATTTTATCTTTTTGTATTTACTGTCCCTTAAAAACTGGATGCTATTAAAGGGGAAGTTTAGGGACACATCGTTTGAAAACCTGATGGTATGCTACTATGCTACTGGGATAAGAACTAAAAAAAAAAATCCAGGAAGAATAAAGAGAACGTACATGGGACATTTGACAAACTTGGCCCAAAGAAGGGCAGCAAAATCAAACCTTCTTCTAACATTAGCACACTTTGGGTTATCTGACTACGGAGATTCTCAATCATCCAGGTCATGGTTGTCCCAAAGGTGCTTTTCTAAAAGACATCGGAACTTTCTTGGGTTTTTTTCCTTGAAAACGTTTCGCTTCTCATCCAAGCTTCTTCTTCAGTTCTAACTGAATGATGGAATGGAAGGATGTATATTCTTTGCAACTCCTCTCCTAACGACTGTTGTGATTCAGGGTCAGCCTGTGGGTTTGGCAGTTGGGTCAGACGACTCAGAGGAGGAGGAGGAAGGGGGTGTTGAAGAGCTTGCTGAGGGGGTTGGACAGCTTGATGAGAGCCCTCAGCCAGGCCCCTCTCATCTGGTCACGACGCAGACCCAGCTGTGTGAGCCTGACAGCGTGGATGAAGATGACCCACAGCTGGCCCTGTTCAAGGACGCCCGACGCAGGAGGCAGTCAATCAGGAGTAAACAGAGGAAGGCAATGGGGCTCCTCGGAAGGAGGCAGAGAGAAGCCACGCCCTGAACTGTATTTAAGGGGGAATGCGTGGGAGGGCTGGTTTGCTAAAGGCAACCGCTTGAAAAGCTCCTGTTTCTTGGTTCATGTCTTGTTCTATTTGTTTTTGTAGCAATAAATTTGGCAGGCATAATTCCAGCCTCTTGCCTTCTTGTAAAAGGGGTTGTCCCTGCCTTTTCTGCAGGGCCGGTAGCAGGCTGGTACAGAACAACGACTGCAATGGAATCGCTGTAACTGCCATTGCTAAGCTGTATGGTTACATCACATCTCACCTCAGCTTTGTTTAGCGACAGAAATTCTGTCTCCAATTACAGTCAGTAAGGAAGGGCTACCAGTAAAATTAACGCTGGCTGAGGAATTCTGGGAGTTGAGGTCCACACGTCATAAAAGGGCCAAGTTTGAAGACCTCTGTTCTTGAGCCCTGTATTATGTACACTGGATTTTGTTGTGCGTGCATGAAATTCATCAGCATTCTTCCAAACAAGGGCATGTTGGGAGGTGATGCTCCCCTGAATTACAACGACCCATCCAAAACCTCAAAGTCCTTATTTGAAATATGATGCACAAATCACGCACAGCACAAATGAACATCAGTTTGTAGTGGATCGTCAGCTATAAGCACAACTTATTTTTTTTTAATCTCATACTGTAGTACATGCAGAGAAACATGGAGGGTTTCCACTCTACCTGGATCTATGTCAGAATCGTTAGGATCGAAAGCATCGTCCTCTGTGAATGGGCGAAGGCAGCTTTGTCGGTCTCCAAAGACTCGGTTTCTTCTAGCAGGTAATGTGCCATCTGAAAAGGAAAGTTTGTTGTCTATCAAAATTGAAGTCACCCTGCCAAAACTATTGCACTTGTATGTTTTTTGCTCTGTTTTCCTTTTATTTTTAAGGGTCTTATCCAGCCAAGAGTTTCCCAGAAAAGAAATAGAAGTCGCTTCAAAGAAGCGACACATCATATTTTTAGTAGAAAAGGCAATGGACTAGAAGCAGAGTGATGTGGATGCAGCTTTGTTTCATAACTGGGCATCTAAAGGCCAATCTCATCGACATGTGCTGAGTGATTTCATTTCACAGTTCTTTGATTCCAGGGCTTGTGAAACTTCTCAGCAGACTTTCAAGTGATACCAGCTTTTAGCACACATCAAAATACTTTAAAATGGAAGCTGCAACACTTGAAAGATGCTGATGGATTAATCCAATTCACATCACGAATCACCTTATTACTGACAGATCCTTCTGAAGTCCCCATTACTGGCATAAACCTTTCTTGCCCCATAGATTTCAAACACATTAGCTGGACATTAAGGGCTACCACATGGAAGGAGCATTTAATGTACAACAATACTGATTTTAGGACCGCAAATATTATCTTAATAATATTGTTTATTGTTATATATTTTTAAGAAATAGTTATTTTTTTTCCTTTTACAATGTCAAGTAACTGCATTAATGTAATTCCAAGATACATTTTTTTAAAAAAAGGAAAGAAATATAGAAAATACAAAAAAAATGAATAATAAAGTTAGGTAGCATACTTGTGAAAATGTATATAAAGAATATACCATATTGTAATCTGTTGTTATTAAGGTAAATCATAAAATCCAACCAAGTAATAAAATTGTGGTTCCTCTTCTTAAATTTCCTTAACTTTTTTTCCTAATGTGGCAATTGAACAGGCTTTATTAATCCTCAACTCAGTTGTTATATTATCTAACATTTTCCAGTGTTGCACAATTATTGCTGTTTACCTGAAGTTTCTGCATCCACACCGTTTTCATCTGCCACCTTGAGAAAAATCTGAAAGACAAAAGTGATGCCTTTAATGTATGCTGCTTTATGCTAAGCTACCTTGCAGGATCTGCCTTCAAGGCTCTATAGCAGAGGTCCCCGACCCTTTGGGCGCTGGGGACCGGTGCTATGGAGAAAGATTTTTCCGCAGACCGGAGAGGGTGTGATTTTGAATACTGCCTGCATCCCGAGGATGGAGCTTTGCTTATTTGTGAGGCCTGCTTGCTGGCATGTTGTGGACCGGTGCTGGTCTACGGACCTGGGGTTGGGGACCCCTGCTCTATAGTATGCTTCTGAATAAGCTGCATGAGTCATTTCAAGTGGTGAAAGTACTGGACTAGCAATCAGCAGGCTATGAGTTCTAGTCCCATCTTAAACATGAAAGCTAACAGAACTATTGTCACTCATTCTCAGCCTAACTCACCTCACAGGGTGGTTGTTACTGGGGAAATTGGAGGTGGGAGCATAATTTACAGCAGTGTGTTTCTCAACCTTGGCAATTTTAAGACATGTGGAGTTTGATTCCCAGAATTCCTCAGCCAGCATGTTGAAGTTGAAGTCCATACAGGCATCCAATCCAAGGTTGAGAAATACTGATTTACACCATCTTGATTTGTACAAAATAAAGTTAAGATACAAATCTAATTATAATAACACCAATCAAACCTTTATTAT
Source organism: Vipera ursinii (assembly GCF_947247035.1). Classification (NCBI taxonomy): domain Eukaryota; kingdom Metazoa; phylum Chordata; class Lepidosauria; order Squamata; family Viperidae; genus Vipera; species Vipera ursinii. Next base: position 202,674,794 of record NC_139513.1, read on the forward strand.
TATTATTTATAATAAATAAATAATGCCAGTTAAAGCAAGCAGATTCCAACTTCATAAAAATCAAGAAAACTGAAATGATGAAATGCCTCTCATATTAACACTTCAGCCAGGAATCAAATGCTTTACGTTTAAGCAGGATTAATGCTCTTTTTGTTTCCACAAGCTCTTTTTTTAACCCTCTGCTCTTTTCCCAAAGAATGCTGGAAGAAAAGATTAGGTTTTTGCTGACCACACAGATGGCTGTTCTGATTAGGCCTGTACTGCCATGCATGGATGCTCTGATAAGCATAAGTAAAATCCAGAGGCAGAACTGCTCTTAGCATAGCTCACAGTAACATCAGTGGAGACCAAGTTCATGCGCAGCTCCTCAGAGACATCTGAATATTCCCTGACCTCGGTTCACAGAGAATTAGATCCATGAACAGCCCCCAAATTCTGAGTTTTCATTTCTTATTATTACTATTTATTTATTACTATTACTATTTTTACCCACCAGAAAAGCCACCACTTTAACAGAGTTTTGTAACACTGCGATTCATTTTATGAGAATGGACACGTTTTGGAAGCATGCCTCGCTGCCAAGTGTAAAAAGGCTATTTCTCTTCCCAATTACATTGCACCCATCCCATCTGGCTAAGCAGGGAGAAGGACATGCTGCGTAACCCATTGGTCAAAGAATTTTGACTGGCAGGATCCAGGAGGAAGGCTTTCTCTGCTGTTGCTTTGGCCCTTTGGAACCTCTGACTTCAGAGTTGAGGCAAACCTCCACTCTGTTGGTTCTCTGGAAAGGTGTGAAGACCTGGCTTTTGGAGGAGGGGGTGTTGCAACTCTGGGGATGGCTGTTGGATTGAAGGCACTGCCTCCGCCTTATTAACTTTTTAACTGTCTAAATTTTTTTAATTCTGGTTTTCACTTTTAACTGGTAAATTATCACTTTGTTCTTATCTTTTTTTTTTAATCTGAGCTGTTCCTCGTATTGATTTATTACGTTGTTCTGAATCACCCAGAGTCCCTTCAGTGAGATTGGCAGTGTAGTAAATTTAATGATAAAAAATAAGTAATAAAATAAATCTCAGCCGCAGCTCGCTGGGAGCAAGCCGAGCTGTGGATGATTCCAGAATTGCTGTTGTCCTCTGCGTGGTTCAACGTACCTCTTCCAAGGTAGTCTCAGAAATGCCGTAGCTGGAAATCCCCAGGTCAGAGAGGCGGTCATCAATCTCATGAAACAGCTCCACAAAAGCTCCCTCTCGGGCAGCTTCATAGGGCAAGACGTAACTTAACTCGTGGCCAATGTCCTCTACCAGTCTTGCTTCTGGGACGTGCTTCATAATCAGATTAGAAATTGCAGATACATCTAGAAGAATGCAAGGAATCGTCAGATTCTGCTCCTGCCGCTGTCGCTTTATGCCGTGCCAACTAAATGTAATCTTTTCATGTCAGATATTGCTAACGATCAAAGTGCTTATCTCTGGGAGTTGAGCCAATATAAGATAACCACTTCTTATCTATTGCACAGTAGAAGTGAATTCCCCAATAGAAAATTAGGCACAGGCTGTAATTTCCATGAATAGAAGGGCTTCATCTGCCCATGGAAGGATTCTCACGTAACTGAGGAAGCCCACCTGGGCCATGAGGATAAGGGGGAGATACCTATGTCTTTCCCAGATTTATTCCAGGGGGCGAGGCCCTCTTTAGAAGAGCAGGTGTTATGGGATGTAAGAGGAGAGAAGAATCCCACTACTACGTTAACCAACAGCAAAAGCCCATCAAGGAGAGGCAACTTGTCAGAAGTAAAGTTTGGTTGCTAACACTCCTTGCTTAGATCAATAGTCTATCAATGCTGCAGACGTTGGTCTGTTTTTTTTAAAAAAAATGTCAAGAAAATTAATATCAAAATCCTATCAAAATACTACACTGTGGATTAAGAGCTACCCTTCTAGCCAAACAAAGTGCAGAAGAAGTTCAGTTCGCAAGAAACAACTTTACCTATTGTTGGAGTGTCACTTTCGTGGTCACTCCCGAGGCCGGCATCAGAACTACTCTGAGAGACACTGTCATCCTAGTTACAGAAGAAAAGGTCATCAAAAGATATGTAGATCAAGAGGAAATACATTTTAAGGAACACTGCAACTCTTAACGCAAGAGCGAGCAAGGCAGGCATTGAACTCAAATCAATTAGAAATCAGAACATTGCTACGTCTTGACGCCATTGTGCTCCTGAACATTTTGTATGATTACAGCACACCCCCCCTGCCCAAGAAAGAAGTTATTACACTTGAGAAGCCCCATCTATTTAGATCGTTTTAAGCCGTACTGGCAACCGTTCCTACCTTTTTCAGATAAGATATTGTGCTGCTGCTGTTTCTACAGGAGCTGAGTGAAGAATCGACATCCTTCTTGACTAAGGTCAAGTAGTATCCAGTGCCCAGCTGGTTCTTCAGGAATAATGAAGAGCCAACGCAACAAAGTTTGCCATTAGATATGATGGCAATTCGGTCTCCAAGGATGTCTGCCTCATCCATGTGGTGGGTGGAGAGAATGATAGTGCGACCTACCATTCAAAAGAAAGACACCTGTGTTAGGGAAGCTTAGTGATCGTGTGATTTCTGTTTTTCCTTACATGGGCAAACCATAGCTCAGAGACGGCAAACGAACACCAGGGAAACAGGAGCAAACAGACTTTCCCACAAACGGACCATGGGGGTTCCCAAGCTTATCCGAAGAGACTTGCAGATGCTTTTACAGAAGCCAAAGCAAGAAGGCATAGAAGATGAAGATCTGCCATTCTAGCTGGCTGAAATCTGATGCTAACTTTATGACTGCCCCTTAATTAAAGCACAGAAATTTGTTAGTAGCATCCGGTTCTTTCTCCTATGCACAACTTTGCAAATAACTGAAGGGTCAACTGGAGGACCACAGCCTATTCAAACACCACCTCATGAGGAACATCCATCACTCAGTGGAGGAGAGCACACGTCGCATTGCAGAAAGTCCCACTTTCAATCCTTAGCATCTCTAGTTTAAAAGAGTACACAGATTGTTGGGCTGTGAGACACCTTAACTTGAAAGCTCAGAAAAGTAATAGTGATAGGTTGCTGTGAACAAAAGCTTTCATCTGGAAGATCTTGGAGAGCCAGCTTAGACTTAAGCTTAAGTCGTCTTCTGGCCAATCTTCCTCAGCACGGAAAAATCTTTGACAAGCATACTTTTGAGAGTTCAACTCAAATGTGGAATATTTAATGAAAACAGTGATCTTATTGCACGCAATTACACGTCTCATTCTCGCACACAAAGGAGGCAAACAAGAAGACACAATATAGAATTGAAACTGTATGCAATTTAAATTGTAAATTGTAAATCAGATCACCGTCTGAGCAAGCTTAATCCTGTGCGCATTAGCTGGCAATTGGTTTCTGGGGTTTTAGATAGGACTCTTTCCTCGCGCAAAGTGGAGGTTATAGACACTGAAGTAGGAACCTTCCTCGTGTAAGATAGGTACTCTGCCACTAACCCTCTGCTCTTTTCTATCTTAAAAATCGTGCTTCCGACCACCATCACCCAACATAAGCATGCAAAGTTTCACTGACCCACAAGACAAAGGGGGAATACCTTGTCGATATTTCAAGAGCAACTCCCAGATCCCTCTTCGGGAATATGGATCCACTCCAGCTGTTGGCTCATCAAGAATGACAACTTTAGAACCACCTACAAAGGCCAGAGCTATTGAAAGTTTTCTCTGCATGCCACCTAGAAGACAAGTTTGGACAGATTTAGGCTCTCTGGGGATATTTTGTTTCTTAATGCTTTTAAATTCTTAGAACGATTGTTTTATATGAGTTGTTTCATCTGATTATTGCACACCACTTTTCATGAGATGGGTGGCCATGTAAATTTGATTAACAAATAAACAGGAAGAACCACCATTGCGCACTTATGTGAATATATCCCAATGGGAAGCAAGCGGGCAGGCAGGTTACCACCGAAATAGCCTTTCCCAATTAAATATCCTTCAGATGAGCTACCTAACTGCTAATTATTATGCAATTTGCGGAAGGACACATCCATGCCTTTAGGAGGCAAATGAAAAGAAATATAATTCCAGAGTGATGCCATTGGATTTTTCTTATCACTCTCTACAGGCAAAGATTTCTTAAATAAGAGCCTCGGTGGCGCAGTGGGCTAATGCCTCCTTAAGTAACACCAGCTGCCTGCAATTAGTGCAGGTTCGCGTCCCACCAGGCTCAAGGTTGACTCAGCCTTCCATCCTTCCGAGGTAGGTAAAATGAGGACCCAGATTGTTGGGGGCAATTAAGCTGACTTTGTAATAATGCCGCTTGGGGGGGTGTATGAAATCCCTAATAAGCAGGCATATACATAGAATGAAGGCTACTGCTAAGCTTGTAAGCCGCCCTGAGTCTTCGGAGAAGGGCGGGATATAAATGGAATTAAAATAAATAAATAAAATAAATAAATAAATAAATAAATATGGATGGGCCATCTTGAAATGAGAGCTTGCTTTTCTTTTCCTTAAATTCATTTTAATTCCTCAAGGAAGATGTTATAAATCCCAGAATGCAGAGGAGAAGAAAAATTTTATTCTCCTCCGATTTTTTTTCTGACCATCCAGGAGGAATCTTCATGTTTGCTGCTCAACTGAGACCACCTTCCACATTTTTTTTCCTTCCCATTTTCTTCTCCATCTACCACCCACAATAAATAGAATGTCGTGTACCAAGAATGTTGTTCTCAAGAGTTTAGAAAGTCTCTTTGTCGCTTACAAAAGGAGAGCAATGATTTATCAGCCCAGAGAGCTCTCAACATCTCACATTCTACAGGTATGCAGTGAAGATAAGCAACCCTAAACAACTGAATAATAGCAATTTACCAGAAAGTTGGCTTGTCTTAGATTTGAGTTTGTGAGGCAAGCCAACATCTATAGCCATTTGTTCCATTTCCTTTTTCACCAACTTTTTCGGCAGCCCCTTCAGGCGTGCATAAAACCAAATGTGTTCTTCCACTGTCAGCCTAGGGAAAAAGGAGAAAAGGAGGAGAAACAAGATATTATATACGTGTGTTGTTTGGTTATGTTAATCTATTTTAAAATTGAGACTATGCCTAGCATAGGCTATTTTCCCATTTATAGTTTTGATACCCAGCTATAGATGACATGGTATAAAATCAGATGACCAGATGTTTTCGAACACCCTGTAACTCACTAGTGGGGGAAATTACCAAAGACCATCTATACACAGATCAAAGAAGGTTGCTGACAGCTTATCAGACCATTTATTATCTATCCTAATCTTTCCTAACCAATCCTCTCTGACAGATGCTTTTCTTCCTTGACCGCAGCTTCTAGAAGTCCAATCAACCTGGGGTACAACAAGAATATCCTGATGGAGATAACAGAGAATTAGGAGGGCATGGTTGTTTTATTTATCTATTAGATTTTTATCCTGCCTTTATTACTTCAAAAGTAATGTAAAGAGGTGAACATACTGTACATAAAACTCCTTCCTCTTCCTATTTTCCACACACCAGCGAACCTGTGAGGTAGGCTGAGCTGAGAGGGAGGGAGCGACTTGCCCAAAGTAACCTAGCTGCCTTTCATGTCCAAGGTAGAATTAGAACAGTCTCCTCTCCTCAACATCCCTCTCGTTCTCTTTAAGTCACATGCTTGTGGACACAATCCAAATACGTATAGGAAACGTGCCTGAAGGGTTTTGGGAGAAAAGGCAGTTTTAAGAAAACTGTATCGTGTGTGTTGTGTAGAGGGTTCTGGAGAGCAGGAAGGACGCCGAGACGATGAGTACAACGTAACAGCTTTTTATTAGGTGGAAGTGACTGTACTGGGGAATAGGGGTTACCTGCACTCTTATATATACCTGGCCAGTACCTCAATCGGACTGAACCTCTGTTCCCCGCCGAAATTGCTTCCCGCCAAAACAGTTACAGTTCAACGCCTCCTGGTGGTGACTCTTAAACACAGCTGTAGGTTTCCAATAAAGCTTAATACATAACAGTGTGGGTTGAAAGCTCACCACTTCTGAAGATCTAGGGGAGTCAGAGCATCTGAAGAAAGCTGCCAACAATCCCATTTAGTTACAGTCAGCAAATGAAAACAAAAGGGCTCTATCTATACATGAGTTCTTGCACAAAACTCTCTTTGCCAAGGGGGAAAAATCATTATTCTTCCCCTTCACTTACTATGCTTCAGTGGGCAGTAAATCTATTTACAGGGAGCAAATGGGGCTGACAGAACAAAACAAAAGCCAAATCATGGCTTATTAATGCATTAATCTTGCCTGCTAATATTCCCTCCAAGCAGATACATCTAACCATCCATGGACTGCAATAGCAGGTAATTGTGTATTATACAGCATGAACCATGGTTGGAGGATTGTTCCTCTCAAAATAAACCAGGGTTTGAAGCCACTGCTTAGCCTTGCTCTTTATCTCTTGGTTTCTTCCAAAGGTTCCAAGCACTATTTACAGAAAACAATAAAGGTACTACAGATGAAACTACCCATGATTTATCGGCTGGACCCAGTTCCAGGAACAGTCAATAAGAATAACCTGAACATGCATTAGAAATCCATCACTTGATTTACTGTATCACAACACAGTACCACAATTGTTCTGTTTGGGAAAAAAAATGTGATTCTGGTACGTTTTCGTGCCGTTCCTTACAGTACCTAAATATTCCGTCATGTTTTTCTGAAGCAGCTCAAGAATTCGAGGACATCTTTGGAGCAAAGCAATACATCCTACAGAACTTGGTGGACTAGCCAACATTAACACAGATGCTATTCACATAGGAATAACATGTAGACTTGTGTACAGTCCCATAGTGTTTCACCGCCCTCTCTAAGCGGTCTACAGAGTCAGCATATTGTCCCCAACAATCTGGCTCTCCATTTTACTGACCTCAGAAAGGATGAAAGGCTGAGTCAACTTTGAGCCTGACAAGATCGAACTCCAGACTGTGAGCAGATTTAGCCTACAATACTGCATTCCAATCCCTGAGCCACCAGACATATGGGCAAATGTATACTCTCTCCCCAACACCAGTGCCGCCATCTCCCTATGTACTTTCCTAACAATGAAATAAATGAGTAAGATATACAAGGGAACTGTGATTGGTAATGTGACTCACTCATCAAACAAGACATTGTGTTGAGGACAAACACCCAGATTCTTCCGGATAGTGGAGAGTTCAGAACGGATGTCTTTACCCAAGATAAAGGCCGTGCCTGAGGTTGGGGGGAATAATCCAGTCAAAATGGACCTAAACATAATAGAAAAGAAGTTAGTTTCCCAAATGACAGAGTCAGCTATGAATCAAGATGCCATTTCTTCCTCTTACATTGTGGTAGTTTTTCCTGCTCCGTTGTGCCCCAAGAAGGAGGTAATTTGCCCTTCATAAAAATTCAGTGTAAGGCCATCTATAGCCAGCTTCTTGCCATCACGGTAAACCTTCACCAAGTTCTTAATGGAGACCCCAAGGGGAAGATGGCTTGGCTCTTCTTCCATGCAAACTATAAAAAGGGAAAGGAAATCCAACGAAGCAAGTAATCAGATTTTTATCTGCATTGTGTGCAGTCTTCTTGAACAATAATGTAGGTAGTGAAAATAATGGAGATCGTAGGGCACATTGGGATACGATGTAGATGTAGCCACTTTCTGAATCCCAGGGAATATGACTGTTGGAAATCTAACTCGATCCCAGGTACCGGTAGAAGTCCCAGGTAGAACTATGAAATGTCAGAAGATTTCCATCAAAAAAAGGCTGTGGTGAGAATTATCTGACCTACGTTTGATCAGATATGCTGCTGCTTCTAAACAGGCCCTGGTTATTAGGTCTGTTTCAGCATCAATGCTACAGCTTAAAATCCAATCACGCTTTTGCAGGATGAGCCCATGTTCCATCTGATCCAACCTTTCTGAATTATAAGAAATCCCAACATTCCTCCTCAACTACCCCTTTTTCCGAGAAGAGGTGAATTCTCTGTGTCTCATATTGTGACCACATCACTAACGAATAGGTACTAAAAAGATCAAGTGTGAACGAACGTCAAATGTGGCTTGTTGGCCATATCTTATGTATGCCTGAAGACTGGCATCCAAAAATTGCACTATGTTGGATACCTCCTGAAGGAAAGAGGAAACAATATCGGCCTCGGAAAACCTGGCACCGAACATTTAAGATAGAGCTTAAGATTATTATTAATGTCCCTTGGAATGCTGCCAAAGATGCTGAAAATGTTTGAAACCGGTGAAAGTCACATGCTGCCCAATGTGGTCTGTCCAGGACTAATAATGATGGTGATAAGCCCTCTTCCTTATTACAACGGGCATCTAAGGTTGCCAATGAGTCACTTACTTTCAGATGATCCTGCAGCATGAGAAGAGAGCCACTGTCCTCCAGCTTCCTCACCAAACCAATAGGATTTCATAAAGGGGAAGTACCAAGGCCTGGGAATGCCATATTGACCTAAACAGAACGCAAAGTAGTTTTTCACGAAACAAAAGAATTGGTCACAGCATTTGAGATACGAAAAGGCACTTTTCAAATGGCTGAACTAGGCTTGTTTTGTACACAAAGAAGTTCTAGCTGCATCTACTATTTGACTGACAACACATACAGGTAGTCCTTGACTTACAACAGTTCATTTAGTGACCATTCAAAGTTACAATGGCACTAAAGCAAGTGACTGTTTTTCACACTTACAACTTTTGTATCATCTCCATGGTGACGTGATCAAAATTCAGGTGCATGGCAACTGGATCATACTTATGACCACTGCTGTTTTCCCATGGTCATGTGATCACCTTTTGCAACCTTTTGACGAGCAAAGTCAATGGAGAAGCCAGACTCACTTAACAACCATGTTATTAACTTATCAACTGCAATGATCCACTTAACAACTGTGGCAAGAAAGGTCGTAAAAGGGGGCAAAACCCACTAAACAAATGTCTCACTTAACAACAGAAATTTTTGGGCTCAATTGTGGTCATACGTCAAGGACTATCTGTATATGTTTAACCCTAAGTATTAAAACTGATTGAAACAAATTCTAGGTTCTTCTATTTGTTCGTCGCAAATGCACATGCATTCTTTTAACTGGCACACACATTAGTTCTGATTGCCTTCTAGAATTTCTACTTGTAGCCCTGTAGTTCAATTTACCTTAACCTTATTTCCATTTATTGAAATGCAGATTGGATGATATAGTGGGATTCTTTGTATCTCTGCAATAAGATCAATTCAGACAGACTCTGAATGCTTGTAATTAACTTCTCTAGAAATACATTCAGCGGGCAACACTGAAGGGAGTATATAACACTGATGTGCACGTATCCTCCTAAAAACGATTTTCTCCACTGAGCTGAATTAACTGTTAAAATATCTTCTCTTACAATTTGAGAAATCTGCTTGCAAGCTTAGAGCTTCTAGTTTTTGCACATTCAACTCTTGAGTAACTTAATCACACAACTAAGGGTTTATGCATAGGAAAGCCGGCTTTCCATATCTAGGAAATGTTCCTGTCTGGTGTTCCCCACCGTACTTGAGACCTTTGGAACCATTTCTGCGGCTGAACCAATTAGCCTAGATTTTTGCTGCTTCTCCAGAGGAAATGTTATGAAGTCAGTATTGCAGTATTTATTCTAAAGTTGCAGAATGGGCACCTCCCATTGTGGGACTTCTCTTCTGATCATGCCTCCTGGTTCCTTAGATCAACCCTCCCATCCATACCTCCCGTAAGATTTGAGATGCTTTTTGTTTCTTGCCACTGTTTCTCTGCTTTCTCCCCTGCAGACGAGCAGCTATGCTCCCTATCCTCCACGGTGGCAGTGGCTTTCACGGGGAGAAGAAGACGGGGCTGTAGAAATTAACAGCAGGAGGAGGAGGAGGAGAAGGAGAAAGATTCCTCACCTGGAAAAACAGACTCAATGTACCAAGTCATAATGCCATACAACAAGCTATCCAACACCATCATGAAGACAGATATGGTCAAGTTGAAACTGTCTTGATCCACAGGGCTTTCAAATAAATTGTCCCACTGCAACCCAATCCCCTGTTCTTCAAACAGGGAAACATATTCACAGCCAAATCCAAAGGCCACCGGAGAAAGTAGGCTCTGTGAAGAAAGACCGCCAATTAGAACTCTTATTACTTTCACTAGAGAGCCTTGGTGGAGCAGTGGGCTAATGCCTCCTTAAGTAATACCTGCTTCCTGCAATTAGTGCAGGTTCGCATCCCACCAGGCTCAAGGTTGACTCAGCCTTCCATCCTTCCGAGGTAGGTAAAATGAGGACCCAGATTGTTGGGGGAAATAACCTGACTTTGTAATAATGCCGCTTGGGGGCCCCCGAAAGCCCTAATAAGCAGGCATATACATAGAATGAAGGCTATTGCTAAGCACATTTGATTTGTGATTTAGATTGTAAGCCGCCCTGAGTCTTCGGAGAAGGGCGGGATATAAATGGGATTAAAATAAAAAAAATAAAACTATTTAAGTTTTTTTTGAATGTGAGGAAAGCCCATGGGTCAGATTATACCAGCCACTCTTACATACACTAAGTAAAAGGGACCCAAAGTCAAAAAAATGCAGACTGATACTTCAACCACTGCCCAGGGTTGATTTAAAGTATATATGCCCGACGGGGATAATCATTCAACGGAAACATGACTCTGTGTATCTTTGCCCCTATCATGTCCTCTGGCTCCTGAGGATGATGGGAAGGTTTCATAGTAAAATGTTTTCCATGCAAAGGATAGTAAATATTATGACTACCGTTACAGGTCAGCGATCAGCAAAACAGATTAAAGTGCATTGGAAAGCCATATAATTTGGTGGATCTGAAAGCTTTACTAAGAGTTGAAATGTAACTTAGATTTTGTTATACATTAGTCATAGAATTAAGGAACCAATGTAAAAAAATACTCAGGAAAAATCTCTTCAATTACAGCCCTCCCAACTTTCCAGATGTACATGGATAAAATTTTCCATCTGAGCAGCAGAGATGTGGATCGTTGTTCTAGGCATCTTAGAAATACCAGACTCTGGGCAATCTCTTTTGCTTAGCCCACAACAACAAAGAAAGTCTGCAATACTCACTGCAAATACTCTGAGAGAGAAACCGATATAATTCTGCCAGGCTTCACATAAGGGGTAAGGCAAATAGAGAGTAAAATAGATGATTCCTCCACAAGCAGCTGCTATGTTGGCTCTGGAGAAGAAGGTGCTGATGAGGAAGCACTGTGAGATGGTTACTACACCAAAGAGAGACAGGAAGATGAAAATCACGCTGGGATCACTGTAGGGCAGCAAGTTTCCTTTCTGGATAAACAAAAGAAGAGAAAGAGGAAATAGGTTTGTATGGCACCAAACACCGAACCATTTAAAAAAGTACAACTACTACAAATGACTGCAGAGCTTTGTCAAGTATACTCTCAAGCATTCAAGTTCAGTTTCCCCCCTCCCCAGGTAAGCGGTGAAAAAAAGAGTAGTGACCTGGCACCATCCATATTTTTCTACAGACAAGCTAGACGTTTACACCGATCTGTCACTGGCTACCTTTTTTATTGCCATTTTCCAATAATTCAAAGAAATATTTTCATGGCATCAAACTTCCGTGAAGCATGCTTGGACAACGGCTGGGATCCCACACTACACTGAGCCATAATATGATCTGTTTGGTTCTGACTTGCCGTGATGTGTGAAATATGTGAATTCAGCTAATGTTTTAGCCAAGGCCAATCCTTACTATCAACGACTGGAGAATTCTGGGAGCTGAAGTCCATGCTTCTTCAAATTCCCAAGGTTAAGAGACATTGGTACTATAGAGGAAATAGATTCATATTCCAGGCCAGCACCTTCTAGATAGGTTGGGCTATTCCCCTAACCTTTAACCATAATTGTCCTGTGCAAACTGAGAATTAAATTCGCTGGTTGTCTACTGTATTCTGAGGGTGCAAGTTTGGGGAACAAACCACAGCATTAACCCATCAAGAAAGGAGTGGGGGGGGGAGTGAAGCCAATCTCACCTTAAGGATGAATGTCAGAAGCCCTGCGCTCATGAGAATGGGGATGAAGCTACTAATGAACCAGCTAAGCCAGAGGATGCCATTGTTGAGACCCATGATCTTCATTGTCTCTTTCAGCCGAGCTTCCTTCTCATATACAATCCCCTTGATGATCACCGCTACTGAGTAGACCCAAGCCAAAGTCATGAAAAGAGGCATTGACCGGCTCAAGATACGCAAGAATCTAGAAAGGGAGCAGCAGGCAAACAAAGGTTTAGGAGGATATTTTCAGAGGCAGTTGCTATTTGTTTCTAAAGACTCTTAGGCCCCAGGGAATTAAAACTATCCTAGGAAGCACTCTTGTCACCATCTTGAAGATACCTGTTCCCTTTGAGATGGTTGAAGGCGGCTTCTTGCAGCACCTTCCTCCCAGAGGTCTGTAGTATGGACTTTTTTTAAAGCAGAAATTCTACTATCTCCTCCAGCTAAGAGAAGGTGTGATTTTTAAATCTGTCACAATATGGCTTGTTCTGCATTAAGGTGGTGTTCTGTTCCAGCCTATGACCGGCCTTGTTTGTGCATCAGGGACAACCCCTTTTTCCTTTTTACAGTCTATAGGCTGGAAAAACCCAACCCAAATTTATTTACAGTTCAAACAAAAAAGCAACAGAACATTTCCTTCAATAAATGAATCAAAATATCAAACAAGAGTCAACAAAAAAGAGTTAAGCAGAAGTACCAAGAACAGACCAGGATTCTCTTAGAATGTCTCCAAATGGTTGCCTTCAGCCCCGCCCACACCTTCCCCTTTTATTATCAGTCCCAAGGTGTGGCTTCTCACTGCCTTCTCCTCCTCTCCCTGAGCTGCCTCATTGATTTTCTCTGCTCTGCTCTGCTGGATTGCCTTCTGCTTCTAGCGTCTCAGAACAGATTCAGCTGTGACTCTTCTGAGTCTGACACCTCGTACTCACACAGCTGAGCCTCATGAGGAACATGACTGTAGGGACCAGGCTGAGAGTCCTGCAGTGCATCAGAGCCTCCCTCTGACACCAAAGGCTCTCCAAACCCCTCCTCCTACTCCTCAGATTCATCGGACTCAGCTGCTGGGAGCACAGGCTGACACTGAATCACAACAGGTGGAACCAGAAATATCAACAGGATATTCATCTAGTATGTCTTACGTGTCATCCACATAACATGGATAAGGCATCTGCTGAACATAGACACCAGTTTTCTTCTCAGAGCCTGTCAAAGTCCGTATGATTGCTTGCTCTATTACATCCTGCAAGTAGGTGAAGCCTCCCCAGATGTAGCGCATGTCATCAAAAGGATCCGCTCGAGGACCTGGATCCCAGAACCTGCAAGAACGGGCAAGAACGATTTACTGCTGTACTGACCGTAAATTAAAGTCCTCAAGTCTGAGGCTATTAGTCAGGATCTTAACAAAGCTCTGCTCCAAAGGATGCTCACTTGTCCTTGATTTTGTTGGTCCTTTCCACGCTATCAATATCCATCCGAATCTTATATTTGACATGATGGGGCAAATTCACACTCTGAGGAGCGATTTCAGGGAAAATTATGCCAGCCCAGAATCGTCTCTGGTCCAGCAGTTCCATGGATTTGGTGACAAGCCACCCTTCGTCAGGCACAGCTTCCAACTTGTTCAAATTGACGCACTGAAATGACAGATGAAATTGAGTTAGAAGCTGAAGTTTATTTTGGAGGGGAAATTTGGAAAACCAAAATGTTGTCGAATTTTTGCCTAGGAAATTGTTTTGTAAGTTTGATTCTGCGTGAATTTGTGTTTATTTTGCGGTGTGTCATAGTTTGAGGTGCTTAGAGAGCCTTAATTAAAAGCATGCTTTTAGAACAGAGTCTGTTCTTATGTCACTTTAGTCAAAAGTCCTGCTTGACTTCTCACAGCTTAATTCGAAGAGTAGGAAACTTTCCAGACATTTCAGACTGCAGTTTCTATAAAACTAAGACCAAATTATCAACGATCAGGGATAATCAAAGCGGGAATGCAAAACCAGGTTGCCTGACCTATTTCAAAAATGGCGACAATAGGTTAGTGACTTTTATGTATATCACTTTTCCTAAACAAAAACAAAAAAACTCCAGGGATCTGGTTTAGGTCCCTTGAACAATTCATGTGGCAGAGCACTCATGGGTATCTATTCTCCAGTCAGGAACCTTAATCTCTCTGTGAGAGACTGATAAGTAACAATAAAGGAGAATATTTGTAGCTCAGGGTTGAAATGAGAGGTCCTTGGTGCTCTCGGAGCTTGCTTGTTTCCTTAAAGACATTTCACTACCCAAACTAGATAACATTATCAGAGAGCATCAAGGACCCCTCATAGATAATTAAGGACCACAGATAACTTCCAGGCTAAGAAGAAAAGAAAAAAGAAAAGAAAAGAAAAGATAGAGAGAAAGAAAGGAAAGAGAAAGAAAGAAAGAAAGAAAGAAAGAAAGAAAGAAAGAAAGAAAGAAAGAAAGAAAATTAAAAAACCCCTCATCTATCACTATAATCCCTAATTCAAAAACTCATCCTATATGTCTTCACTTCTTTCCTCTTATACAAATCACCATTTACTTTGGAATCAATCGTCTTAACAAACACAGAAAGTAAAACGCTTCCTTAATCGTCCATCAAGAATAGGAGACTCACTTCCATAAAACGGGAAATAGTCATAATGGCTTGATCAGTTTCGTTGACTGCATTCCTCCAGGTATAAGTAGAGCCATTCACTGGACGAACATCCTCAGGGTGTTTTGCCAGGAACTGGGCAACCTCTTCCATGGTCCATCTTGAACTGACCAAGTATTGGTTCCAAAGGAGCTCATTCTTCAGCAAAACCTAGAGTAACCAAAAGAGCAAAAAAAGGTTTAATTAAACTCGCTCTGACAAGAGGGAAAAAGAAGAGCTATTGTCATTAATTCATTCCACTTGAAAGTTGAGGTTATCGTTACAGAATAGGGAATCCAAACTTCTGTAAGGTATGATACAGCAGTTTGCTATATAAGGAGAAAAGCAATAACATTTCTATTTCTATCAATGTTTATCAATAATTTGAAACAGATGTTCACAGCAACCATCCCCAGCCTATTAAAGGTCTTTGGGCAATGTGGTTCCAGGTATGCAGGCAGGGAATGATGGGGAATCACACCCCAACGTGTTGGCCAGATAGAGAAAGGCTGTTGGCATGCAGAAGCCCAACAGGAATTCTCATTTCTTTTTACGGCTGAAAACATAGTAAAACCGCTTGTAATTTAATTCTCTTCTGATCTTTTCCTAAGAACTTGGATTATTTGAAAACCATTCGTTAGGTCAGCTGCCAACTTTGTTTCCTTTCCACCCCTCCTCACCCTGCCATGTTGACTGTCTCATGAAGAATCTTAGTTAAGTAAAACATTTATGCAGGAGATCTGGAGTCAAAGGGTCCCTTACGAATCACAGGAACCGTACACGCTTATGGGATGAGATAAAAATCAGTCAGTCTCTTTTATTGCACCCTCATCAGTGAAGGAACAGGGCATGCTTTGCGCGCTGGTTCCACCAGGTGGCAACCTTGGATAAGATCTCCAGAAAACCAAGTAGCATTGAACAAAGTAAACAACCATTTCTGAAGCCAGAACAACAGGATGGAAAAGGAAGAAATTGTTTCCATTTGCATGTGACCAAAATGGCTCTAAAAGCCCGGGACTACCCACTGGCCATTTCAATCCTTGTGTATGGAGTAAAACTACTAAGAATATTCATGGAGCAATACTTTCATCTTTACGTCTTAGACTTTCATCTTTACGTCTTAGACACATGTCCTGCAGGTACTGGGGTACAAAACTGCAACCCCTTTCTCCAGGACTGGTTTAAGGCGCCACAAATTATTTCTGCCAGCAAAAAAAAAAAACCCACACCACCATCAAATTGTGATTCCCTGCTGGCAGAATAAAGCCCAAAGTGGCTTGATATCAAACTGTACTATCCTCAAGGGACTGCAGCCTAAGATGGGCTCGCCTCCCTTCCCCGCCCCGAACTGTAACCTCCTTTGCATGGCCACTCTACCTACTCCGCCACTTTTGCATCGTGATCCAGATAGTCCTCACAACCATAATTGAGCCCCAAATTACAGTCATAGGTCATGTGGGTTGTTAAATGTGCCAGCAAGTGACTACACCCGATTTTACAATCTTTTTGCGGAGGTTATTAAGCAAACGCCATGGTTGTCAACGTGAAATTGACTGCAACAGACCTCTTGCCAGAAACATATAAATAAACCAAAAATGTCATAAATTGTGATCACATGACTCTGGGATGCTGCAGATGGCTGTAAATGCAGGCTGGTGGCTGGGTGTTGTCTATCAGAACTTTGAATCCAGGTCACAAGTAGCCAATGGGGGGTGGGGGGGTGGAGGGGTATCTCTTGTAACTTTAAATGGTTGCTCAGCAACCAGTAGTAAGTTGAGGACAACCCGTATTTTTGCACTGTTTTGGCTTTGGGCAAATCCAACTCCACTTTCTGTTCCTTTTTCCTTTTCCAGTATTTTTTAGGGCATATGGTGTTTCATATAGCCCCAGACACCTGGACGTTGGATTAGAAGGCAAATTGATTACATAGCATTCGCAGAATGATGTTGACTGATGTTGACCAAAAAGCCTTTTTTAGCAGTTGCATCTTTTTATTTCTCCCTTCTGGGTTCCTCAACTTTACCCTTCATTGCTTTGTAAAATTATCCTTTTTTCACAGACAGACAGATAGTGGCATCTAGCGGAGACTGCAAGCAACAACAAAAAAAGTGAACTGGGAAGGTTATAGGACTGCATATACTTAAATATTCTGTTTATTATATTTTTTAAGGTAGGGAGCAAAAAAAAAAATCCTAGCTCTGAGAACAAGTGCTAGAAAAGAATGTCAGCCAGCAAACAATAGGAAAGCTGTGCGATTTTGCCACTGGTTACATCTGTCCCAGCTGACAACACTCTAAAGCAGGGTCACATTGACTTGATTGCTCTGAAGATACAAAATAGCAGAACAGATTTTACATACGTTGCCCTGATAATTTCAGCAGGAACAACTAGAACATGAGGTGACAACAAAAGACTGACAGTTATGTCCCAGTCTTGAAACTAGAAACTAACATCAAAGTCACATGGCTGCAGGAATACTATGAGACTGCAAACTGCAAGTGTGGTAACAGCTGACATCTGATGCCAAGAGCCTATGTTTTCAACAGAATAAAGCCAGTACAGATTTTGCACTGAAGGTAAGAAGAATAGGGACCATAAGAAAGGCCAAGCGCCAAAGAATTGAGGCCTTTGAGCTATGGTGCTGGAGAAGACTCCTGCGAGTCCCTTGGACTGCAAGGCAATCAAACCGGTCAGTCCTAGAGGAGATCAACCCTGACTGTTCTTTAGAAGGCCAGATCCTGAAGCTAAAACTCAAATACTTTGGCCACCTAATGAGAAGGAAGGACTCACTAGAGAAGAGCCTAATGCTGGGAAAGATTGAGGGCAAGAGAAGAAGGGGATGTTCTGTACCAGCCTGCTACCGGCCCTGCAGAAAAGGCAGGGACAACCCCTTTTACAAGAAGGCAAGAGGCTGGAATTACGCCTGCCAAATTTATTACCACAAAAACAAACGGAAGAAGACAAACCAAGAAACAGGAGCTTTAAGAAACATGAACTATCCAAGTGGTTGCCTTCAGCAAACCAGCCCTCCCCACACATTCCCCTTATATAGAGTTCAGGGCGTGGCTTCTCTCTGCCTCCTTCCGAGAAGCCGCATTGCCTTCCTCTGTTTACTCCTAATTGACTGCCTCCTGTGTCGGGCGTCCTTGAACAGGGCCAGCTGTGGGTCATCTTCATCCATGCTGTCAGGCTCACACAGCTGGGTCTCCGTGGTGACCAAGTGGGAGGGGCCTGGCTGAGGGCTCTCATCAGCAAGATCTTCAACCCCCTCAGCAAGGTCTTCAACACCCCCTCCTCCTCCTCTGAGTCGTCCTACCCAACTGCCGAACCCACAGGCTGACCCTGAATCACAACAGGAGACAACAGAGAATGAGGTGGCTGGATGGAGTCACTGAAGCAGTAGGCTTGAGCTTAAATGGACTCCAGAAGATGGTAGAGGACAGGAAGGCCTGGAGGAACATTGTCCATAGAGTCACGATGGGTCGGACACGACTTCGCAGCTAACAACAACAACAAGAAGAGAGTGAACAAGAAATAAAGAAAAATATTCCAAGCCATCCCAAAGATGCTTTTTCAAGAGGCCGCTGGGCTTCGTTTTTCTTTGAAGACCTTTCGCTTCTCATCCAAGAAGCTTCTTCTGCTCTGACTGCTGAAGAAGCTTCCTGGATAAGACGCGAAACGTCTTCAAAGTAAAACAAAAAAGAAGTCCAGTGGCCTCTTGAAAAAGCACCTTTGGGACAACCGTGACCTGGATGACCGAGCATCTCCATAGACATTTGTTCCAAGTTGGTTCTAAGCAGGTTCTGTGTTATTAAAACCCTCTTTATAGATCTGCCATCTGTCTACATAATGCATACAAAGTCTCATTCAAAGATGGGAGTATATAAATTATAAATCAGCAAAAATCAGCTGCCTAGAGTTGCTGCCACAGTGAGATGAGTAGCAAATATATTTAATTATTTTTCCAAGCTATGTTATGACAGCTTTTTGGGGGGGTGGGGATGGGGGGGTGGGATTTAGGAATGCTTTCCTTTTTTATGTTATCAAATTGCAGAAATTCTGTGATTTTTCTCTGTTCTAGGTTTTGTTCTGGGCCTGATCTGAATTCTTGTATATTACAGCGGTGTTTTCTGTGTTTTCATTTGTTAAATGATTCACGTGTTTAATGATCACGCAACCCTTAAAAATTAATCAGGAACCTTGGATTAAAGCATGATGTTTTACTACAGGCTGCACAGCTGAGTCCTGAGAGACGAGATTTCATCTCCCTCCCTCAATTAAATGTGTGAGGAGCCACAACATGGCGCTGATGCCCATTTGTCTCCTCTGTCAAGCTGAGCAGAGCTGGAGAGTGGAAGGAAGATACAAACAACAGACAATATCCAGAGAAGAGAAGAGAAAACCAGGCCTGCATCTTGTCCAAATCATCCCTTTACAGTACAATTTGTCTTCCTAGTAAGCTCTAAAGCCACATCGTGTGGTGTGAAGAGGATGCCGCAACCTAAAACATCTATCGCAATCCCCCAACTGACATTCGTGTCACTGCCAATTACTTGGAAAGAGGCAGCCAGAGAGAGGTTTTCCTGGAAAATATTGCCCATGTTTTGGCAATACCACATTGTTCTTCTCACATGCCTGGATTCCTCTACCATTTTTTTTTACAGTCTATGTCAGACATGTCAAACACAAGGCCCGGGGGCCAGATGCGGCCCGCGAAGTGGTTTCATGTGGCCCGCGAAACCATCCTGGAAACAGTGAGAGAACGGCCCCCACTGCCTTGGCCCTGGCCCAGAGACCCTCCTTCTGCCAGAGACCCTCAGATCTGTCCCACTCCTGCCCAGGCACCCATAGGCACCCTTGATGCGAACAGTGTAGAGCTGGCCATGCCCACCCAGTAGGCCATACGCACTCTAGCCACGCCCACCCAGTAGGCCATATGCACTCTAGCCACGCCCACCCAGTAGGCCACGTCCACCCAGGCCATACCCAACCGGCCCCCTGAGGGTAACCGCAATGCTGATGTGGCCCTCAATGAAATTGAGTTTGACACCCCTGGTCTATGTGAATGCCTTTTTCTTCAAGCTTGTCTACCTTCAGACCAGTGTTAGGGTTAGATTCAGGACCAGAGACTGTTTACTTAAAAATCAGTGCACAGATGGTCACTGCTCTTTCCTCCCAGTATGTGTGAAGCTCTTACCCCATTACATCACACAGGCGGGAGAAAGAACACAAGAACTGACCCTTCCCTTTACTATAAATAGGGCTTGTATCTTACACTATGTCCTTGAATCAATGCCTGCAAGGTTTCTAGTTCTAGCATTGGCCAGGAAAAGCACGACAACTTGGCACTTTCCGGGTCTGTTAGGACTCTGCATTGAAACGTCTTCAGCCAGCAGCACCACAATTCAATAAAACCATGACATTGTCCATCTGTTTTAGATAAACTCTTAAGTCCTTGGAAAGGTAGTTTAATCAGTGAAACATATCCCTTTTAGAAAACCAAAGAGTTATTTCTTTTTCTCTTTTCCCAGAAAGCTTCACACACAGAAGAAATATGAACCCAAGACCCCCAAATCGATGTCTGGCAGTCTGGCCATTAAAAAAAAACACTGAGTCTCCAATACTAAACAGAAACACTCATGCAAATGAAATGGAATGAAAGCCTTTCACTAATATCCAAAGAATGAAGCTTAAAATTATTTACTGTTATGATCCCCTGTAGCTAATTAAGTGTCCTGCTCCAGTTGGGAAGTTGGGGAGTACAAAAAAAAAAGGCCAGTTGCCTGCCTTACAGCTTGCAAAGTAATATCTGCATACATGTTCTCTAGTGAAATATATGCACTCAGCACAACATAAAGGGAAGCTTGAATACCCCTCATTTTGCACACTTCTCAGCCACATCCTTGGCAGATGTTCTTCATGCAGAATAGCCTGCAGAATTGCCTGATTTATGGACCAGTCAGAATCTGTCTAATGCCCTACAAATCACCCCATTCAACACATGGAAACACAGCAGGGAGAGGCACTGTGTATAGCATTGCACCTTTCTTCTCTGTCCCAGGATATTATCACATTGCACAGGCAAGAGAGCTCCAGACAAAGGAATTTAGCAGAAAGAACCAGCTACTATACTCAGACCTGGGCAGAAACACTCAAGGCCAAATGGGTCGATCACAATACTAAAATAAACAAACCTCTTGTAAATTTGCCCTGGTGTTATCAGAGAGACAAAGGAGTTGTGAAGTTATGGCATACTGACCCGGATCAGATCCATCTCCTGGCTTTCTTCCATGAAAGTTTTAATTTTTGGTTTAATCTCTTCCCACATGCCTCCAAGTTCATGGAAGACACCTAACTCTTGGAATGTCTTGTTGACCTGGAACAACAGCAAAAAAGGGTTTTAAATTCACTTAATGTAAAGTATTGGCTTCCAGATGTTTTGTTGCCCTAAGAACTGATGTTTTAGTGAGAGGAAGAAAAAGGAGAAAAGGAGATGCTTCAAATTAATGTCCTAGTACAGGGGTAGGCAACCTTGGCTCTTTTATGAGCTATGCTGACTCAGGAATTCTGGGAGTTGAAGTCCAGGAGTCATAAAAGAGCCGAGGATGTTCTGGACAAGAGCTCCATCACTCCAAGTAGTAGAAATAATAGATTTCTGAGCATCAAGCTAAAGATAGCTTCTTAGGCTATGTAATTTAGCAAGTGAGCTAGAAGCTTACAGAAGTTAATCAGCATTAAATATATGAGTAGAATCATCTAGGACAGTATAAAGGTAAAAGGTAAAGGTTCCCCCGCACATGCGTGCTAGTCGTTTCCGACTCTAGGGGCCGGTGCTCATCTCCGTTTCAAAGCCGAAGAGCCAGTGCTTGTCCGAGGACGTCTCCGTGGTCATGTGGCCGGCATGACTAGACGCCAAAGGCGCACGGAACGCTGTTACCTTCCCACTGTAGTGGTCCCTATTTTTCTACTTGCATTTTTACGTGCTTTTGAACTGCTAGGTTGGCAGAAGCTGGGACAAGTAACAGGCGCTCACTCTGCTACGCGGCACTCGGGATTCGATCTGCCAAACTGCCGACCTTCTGATCGACAAGCTCAGCGTCCTAACCCACTGAGCTACCCAGGTATAGAATTCAGTCTGGCCTTTTACCATCAAGTCTTTGAAAGGGACAGTGCAGACCAGTCCCGTGTGTCCAATCTCCCAACAAACAAAAATAAAGTGGCCAAAACATCATGCATATATCGAAAGATCTCATTTAACCTATGAACTC
Source organism: Vipera ursinii (assembly GCF_947247035.1). Taxonomy (NCBI): domain Eukaryota; kingdom Metazoa; phylum Chordata; class Lepidosauria; order Squamata; family Viperidae; genus Vipera; species Vipera ursinii. The sequence continues at coordinate 202,696,782 of NC_139513.1, forward strand.
TATAAAGGGGTTGCCCTTGAAGACTACCTGGAAGTTACAACTGGTCTGGGATGCAGAAGCACATGCAGTGCTGGGCAATCCTTTTATTTATTTATTTTATAGTACTTATCAGAGGGATTCTGGATATCATTTACCACAAAAGGGGGGAAAATATAAAAAAAGATCTAAATTAATGCAGAAAACAGAACCAAAGTCAAAGACCAAGATAGGTGTATCCTCAGTCAATAAGTTGAGGTCAAAATACACTGAACTAAAACAGATTTAAATTTTCTTACTGAACTAGAGTAAGGTAGGAGTTACATGCACTTCTGGAGCAAAGATGTTCCATAAAGACACCCTGTTGGAGTATTGCTAAATCAAGCTCAGTTTGGCCTGCTGTGACTGGCAACTCTCCAATATTCTAATTAGGACTAAGCAAAAAAATCTTCTCCAAATATAGGAAGACTGGAGAGATCATTATACTGTAAAACTATAATAATTTACAGTAATGAATTGAAGTATTCCTATTTTCTAACTTATGCTACAATAATCACTCATTGTCACAGTTTCTCTCCAGGCTGTTGGCTGGGAGCTGTGCTTTTTCCCAACAATACTCATCACATTGACGCTAAATCCTGAGGGAACAAAAGAAGGTGGCTATTAACAGGTGTTCCAAAGAAGAATCTTGTTTCCATTAATACCTTCAGCAGCAAAGAAAAAAAGTCTTTAAAAGAAACTATTGCTTCTGCCACAATTAATAAAGCTGGTGTAATTTTAGTCTTTCTGATACAGGTAGTCCTCAACTTACAACAGTTCATCTAGTGACTATTCAAAGTTACAACGGCACTGAAAAAAGTGACTTACGACCATTTTTCACACTTACGACCACTGCGGCATCCCCGTGGTCACGTGATCAAAATTCAGATGCTTGGCAACTGGTTCATACTTACGACCGTTGCTGTGTCCCAAGGTCATGTGATTCCCTTTTGCGACCCCTTGACAAGCAAAAATCAATGGGGAAGCCCGATTCACTTAACAACCGTGTGACTAACTTATCAACTGCAGTGATTCACTTAACAACTGTGGAAAGAAAGGCTGTAAAATGGGGCAAAACTCACTTAAGAAATGTCCCCCTTAGCAACAGAAATTTTGGGTTCAATTGTGGTCGTAAGTCAAGGACTACGTGTACCGTTTTCAAATCTGCCCTTAATGAATACATAAACACACCATTTCAAGATAAATCTCAACATTCAATCCAAAGTTACAGCCTGAGACTCCAAACTGGAGATGCTAGAGAACAAAATCTGATTCCCTTTTTCTAGCCCTGACCTGTCTCTGACTTTTCCATTCCTCTTGGATTTCAGTTGAGAACATTCAAGCAGCGGAAATACCAACATGTCCCTTTGCTGGGTGGACAAGAAACCGGGTTAAGGATTCTTACCTCTGACATAATTGTCCTTGTTGCTGGTGTATCAGGGCTGTACAGGACTTTTCCAACAAGCAAAGGCTTCAGGGCCCTCCAGATGATCCTGGAAAGTGGGCTGGATTCCAGGTTCTTCATTAAGTTATTGCAGAAAGGTGCTTTAAAAAAACACACCAGAAAATAATTGTGGGTGATAAAATCCCATGCCCAGAACTTTCCCAGCTTGGAGAGCACATCTGGGTTAGTACAAAATTTTCCACCCTTTCTTTCCTCTCTAGCTTCTGAATGTTTGAGATGGCAAGAGGTGGTCCTTCTCAATGATTTGCCACGCAGAAAACATCTGCAGGCGTTCTTGGATTCAGGTTACTTACTAGTATAGTTGTCATAGAAATCCACTGCATCGTCTTCAGAGCTGTTGCTTCCAAAGAGTGCTTTGTAATTGTGGTCTTCGTACCAGTTGAAGGACTTGATCTGCAATCCCCCTCCCTCAGGGTGGCCACAAACAATTCGAGATACTGCTTGGTAGATTTCAGCAGAAGAACTTGTGGAATTCATGCTGGTCAGGAACATCACCTCTTGCCTCATGTCACTCCAACTTCTCATGCTCACCAACTGCAAATCGTAAGACAAAAAGAAAGGAGGGTATAATCTATCAATGATATTTTTTTTTTAAAAAAAATGAAAACCCATCCTATTTTCTTGCAGAATTGGAACTATGAAAAATCTTGCCACTGCCATTTTTCCAGTTCATAGCCCAGAGTTTTCCTGTTGAAATACTGCCCAGGTTAAGAAATACTGCTCAATATTTCTTGAGATCAGCCTCAGTTAGCTAGCTTTTGCAATCTCAGCTGAGAAGCATAATATTGCTTCAAAAAGCAGTGCTAATTGCTATCTACTCATTAAAAAGTTTCCAACAAATCCAGATTTCAATTGATTAACTATTTTTAAAAGCCACATGTTTGTATCATGTTTATTGTGGTTGCAATATTCCATTCTCTGTGTGCCCAATTTTTCCTCCTTAAACATTTTTGTTGGTTTACAATGAATGCTTTGTCTCTCTTACTCTTTGCACCGTTATCTTGGATTCACTGTACACTAATTGAACTTAGTTTTGATATCTCCTTGAAAGAAACAGAAATTTATTTAAAGCATAGACACCTGATACAACCGTTCAAGTCAATAAAATGTAATAATCATGATCATGCATAAATTCTGATCCAATTAAGGCAATCAGTGTTGTGATACATAAACTGACCCTAAAATAAATGCCATGTAAAATGTACCATCCATGGATAAGCCAACTCTCATTTTTTATGGTATTTTGGTTAAAAATTTGAGGTTCAACTTAGCCATGGATACACATATATGCAAGTATATAGGAGTACTTTAAGAAGGTATTACCAAATATACTTGTGGATAAGCCCATCTGTACATAAGCCAAATCCAACTTTGGGAGGCTATATTTTGGCACTCAAAATTATTGGGTTATCTGCCTGTATACTGTATATGGTAGCTTTACACCACACAGGAGTACAAAGGTAGCATGTATCAGTAACTCATGAAATCAGCTGCAGCATCTTTTCAGAATTGAATCAGAAATATTACACGGTCCATGCCCAAACACTAATTACAGCCAATCCTTTTGCCAATTGCACTTTGGAGCAGTAAACACATATTTACTTATATTTACTTTCAAGAACTATATGAAGAACAGTCCAGGGTGCAAATTATCAAGGAACAATTCACAACAGTAACCACAAAAGCCACATAGTGCAGAAAAAAGGGAACAACAGACTCCATTTTGATTAGGAAATTACCATGAGGCAGCTGGTGCAACCGTTGGCATGGATGCCCGAGAACCTCCAGCTCTTTGTCTTCCAGGAAAATGGAGGAATGCTGGTAGGACTGGTTAACGGGCAAAAATACTGAAATGCCACATGCTAAGTTGGTATTTCCCAACCTTGGCAATGTTGAGATGTATGAATCTCAGCTCCTGGAATTCTTAGCAATAACTCACATGGAGGCCACATGGCACCATCTCGGAATTGATTACCCTTTGGGGAGTGGCTGCAATTCATTGTGGTCGCTCCAAAATGGTGCCTGCTTCTGAGGTGAAGCCATGCAATTTATGCACTATATAGAGAGATCAATAGGCAGATCAGCAGGCTCTCCTTCCTGAAGGCAATCTCCAAGATTTTGGAAGAGAGCCAGCCAATCTGCCCCTCGGCCTCCCTATACTGTACAGAGGCCAAATGGCACCATCCTGGAAGTGGGCCCCATTTTAGGAATAGCCGCAATTGATTCCCAAAGGTGATCTCTGAATAGGAAACCCATGTGGCAGATTGGCTGCTCCTGAAGGAGAGATATGGAAATGGTACATGGACCCAGCCATGATGGTATGAGTGGGGAGGAGAGTATGAAATCCAGCAGGGGAAGGCCAAGGATAGGACATGTGTGAACTGGGGAGGTGCTGCAGTGCAGGCCTGGGTTTGCACTAGAGCACCCTGTACTCTGCTTAACAACCACAAGGGCCTAGAACAGGGATTGTGGTTGTTAAGCAAGGTAATTGTTGTCTACTGGGTTCGTTGCGCAGGAATGAAGACGAGGCGAGTGAGTTCAGCAAAGATCATGGTTTATTGCTTGCAGGATCTGAACTAGAGAACAGGGCTGCAGATGCAGCAATTTATACCCTGGCCCCTAGGCAGCAGCCAATAGGTTTGAAGCAACCTATTGCCATCCTAGGGGCAACCAATAGCAGCACTGGAGACGGGTTGTCTGAGGAGCTGGGAGCCATTAGCTAGCTTCCCTGCTCAAACAGCCTCCCAGCAATACCACGTGGTGTTTAACAAAACAAGCCCAATACATTACAGTAATCTCATGAATGCCTTGCTTAACAATCTCCATCACAGTCATAAGTCGAGGACTATCTGCAAGGATTTGAAGTATCCCTCATATTGCAGTACAACTCTTGGAATTCTTTACCACTAGCCATGTTTGTTGCCAGTGCTGGGAGTTATAACTGAGAATCATTTACAGTACATCATTGGTTTTAATACCGAAAAAAATCCATAGTGCCAGAAATAAGAATTTAGAACAAGTTTTTTTTCCCCCTTCAAAGTCTGATTGTCTGTGGTTTAAACACCTGGCCTCAATCCCTACTTGTAAACAGCATAGCCTCTTCCACAGAAACTGGTTGACATTACTACTTAAAATCATTTCTCAACAACTGGAAATGGCTGGGTTTAAAATTGGCATGTATTTAAATAGGCCAGAATATTCCCACCAGCGATGCATCTCCTTCCCACCTTCACAGAAAAAGGCAGCCTAACCAATGCAATGTCTCCCTTGCTTGTAAGGAAATAAAAGACGAAGAGTATAAAATTCATTCCTCTAAGTATTTGTCACAGACATACAGGAAGTCAGGCTATGAAAAACAAGCCATACATCCAAGGCTGGTGGTCATCTGCACTCCCACAGCACAATGCCACCCCAAAGCAGCCTTTGTTTTGAACTTAAATAGAAATGTGTGTGTGGGGGGGGGGGGTAGTTGTCTGCAACTTGGAACAACTGCTGAGGAGAAATCACATCCCTCAGCCAGACCTATTTTACATCCACATCAGCAAAGAGAAGGTTGTATGACTAAAATAAAAGAAGAAGAAAAAGACAAGAAGAAAATAAAATACAGGAAATGATACCCATGGTCTGATGATGCAATAGGAGAGAGTTACACAATAATCAGAAGGCCCCAGGCCAGGCAAACTTTTAAGGCTATTCTGTTGACTGTACTTTGTCCTGATTTCATCCAGATTCTTCTGTTACTGTAACTTCTGTTTCCCAACTATGAAGAGTTGATGCGGGTTCTAGGATCCGAGAACCGTTTCCTCCAATGAGAAATAACTAATATGGAAATTGTGATGATGGGACAGACCTACACATCTACACGCACATACACAGGGTATGTCAGTCCTCCACTGAAGCAAATGTGCTCAAAAAAAAAAAAAACCTCAAGTGACCTCAGACAGTTCAGCTTAGCTTAGCTAGAGGTTATTATAGTTCAGAGATTTAACATTCCAAAGCTGTGGAGGCGGAAGGAAAAAAAGGAAATACAGTAACTTATGTGGACTTTTTTTCTTTTCATTTTTTGCTTAAAGCAGCAAAGTTTCGAAAGTAGACAAAAGCATTTTTAACATTCAAAAATCCTAATGCTTTACACAGATTAGCCCAAACTGAGAGTTTATTTGCTCAGAGGGGGGAAAAAAGGTTCTACATAATGTCAGTTGATTAAAAAAAAAAGAGGGCAGGCTCTAGGCTTACAAACTGAGATAGTGTGGATTATGCCTATCAACCCACATTTCACATGGTTTCCACTCACAGATTCCACAGTTTGTTTTCCCCTACACAAAAATAATACATGCCTCATATTCAAGATTACCCACTAGGATCCAACCACTTCAGCCAAAGGGAAAAGATATGTTAAATGAATAAAGTGATTAATACAACTGGTTGTATTAACTCCAGTTTAGGTGCATCAAGAAACTGAAGTCTTGCTAAAATTAAATGAAAAATGTTCCAACGTCTTGGTCTTAGCATGCCAGAAACTAGTTAGGAGAATGGCAAATGGGGGCCCAACAGCTCATCCACATGGCTCTTGATGGGTGAATACACCAACATGCCCAATATCACAACCCGTTGGCTTATTTTGATTCACTTCATGACTTAAATAAGTGGCCTGAGACAAAGAGGTGGAAAACACACCCTACCTCTTTAAGAAGGTTCCCCAGGCTGTGCGTCAGTGCCTCCAAAGTTGCCTTAACATCCTCCAGGGTTGAATTGAAGGTGATCCCTTTCTGGAAGAACAAATGGAAGTTCACAGTTAAGTGAAAGTTACTGCAACGTAGAAGAAGTAGGGGTCAGTTTGACCATTACCTTTAAAGAAAAACCAATATGGATGTATTGAATCAACAGGCCCAGTTTGGGAAAAACAAATCCAAATCTGAACCACCACCTATCTCTCAAAAAAGATACCACTAGGATCCTATTGGCCTGTTTCTTCTTCCTTGTATGGTTCTGATCATCCTCGTATTTATATCTCTGCACATCTCAGTTGGCATGGCTATTGCTATGGAGAGTTATCTCACACTAACCCATAGGATAACTTGATCTTATGCCGATCCTGAGGGTGGTCCTATCTTTCCTGTTGCCAGGCATAAAGGTAAAGGTTCCCCCGCACATGCGTGCTAGTCGTTTCCAACTCTAGGGGCCGGTGCTCATCTCCGTTTCAAAGCCGAAGAGCCAGCATTTGTCCGAGGACGTCTCCATGGTCATGTGGCCGGCATGACTAGACGCCAAAGGTGCACGGAACGCTGTTACCTTCCCACCGTAGTGGTCCCTATTTTTCTACTTGCATTTTTACATGCTTTCGAACTGCTAGGTTGGCAGAAGCTGGGACGAGTAATAGGCGCTCGCTCTGTTACGCGGCACTCGGGATTCGACCCGCCAAACTGCCGACCTTCTGATCGACAAGCTCAGCGTCCTAACCCACTGAGCCACTGCGTCCCTGTTGCCAGGCATAATAAAGTTTTCAATCTATTTGCTTCAAGAAAGGATAATTGTCTTCATCAAGTTATCCAGAAACCTTTCTAATCGGCTATGATTTATACTTGATAGTTGCTAACATCTACAGCAGATATAATAATAAGGTAATTATTTAGAGGTGGCAGACTTTATATCCCCTGTAACCTGACTTCTGCACTAAAATGAGCCATGTATAAGTGTGAGGGGACAAATGAACAATAGCGTACATTATTTTCTGAAGATCTTTACATCAGAAATCAGCAACTGGTCCTCCTAAGTGACAACTGGCATCTGTTTTCCAACAGAAGATGAAACCACAATTTGATGAGAGACAGAGTAATAGACAAAAGGGCGGCAGCAGCAAATGGAATATAGAATGACTAAGGTTGGAGCTGAAATACCACTCCAGTGTTTTTCTGAGTCAAACCACTAAGCCATAGATATTTAAGTGAGGGAAACTCCATCAAAAAGTCAGCTGTGGATTTTTGTGCCAATCTGTGGCTGTTATGCACCAATAATACATGATGAATTTTAATTATCTGAAGACATTTTGGGACCTGGCACTGCCTGAAAAGGAGGAAGTGAGTAAGCATACTAATAAGAAGTTGGTCTGCGTAGCAGGTTGACAATGCAAGATTAGGAAAGGACGCAAACTATTACTGAGAAGAATTTTCTACTATGCCTTATTCATATTGTGTTTCATTAAACATTATTAATGGAAAGCAGCCTCAAATGCTGACAGAAGACCATAAAACTGACTCTGTAAAATTGTTCTCCCTGGTTTAAACCTCTCTTCCTCCCTTCCCTTATAGAGCAAACCAGCTTTCTCCAACCAAGGGCCTAGCAGTTGTGCTGGGAACAGTTATCTAACATATCTGAAGGGCATCACACCAGGGACAGATGGATTAGAGATAGAGGCCATAACTTTTTTAATTCTCTTACTCCAACAGAACAAAACAAAAGACAAAACTCCAAATTAAATTGAGAGTCTTTTTTGTCTATGGATCTAAATAACTAGGATGTTAATCGAGATAACTGCACATTAAGCCAGGGGTCCCCAACTCCCAGGCGTAGCCCACTACTGGGCTGTGGCCTATTCAGAACTGGACTGCGTGAGAGGTGGGCGTGTGCACGTGTGCCCACAGTTCCATGCGCATGTGTGTTCAAGCGCCACTGTTCCCCCTCCCCTCCCCCCAGCCAGGCCACCAAGTCGCAGAGGTTGGGGACCGCTACATTAACCCATTTCTCATTTTTGAAGCTGCTGGATTATGTATTTCTAGAATGATGACACTGATTGTTAATAACTGATGAAGCTTTGATGGTGGAGGAACAGTACGAGCTTTCACGACAGAAAAAAAAGGATGCTCTGGAATGAGCCTCAACTTTATATTGTATTGGAAGCAGAACCTTGGGACAGTGATATTCATGAAGGCTTTATGACTGGCCGAACAGTCTGGCTGTAACAGACAGATGAAGTTGGAGAACAGTGGTTGGACCCACATACCCTCCTGAGCCAAGCTTGTTCAATCATGAAGTCTTGAACGAGACACAGCATTCTTCAGCGCTAAACCCCAATAGGAAGATTCAAAGATTGCCTTTTTTGGGGGTATGCCTTCAAGTCAATGTTGATTTCTGCCACCCGCCAGGACACGTTTCTGAGTTTCTTGGCAATATTTTGATAGTGGTTTGCCATTTCCTTCTTCCTAGAGCTGAGAGAGAGGGACTAGCCCAAACTCACCCAGCTGGCCTTGTGCCTAAGGTAGCTCTAGAACTCACAGAATCCCGGTTTCTAGCCTGGTGCCCTAACCGCTGAACACCCACTCACCCACCCACACACACACAAATCATCATAGTCAAGGGCAATATAAAGTCCATCTAGGCTTCTGGATGCCATTGACTAAACTATCTGAGTCGCAAAGAAAAAAGGCAAGCAAACAGATAAGGAAGCTTAGAAAAGGATAGAGAAAAGCAGGTGACCCATCACTGTGATCAGTCAGGAGCCCGAGAAAACTGCATGGCAAAGTAGGGCCAAGACGTTTGCAGAAAAGGGCTTGGAACGTGGAGAAAATGTGATTCAGACAAGGAAGAAGCAGAGGAAAAAGCTGGAGGGAGAAACCCGAGAGGAGAAAGAAAAACAGACCACCAGGTAGGTAAACAAAAAAGTTGCACTGGGCCAGGTTAGACTGCGGATAAACAGAATCACAAAACAAAGGCACTCAAGCAACCAAATCTATGAGACAAGAAGTAATGAGGAAATGTAGTATGTGAAAATTAGATGCACCTTTCCTTACAGTTTTTAAAAAAAGAGATTGTATCCCCAACAATGTTGAGAGCATCGTACGTACCATAAGTGGCTTGATGAAGTCCATATTATCCTGGAACACTCTTTCTAGAGAAGCAAGCTGTTCCTTCGACATAGAGCAAATTAAGTCACGGCTGCCATTGTTGATAGCAACTACTTCTGGCAGTTTGGTGAAATTGCACAAGTCTTCCACACTTATCCGGTAGCCAGATGTAATGATCTAAAAATGTTGTCCAGATGTTACGCCATTGGGAAATCAGCTTTCCTGCTTTCTAATCACAGTTCGCAATACTAAAATGATATCATTCCCGCCTACCCAACTCTTGTATCCTCCAGAGATTATTTAATTCCCTATAATTGGCTGGGCTGAACTCCGGACTGCCCCCGATCTTCGCCGGGACCTAAAAACCTGGCTCTTTGAGCTATCTGGCCTGGACTGAGGGGTTTTAATGACTTTAAATTGTGATTTTGACTTTTGGGGGCTATACTTAATTTAATTTTATTTTAACTTTATATTGTATTGTTTTTAAATTCTGCCCTGTAAACTGCCCTGAGTCCTTCGGGAATAGGGCAGTATATAAACCGAATTAATAATAATAATAATAATAATAATAATAATAATAATAATAATAATAATAATAATAATGGAACATATGGTTTAAGGACGGATATTTCTCACCTGGTGGAGATTGACCTCAGCATTCAGGATTTCATCCACATCAGGCTGTGAGAGGGAAGCATTGTGGTGGAGGAAGTCAGAGAACGTCTCGTTGACAACCAGAAAATCCTGAACTTTGACACCTGTCAGGCAATGAGGAAGTAAAATCCATTACAAAATAAAACAACGGATTTTTAAATGACATCAAAAGTCATTTAAAAATGATATCTATGCTAATATAGGTCAGTGGGTTAATAGCGATACACTCATCTTGAGCAACCCCAGAGTGTCTATCGTTCTGTGGCAAGGAAGGAAAGGGGGGAAAAAACCGGGTAGAAAATCAATATTAGATCGGCTCAGTGGTCTGGGTGACGAGTGGAAAATGCTTCCGTAATGTATACGGAGAGGAAAGAGGCATTTTTGTTTCCATCTATCCATTTTGTGTACCGCCAAGAGTTCTCATGTAGTGCAGCCAGTTCAACACAAGGAGATATCAAATATTCTGTACAGGTAGTCCCTGATTTATGACCATTGGTTCAGCAATTGAAGTTACGACACTACCGAACGAATGGGGATTATGCCTGGTCCTTGGAATGGCCCCAATGCCCCTGTGGTCACGTGATCATGATCTGGGCATTTGGTAATCTGTTCCCACTATGACTAGTTGAGAAACAGCCCAGAATCACATGTTCACCACTCTTTGCAACCTTCCTGCTGGCTTTCCCAGAAAGTCAATGGAGAAGTTGGCAAGTCATTGAATTTCTCCCAATTACATATTTGCCTAGTCAGTCTTGAGATCATGCTACCATTCACACATCCCCATGCACTCAATCCACACGGCACCCCACATCCCTGACCTGAGCAGCACCTTTCGTGCATCCTACCTGTCTTCCACATCTCTCGTGCAGCCTCGCCTGCACCTCTGTGCACCCTCTCGCTCCCTGCCCCACCTGGCAGTACACACTTACCTGCCTCCTAGCCTGGGACATACAATGTCCTGCCAGTATCTCACTGACTTTGGTTGTGGGAAGCTGGCAGAAAGTTGCCTCACACCTAACAACTGTGGGACTCAGTTAATCATGGCAACCCAGACTGCAGTGATTGCCTTCGCTAAGTGATGTGATTGTGCTAGCCGCATCAGTTAGTGATGGATATTCTAATTCCAATTGCGATTGTAAGTCAAGGATTACCTGTAATGCTAAAAACAGCAGGGAGAAAAAAAAATAGGCATAGTCCTGACTTGCATTAAGGATTGGCTTCGGCCACTTAACTTTTGGGATGGATTCAGAAAACTCTGTGGAACAAGCTTTCTCCCCCTCTCTAAAGTAAATCAGTCTGGCCTGAATCAGTCTATTGTGTCTCCTTCTAACTGTATCTCTGGCTAAGGAAGGCAGTCTAATCTCTAGCTCTGAACTGTGGCTTTGTTTAAGCTGCCAGTTCAGCTGGAGGGCCCTTACTTTTTGAAATGTTTTTAGAAAGTTAATTAGGGCAAAATATGTATAAAGTTCAAAAGAATCAGAGTGTAATTTATGGGTTTTATAAACCTCTTTCCCATTTTTTTAAGCCACTTAGGCTGCTTGGTAGCAACTTAACCAGCTACCTTTTGGGAAATGTCATCTGCCAGGAAAACAATCAAAACACTTTCAGAATTACCGCTAATTAAGAAAGAACATATGTTTTCCTTTCCTTGAATGTCTGAAGATCTTTATAACTCAAAAGCATTAAGCCGGCCCTTGAAAAACCACTAGCACAAATATTGTAAAAAAGACCCTCTTTGAATGGTTTTATTATGCTTCTGTTTCGCTTTGCTCTTTTCGCTATGGAAAATCCGTAATTATGCTGAGTAGGAATTTTAAGAATTGCCGTCCCAGCATTTTTTGAAGAGCACCACGCTGGAGAAGGTGCCTTCGCAGTGTGCGTTGGGTCACAGATGTGGGGAAAGCATGTCAGATCTTCAAGGAGGCTAGCTGGCTTTCAAAAATTTTAATCTGCTCAAAGGGTTTACAAATACATGGATGCTCAGAGTGCCAGGAGGCTTGGAATGAGAATCCCAATCCCAAAAGAAGGAATGGAAAGGCTAAGAAAAATGGACTCTCCTCTCTCCTTTTATGTCATTCCAAATTATTGCTGTCTTAATCAGACCCGATTTGCCAGACACCAATCTGGCAGAAGATTATGAAGCGAAGGGAAAAAACCCCCCACTACTTTCTAGTCTTCAGCTCTAGCACGAACTTCCCGGGGTTGCTGCCGGTCAATGCTCTCTTGCCCAACTCCTTGTCACTTTTTTTTTTTTGTTTCTTACAAGCAAAATAATCACAGTCAGCAGATGGTTTGAGACAAAGACTTGGGTAAAGCTGGCGAGAGGTTACTTGAGGCTGAAAAGCCTTTTAGAGCCATTTGTCATAGTCTCGAGTCAATTTGACCAGAGAAAGAAGAAGAGGAAGGGAAAGAAGACATTTGGAAAGCAAGTTAAAAAGAAATATTGTGATGTCATAGCAAAAAAACAGATAGGCCATTTGCTACCCTCCAGATGTTCGGGACTCCAATTCCTATTATCCCCACCCACATGCTCGGAGGCAGTGGACTGTCTCTCTCTCCCACAACTTTAATGGGAGGGGCAACCCAATTATGGATCTCTAAAATAAGTTTAATTTTAGTCCTGCGGCATCCTCGCACCACTACAAACAAGATGTAACAGTTAGTTCCCATGCCGATACTATTCAGGAGACTGTTGTGTAAACACCCAACTGCAAGCTTCTCTGCTATCGGTAAAAAAAAACCCCAACTTCCTCTCCAGATCACAAGAAAGCTGATAGAAAAAAAAATCCTTTAAAAAATTTCCATCCCAATGACATCCATGCAGGAAGGGGCAAGGGAGAGGAAAATTACAGCAGCATTACACCCATGCAATGCAAACTCGATTTTTTTTGACATCGTGCATGTATACAAAAGACATGGAGCTTATTAATTTGATGGAGATGGTGAATCCTCTACTATTTCACCATAACATTTTGGGGATAAATTGGTTCTAACTGGAAACAGTTCAATTGCTCAAATCCCCCGTCCCTTTCAACATAATAAATCTTGCTAAAGAAAACTGCAAAAATGTTGTGTGGTTGGAGGCAGCTGCCAAACAGGTTGATACAAAGAGGTCGCTGTGTTCCCCAAAACAATTGAGATCAAAGTGTGCTCCATTCCAGCACATCCTGTTTCTTATAAACAGATTCCTGATTCTGATATACATATTTGGCAAAGCTTCCAAAATGAAAGGAAAACCCGGGAAAGACCTAGCTAAACATTCATTAAAATAAAAAGACAAAATCATCTTAGCTAATAGCACTTATCCCAGGTAGGGAATTATTTTAAAAATGAGGCACCACCACAGAAAACATGGATTCTGGATACTGCCCGTCTGAGATGTTAAACGCACCGAGAAGATTAGCTTTAAAGAAGATCTCAAGCTAAATTAGGTTGATATAGACACAAACATTCTTTCAGAAGCCTTGTGTTATAAATCTTGCAGGATTTGAAAGGTAAGCACCCTATTGTGAATTTTAGTTAGAAATAACCCCATGTAATAATCCGACCTATTATCAAAATGTGGACAATGGTAGACAGCCATTCTCTGCCTAGGAGAACATGGAGAAACCTCTAGCAACTTTACAGCTAGCATTGTTACAGATTTTTCTTGCCAAGGCTTAGAAGAGAAACTCCAAATTGACTAAGCCCTAAGGAAAGTTTATCGTTTTCAAATTTGTGACTTGATAAATCTTCTGCCCACATACATTCCACACAAAGCCTCACTCCCATCCTGGGTGCCCTCTTATCCAGAAATGAAATTTAAAGCCACAGATATAACTGATAGCATCAATAAACATAATAGGTTGCATGCATCACTGTTTAATGTTCAGTATTCATAGCTCTCGGGTAGACAATACTGTACATAAATCAGTTCTGCTACTATAAGTTATGGGAGGGTTAGGTGGATGGCCAGAAGGGGCTGCATTTTACAAGAAGGAAATCAACTTCAAACAGGAATACATGTATCTTTTCAATGGAGAAGAAATCAAAGAGCTTGAAGACATCACAAAGCTTGAAATAGTATACAAATAGTTTTAAAATATTGGTTTAGTTTTCAATTATGAATATGTTTAGTCATTACAAATTAATATATATAGCTAAGGAGAGGAGCATTTAGATCTGCCTCCTGGAGGATATCCAAACGTCCATAACATTTTATACAAATTCACAGGAGTGCTATTTTAGATTTTAGCATGTAGGGGTTGATCTTCTTTCCTCCCTTTATTGTGAAGTTGTGTTGCTTGTTGGCTCCAATTTTTTTTTTTGGCCTTCTTTTGGTCCATAAAAGTGAGGCTACATCCCATTTGCCTAACCATGAATTTGCAATGGGTGCCTGCACCAAATTCATATTAAAAATCAGAAGCCATTTGAAGTAAACACCTTGCAATGAGGACCAAAGAACGAGACAATGGATAACTTCATACTAAAACTGATATGAAATAGATTAAGCAGCATTAGAAGGAGAGAAACAAGAGAGAAACGAGACGGGTGGTTGTGGAAACACTAGTCTTGATTATGCAAATGGAAATCTAGGTCAATATGTATCAATCTAAGTCGTACAATAGATTTTTGTAGCCACCGAACTTAGGCCACCGCACTTTCTGGGTAGTTGACAATGTCAGCATATTGCCTCCAACAATCTGGGTCCTTACTTTACCGACCCTCAGAAGGATGAGTCAACCTCGAGCCCCATCAGGATTGAATGTCAGGCTGTGGGTAGATTTCGCTATAATACTGCATTCTTACCACTGCGCCACCAGGGCTCCTTTAATGTTGGCTATGGGTTTGTGTGTGTTATCTGAACCCAAACGTGTGATTTGTAAACATGGCTTATGGTTTAGAGATGGTAAATCCTTCAAATCTATTCATTGCTTATGATCATGATTAAATAATAATTTAGCACATCACATCAACTAGCAAACGGTGACTAAAGCGAGTTATAACCTTGGTCCTGTAGCAGGCCTGTAGCAAAAGGAAAAATTAAGAAACGAGATGAGTAAGCACATCAATCAGTAGTATATTGCCAGGGAATAACAGAGGAAAAGGACTACACCCTTCCTATTTAGCCTGTAGACTTTCTGAATGCAACTGTTTTGCTACCAAATATCTGTAATATAGAATGTTTAACTCGCTCAGCCTTTGGCCTAATTTTACATAAAAGATGAAAAATACAGAAGGAAAGCTAGTCAGCCAACAATCTAGAGGGATTATGGCAGAAGTAGTTAAGATTACTGAGTTGCAAAAAAAGATAATTATGCAAGGTACCAGCAACGGTCATAGTCTGGTAGGACTTATTAGATATAAGAGCAAAATTCAGCTTGGGGTTAAAGATGCTTCCAATCATAAAGCAAGCCCAGACTGTTAAGTGCTTTGACAGGAAATAAGATAAACCGATTCCCAGCAAGGACAATGTTTATTTATGACTCTTTAGCAAGCCACAAAAGGCCATTTTTAAATAGATCTTTTTTACCGCAACATAGAGGTGGAATTAATTATTCCTGTTTTTAATGATACGGTGCTTTGATCCTGACACTGCAGTTAGTTGCAAACTTTCCCGAACTTTGGGTGAAAAAGGAAATGTCTTTTAAATCTTTCCGGCAATTAAAATAAAGTTAGAAAATATTAGATATGGACTTCTGTTTTTATATATGACAACAGCAGTGATATTATTGTATACTCAAAAAGTGGAAAGGCTCAACACAACAGAGGAATGGTTGGCGAAGGTGATGGAATTTGCAAAGATGGTTAAATTGACTGTCTTGATTAAACAAAAAAGACAACATCTACATTTATGGATGACTGGAAACCCCTCGACTTTTTGCATGAAATGAAGAAAAAAAAATGCACTTACAAGGGTGGGTCCTTTTGAGTAAGAGATACCCTTGTAATCATACATGTATTTGCTGCAAGGGAAAATGAAAGTTTCTTCTGGTTTTTTTCCTTTTCTTTCTGCCCCTTTTTCCTTTTCTCTTTTTCTTTTCTTTATTCACCCCACCCCAAAACTAACCCCCAGTTAAGATCGTAAGCCAGACAGATGCATTTAGTACTGTATTTTCCCCAAAATAAGACCTAACCAGAAAAAGAAACTCGTAATGCGTCTTTTGGAGGAAAAATTAATAAAAGATCTGGTCTTATTTGGGGGAAACAGGATAGATAGACAGACAGACAGACAGACAGACAGATAGATAGAGACAGACAGACAGACGAGCACTGATAATGTTGCCTAGTTAGGGTAATGAAACATCTGCAAGAAAACAAGCAAGCTGAGAGAGCACCAAGGACCCCTCATTTCAACCCTGAGCTACAAATATTCTCCTTCATTGGTATACATACATACATACATACATACATACATACACTTATGTATGTCCAAATGTCCAAAGACATTTCCTGGTTGTGTGGCCAGCGTGACTATCTGCTGAGGCGCACAGAATGCTATCACCATGCAACTGCTATTGCTAAGCACATTGATTTGTGCTTTAGATTGTAAGCCGCCCTGAGTCTTCGGAGAAGGGCGGGATATAAATGGGATTAAAAAAATGCAGTGGTACCTATTTATCTCCTCGCATTTGCATGCTTTGCATGCTTTTGAACTCGGGCAAGTCAAGGGAACTCCGTTGTGCAGCGCTTGGGTTTTCAACCCAGCTGTCAGCTTTCCAGCTGACAAATACAGCATCTTTAACAACTAAGCCATTGCATTTGAGAAATGGATTTATGTTGCAACTGAATGAAAACAACTTATGCTAGATAATTGAGTCATTCTTATATTTTCAAATGTCACAGCACCCCCAGTGTAGACACAAAAGACTACTCAGAGGGGCTGGGAAACGAGTAGAACAATTTAACTAGCATAAGTAACAGAAACAATTATTTGAACTCTAGTTCAAAGACGTACATACTCATAATTTCTCTTGTGCCAAGCTCTTGACTCAGAGTCAGCTGCTTTCCATTACTGGGGAATTCTTGTTAAAATGTGAAGTTACATCATAAAGTTGCTAAGGCTGAAAAAACACTGCTGTAAATCCTGTGAATTTTCAGATATATTATTATTATTATTATTACATTTATATACCGTCCTTTCCCGAAGGACTCAGGGCGGTTTACAGGGTGATTAAAAACAAAAATACAAAAGTTAAAAACAATTAAAAAAATTATATCCATCCCTGAACAAATAAAACCCCAGTTTTATTAAAATTAAAATTCTCAGCCTAGGCCAGAGAGCTCGAAGAGCCAGGTCTTCAGGTCCCGGCGGAATGAACGGAGGTCGGGGGCAGTCCTAAGTACCAATCAGTTTTGTGCACAGCAGGTGATGTGCAGTAATAACTGAAACATTTTGGGGATAGTGCAATGCTCTAAATAAGGAGAATCCAACTGTGGCAACTTCCCCAGCACAGGTGACTTGGGAATTCTGGGAGTTAAAGTTCACACATTTTAAAATTGCCAAGGATGGATATCCCTTCTCTAGAAGTCTTATAAGAGCCAACATGGGTGAAGCAGTTGAGTGTTATATTAGGAGTGGAGAGACTTGGGCAGTACTTCCCTTTCAACCACAAAGGCTCAGAGGATGACTATGAACCAAGCACTTCTACAGTCTAACCAACTCACAAAGTTATTGCAGGGATGGATGGAGGATGGATGGATGGATGGATGGATGGATGGATAGATGATAGATAGATAGATAGATAGATAGATAGATAGATAGATAGATAGATAGATAGATAGATAGATAGATAGATACTGTAAATAAATATCTTCATTGTAGGTTAACATTTTATGCCCCTGGTTTGGTGCTCTCCAATGGATGAATAGATGACATGGCTAGATAGACTGGGGATTGTGCAACTTGAAGTTCCACGTATCTGGAGGAACCCAGATTGGTGTGTTCAACAGCATCCTAAACTTTATTGGACAAATCTGTATTTTGGGAGGATCACAAGCATTTTAATTATGCTCTTAGCTTTATTCTTTCTCTAAAAGGGGGTAGAATTGATCAAACATGAAAACATGACTGTGTGGTCATCTTATCTCCCTAATTAATACTAAATGAACGCTGTGGTGCTTTATTAAGTCTTGAAACTATTAGCCTGAATGTCATGATAGAAGCCACCAAGCTGTTTAAAACTCCTCAGATATTTGCTGGCCACTGTGGGTTTCTCATTGTTAGCAGCAGAGGCACTGCTAAACTGATGGCAAAGATAGACATTATGGTTTTCCACCTTCCCCATATATTCCAGAATGTTGTTCTCCATATTTTACACTGTGTGGCATGAATATCAAGCCCTGCTTTGGTTTCCAAATATAGATCTGCAGACAGGGTAATTAAAAAGTGGCTTTCTTAAATGCATACACCCTTCTGAAGGGTGCTGATCTTGTCAATATTTTTTTTCTTCTAGAAAAGCTACAAGTTGATCATAAAAAGTATTGCATAATTTTTATTTTTTATTTTTTTATTATTTTATTATTTATTATTTTATTATTTATTATTTTATTATTTTATTATTTTTTATTATTTTATTATATTATTTATTATATTTTTATACCGCCCTTCTCCCGAAGGACTCAGGGCGGTGTACAAAAGAATCACCTTTGATAGGGAACAAAACAAAAGTTTTGCTGACAACCAAGATGCTGTGGCAAATTACAGGGGCTTGGCAAAAAAAAAACATTTCTACCAACCTTTGTGGTAGTTCCATTTTAAATGCAAAGAGGAGCAAGCTTGGCTAAAAATGGAAAGAAAATGAATGGGTGGCATAACAAGAAATCTCTCTCCCCCCCTCCCTCCAATAGTATTATCAGGAGCTCCAATATATCCTGACACAGTTTGGGGGGTTATCTGGCCAGAACAGGCTAAGCCTCTAGTTCAGCACTCTTGATCATCTGCTTGAATTCAGAAAGTTTATGAGCTTTGACAGGAGAATGGCTCTATAATGATAAGGAAGTTGGCTTTGCTGGAAATAGGTTGTAGTAGTAGTTCTCACCCAGGCAGAGAAGGGGAGGGGGTAACAGTTCTCCTACTGTGTGCAGTTTACTCCTAGTTGCTTCTACCACAAGAATTGGACTTTACACTAGGACTAGGGAGTCGCTCGCAGTAAAATAAAATAAAAAATCAGCAAGTTTCCATCGAGGTCATCTTCTTTATTCTGTACAGGATGGCAGGAGATGTATTCTAATATATTTGGGAGACTACTTCTAGAGAATATTATCTTACGAATTAATTTGGATGCATGCAACGCGCCAGCATGCATTCATGCCAATAAAATAATTTAAAAAGTTATACAAGCTAGAGGTTACCTTATAAGCCTGAATGTCTTGTTTTTTATATGCTAATCAAATATTTACTTTCAATTCTCAGTAAATAAAGCAACACACTCCCAATGTATGGTCTGGGTCTGTTTTCTGCATAATAACCTTTCATAGTGAAGGTAAAGGTTTATTCCAGGTGAGAAATACACTGCCCACATCTTCATAAAAGTAAGAAATAGATGCATCAGCGATTGTGCAAGTTCTGATAAGAGATACCTGATGTGAAATCTCCAAGGTCAGCCAGGACAGATGTTGGGAAAAATAGAAATGATGGCTCTTAAGTACAAGCTGAAGAAAATATCTTTTGACTTTGTACCATTCAACCCACTTGTTTTTCCAGAGCTGAAGTTTTACCATCACAATCCCAATTTGACTAGAGATGATAATATGGCCAGAGATATTTACAGACAGGGAAGTCTCCCTCTTTTACAATTTTCTTTAAAATTTTAATCCACCTCTACAGAAGAAATTTGCCACTGCCTTCTTCTCAAGTTATTGCTCAAGTCTACAGCCCTGACATTCCTTGTAACTAAACTATCTACCTGTTAACCAAGTAGGATTCCTAAGTTTTTACAAAATCTTCTAGGTATTCTCACTAGCTGAGAATGTCTCGAATGTGGTCAAATATATAGAACAGCTTTTATTTAATTAGGGCAGAGTTCCCCTGTTAAGTACCCTAAGACAGATTAAAATAACCATTGGACACCTTTCCCATCCTTGCAGAACTGAACATCAGTGTACATATGTGGCAAATACACATTCCCAATTCAAGCAACATTCAGGTTGGCATTTTGTAGGGTTCCACATATATCAGAGAATTTGCTGATGTACCAGTAGTCCTTGACTTACGGTCACAGTTGAGCCCAAAATTTCTGTTGCTAAGTGAGACAATTAAGTGAGTTTTGCCCCATTTTACAACCTTTCTTGGCACAGTTGTTAAGTGAATCACTGCAGTTGTTAATAACACGACTAAGTGAATCTGGCTTCCCCACTGACTTTGTCAGAAGGTCCCATGATCCTGGGACACTGCAAATGACATAAATATGAACAAGTTGCCAAGTTGGTCTGAATTTGCGGGATGCCGCAATGGTCATAAGTGTGAAAAACGGTCAATGAGTCACTTTTTCCCAGTGCTATTATAACTTCGAACCGTCAATAAATGGAACTGTTATAAAATCGAGGGCTACCTGTACTGTAATATTAATTGAACACACAAATTTCATTTAAAACCAACTTCAAGAAAGCTGATACCAGTCACTGGAAGACCTGTTTAATCTAAGCAAATAGCAGTCATGGCCAGCTGTATTTAAATCCAGACCTGGAGCCCATCCAGTATTCCAAAGTATCCAAAATCAACGACTACTGGAGCTGGACCAAAGGCATAAACAGACTGAGACCGAGGCTAAGGATTCAAGAGCATTGGCAGAGGGCATTGCCCCGTGGCTCAGGCAAGCAGAGCTTGGCACTTACAGAGTAAATATTAACCATGCATGAAGCTTCTGCATTGGCCTCAACAGTCCAGTGGGATTCTGCTGGTTGCACTCACCAAATCAAGGCAGGGCGATGTTCGAGAGATCAGAAAGCAGAAAGCTGAAAGCTGTCCCTGCCCCAATTTTTTGCCAGCTGCTGGAAATTGCAACACCGGGCACAAGAAGAAGCAAATCCTTTCTTGTGATTTGTGGGAAATCTTACAGGCGAGTCACCTGAAAGACAAACTGTTGCAATCCCTGGATTTCAGCCTGCCTTAAGAGCTCAACATTTTGGCATAAAAATGGCGACTACCCAAATTTTCTTGACCAGCCCTCTATTTGCTATTTCCTTGGGTTTAAACTCAAGAAGCTTAATTTTGGGCATCTTGCCACCAAATTTCAAAGATATGCTCGCACAGGATTAGAAGACAGTACGTCCTCTTAATTTGCTTCTCATTCGACAGGAGGTAGGACCTTTCTTATTGTGGGTTAGCTTTATAAACAAAGTGTGATGAAAATATCTTCGCTTAGCCACTGTCAAGTCAGTCAGGTAAGGCAATATTGCTCTATCCTGGGCCCTCAAAGAATTCTGTAACTTAATAGTTGTTACATTGGTTTAAGAAGCTATAATAGCCCAGCCTCTTATATCCTGACACAAGTCTCACTCTTGGCTGGTTGTCACTTGAGAGTGCAACAGGTAACTGGCAATTTCGGATTATGGCAGCATGGCTATATTAATGAATCATAAATCACCACAAAATGAAAAAAAACTGTATGAATTGACACCCGGGTTACAGGAAATAAGGCAGCAAAATGCAAATGTAAGAAATATCCATTTCTAAGGGAAGGGTGAAAAGCCTTGGTCTTTGAGGTACTTAAGAAAAATAATTTGTAAAGGATCATTCACAAGAAAGGTACATTTCAGTCTGGAGAAGATGGATAGATGATATTCAGAACAAATATGGGACTAAAAAGTTTCATCTACCTTATGAATGAACTATAGAATGGTATTATTAATATTAGTATGTTTTTATGGTATTTTTATTAGTTTTTATTATATTTTATTGTTATTAGTATTGTTTAATAATATGGATATTATCTTGTTTTTATGTTCTTATTATTATTATGTTTATTTTTATCTTGTTTGTGTTCATGTTAAAGGGGAGATAAAGTGCGTGATTTTGATTGTTATTTATGTAACCCTGTATTCAGTTCTGGGAAGTGGGGGAGGGGGAGGGGGGGTGGGTTGGGGGTGGGTTTGTATTGTAATTTTTATAAAACTTTTTAATAAAAAAAAGAAAAATAATTTGTAGACTTCATGGCTTGACGTGATAAAACACCAGAGGCTCCTTTTTTAATGCTGTATTGTCAGCATGTTTACTAATCTCTGCATTTGAACCAATTAGTGTTACACTCTATGATCTATGATTTATACCTGTCTGCCAGAAATGAATTTAGTGAATGGAAACATAAGCTGATAGATAATATACAAACACTTGGCTCTGAGACTTGCAAGGAATATCTAGACCCAAGAGGTAAGAACTGTTGTGAGATAATAAACATAGTGACCCCACTGAAACACAGCAATACATATGAATGGTTAAGGGGGAAAGCTCTGGAATTCTTGTTTTGGAATTCTACAAAAATTAAATTGTTGGGAAGGGGCATATGCAAATTTCTGTTTGAAATTAGCAGTTCTCTATGACCTGCTTCAGAAACAAGGCACTTGATGCTTAATCATAGGCACTTGATCCTTAATCGAAGAAGATCCACAAACATCCTATCCTCTGACTGTAATCTACCATCCAAAGAACTGTGTGCAATTTCTTTCAGCAATTTGAAAATTTTCCCACTGCAGAAAGAGATCATCCATCCTATAATTAGACTGTATTTGATCTCATTCACATGTTTTTCTAAACTGTGGTGTGTTGATTTAGCTACAGCTTGCTGAGTTCCTCATGTCATGAACCAGGACTTTACAAAGTACAACTCCAAAATAAGCATCTTAGGATAATGGGAGGTGTGAAGCCAAGTGAATGTGTGGGTTTTCCGTTGATTATACTCAGTATGTCTGGTGCTTTTTCTAAGTTCAAAAAGAAATCCAATTTAAGAATCAATGTCATAATTCTCTAGGGGCCTAATCTAACCCAACCACCCACTTGTAATTTCCCTGTGTTTCAATTTAGGAAACCACGATGTGAAAGTATAGTTATCCAGACAATTAGAAACATTGATACAATAAGAGTCCTAATTGTGCTCAGTGTTTTAAGAATAATAATTACAATAATTGGTACTGATAGATTATACCTGCCTTCTAGAAATGAAGGCAGTAGTTTACTGAAGGACAAAGCAGCATGCATTGACTGATCATATAAAAGACAGCCAAGAATAAACGACACGTGCCAAGTTCCACAGGTTCTAAGTTTCAAAACAGGGATTTTTAAATTCCTCCTGAGCTAGAAGTAAACCAGTTCGCTTGTTCAATGGTGACAATACGGCATTAACATAGAACACTTTTGTTGAAAGACTAGGACTCCAGGCTTGTGTGAAAAGAACCCTTGTTAACCAATTTGGATCATACATTACCTATTCTCCTAGACCTAGGATAATGCAGAAGTAAATGTTTTTTTAAGTTTAAATTAGAGCTGTACTGACAACCACATCCAACTCTTTCTCAAATTACATATTTTGGGACAGAAAATAACATACATACCCTGACCTGAGCCACGAGAAAGGTCATAAATGAGCCACAAGTGAAGAAAGCTGCAGTTAACATGGCTAAGTGCTTGAGAATCGCTGGGGCAGTGGTGCTAAAAAAATTAGTTTAATGAAGCAAAAAAAACATTGCACAAAGAATTGGACCATTCATTGGAAGGTCACAATAACCTTCCCCAAGCTGGTGCTGCACAAATCATCCAGAAGCATAACTCCTAACATTTTATTTATTTATTTATTTTTAAAAAACATTTTAATTTTTTTTAAAAAAACAACTGTCATTTCAGGAGTTTACTAAACTTGGGAAGGTTGTCTAATGGGAAACCATGTCCTGCTGTAAGAGGCATGGACATTTCTTCTCTCTTTTAATAAAGCAAAAGAAAATATCACATCTCAATTTCACGCAGGGGTTAGCAAAATGCAATTCCCTGTATTATTTCATTCAGACCTACTTTACTGTATAGTGGTTGAAAGAAAAATACTTGAGGAGCAACAGGGTGGTACCCCCTAGGCTTCATCGTACCTGTGTCCTGTCCTTTCAGAGCCCAGGATGCATATAGAGCCTTGGTGGAGCAGTGGGCTAATGCCTCCTTAAGTAACACCAGCTGCCTGCAATTAGTGCAGGTTCGAGTCCCACCAGGCTCAAGGTTGACTCAGCCTTCCATCCTTCCCAGGTAGGTAAAATGAGGATCCAGATTGTTGGGGGCAATTAAGCTGACTTTGTAATAATGCCGCTTGGGGTGTGTGTGTGAAAGCCCTAATAAGCAGGCATATACATAGAATGAAGGCTACTGCTCAGCTTGTAAGCCGCCCTGAGTCTAAGGAGAAGGGCGGGATATAAATGGAATTAAAATTAAAATAAAAAAATATTCATACAAAAATGGAGTCAGATGAACATCAATCATTTTCATGGTAAGGAACTGCTCTAAAATTTCCTAGTACATCTGAAAGCCAGGAAATTCTTTACAAACAAGGCTGTGAAAGGAGGACTGAGGCAGGCAAACTGCCATTGGAAGAAAAGTTCATCTACAAAGGTCTCAGCACTCTCTTTAAGAATTGGTTGTTTTTGTTTTTTCAGAGAAATAAAGCATAGGGGAAATTGCATTCCGGTTGCCACATCAACTGCCTTTGCTTCAAGCAGACAGTTCTCCTTCCCTTTCGCCTAGCAGTCAGTCCCTGTTGCTCTATCTTCTTTGGGGGTTTTTTTTCTTCCCCTTTAAAACATGTTTCCATCTAGTCCCAGAAATTCCAGCACTTTGGGGTTCCCAGACAATCTTCCCCTTTCAGGGACCTCCTTGCCAACAGCCCATGGAACTTAGTAAAAGGGATTAGCATTCTTTACCGTTCCATGCAAGGAAACAGAAACACCATGAGGATTTTCAAGACTTCCTTTGTGCTCTTCAGTAATTGGTTGGCTAATCCTGAAAGATACTTTTCATTACTGCCAAGTAGCGCTCTCTCGCTCTCGCTCTCTCTCTCTCTGTCTCTCTCTCTCTCTCTCTGTCTCTCTCTGTCTCTCTCTCTCTGTCTCTCTCTGTCTCTCTCTCTCTGTCTCTCTCTCTCTGTCTCTCTCTCTCTCTGTCTCTCTCTCTCTCTCTGTCTCTCTCTCTCTCTGTCTCTCTCTCTCTGTCTCTCTGTCTCTCTCTCTCTGTCTCTCTCTGTCTCTCTCTCTCTGTCTCTCTCTCTCTGTCTCTCTCTCTCTCTCTCTCTCTCTCTCTCTCTCTCTGTGTGTGTGTGTGTGTGTGTGTGTGAACTTGCCAGAGATGGAGCCCAGAAATTGTTGGTTACTGCTGTAAGAGCTTCTCACCCATTTTCCTTGAAATAATTTAAGTGTAACTTAAAGGACAAACAGGCTTTTGTCCGCCTCAACCCATATCCACAATATGGAATCCGTCAAATAATAGGCATATCACATTACAAATTACTTATTTAAGATATACAGATTTCTCCAAATGTATTGCCAGCATACATTTTACAGGATTAGCGTCAGACAAAGTCACTTTGAGGTCACGAGATGTACTGCATTTAACTCTTAGCAGAACGTCAACAGCTATATAAGTGCTGAGAAATCAGAGTGCGCAATTTGCCTTGACTAAAAAGCCCATTACGTGGCCTGAGATACGTCATGATTTCTCAGCCTTCTTTCTGCCTCCCTATCCCTGGAGACCTGGTACTGAAGGTTATAACAAATATCAACGATACTATCTTCATAAAGCACCTAAGACAACTGAAATGTAAGACGCAGTTTTCGAATGTTATTTATTATCTTATTTTGGCCATTTGCCCAACTCAGTGAAGGCTTTTCATGCCTGGAAATTTTTCCAGGAAAGACAGTTCAGTTGGAAAAGCTCATTGTCATTTTGTCTCCCTTCCCACCCCCTTCCCCACCACAATGCATTTTTCACACAGTCTCCCTTTTTTACACAGGCACACCCATTCCTGTTAGTCAGACGCATGCTTTCAAAGTGTTGCTCGCACACCCATCGTTTGCAGAGTGCCAGCCCTTGAAGTGACAAAACTGCATTTGAAGTCCCTTTTTCTTCACTCTGAAAACCGTCACGATGATTTACTTACTGCCTCCCTCTCTCTCACTCACTCAGTCATGAAAAGCCTCTGCCTGCTTGGCAAAAGAAAGGGGAAGGCCGTGAAACACACAAGGCTGCAACAAATGCAATATAAAGCGGCTTTAAGATGAGCACAGAGTAATATTGGCCAAATAAAATCAGCGTCAAGGGGTACCTTTTTTCACAAGCCCCTCTCTCAGAGAAAGCGTACAGTCCTCCTAGTAAAACCTTGTACTGTAAACCCTCCACCCCATAGGTTTAATCTCCATGGAAAAGTGCAACGCATACTTAAATAAATGCCTTTTTCCTTTCCAATCACTGTTTGAATGCGGCGTTTGTAGGGAAATTGAAGGCCCGGAAATTTGCTTTCTTTTGGCCTTGTCTCTCTCTAAAGCTCTCCACAAATGCACACAGCATTGGCTCTCTATTCTAATTTCAGATGATAAATTTCCTTTCAGCTGCCTCAGGATTGTGTTGTCATTCTACAGAAACATTACCCTCAATTTAAAACTCAGAGAAAAAAATGAGAAGCAGTGGGGAAAACTCAGGTTTTGAGAGAAAAGATTTCTTTGCCAAAACGCAGAAGGCAGCTACTGCTTTTTTAAGGCGGTTCTTAGGAGTGATTTTCCTTTGCGGAAAAAGGCCTAGTTGGTCCATCGAGTCTGCCCTTTGAGTTTATTTTTTAAATTTTTGCTACATGATGGACATGTGTTTATCCCAAGCATGTTTAAACTCAGTTACTGATGAACGACGACCCTTTACCTCCACTGGCAGTTGATTCCAAGCTTCCATTACTCTTTCTGGGAAGTACATATTTTTAACATTAATTTTAAACTTTCCTCCTGTCAGCGTGAGTTTATGCCCCTCTGTTCTTGATTTTTGCTTAATACTGCCTTCCAGAACCATATTCACCTTTATATTTCAAATGTGTCTCCCCTTTCCTTTCTGTCCTTCAGGCTATACATATTCAGTTTCTCCAATCTCTCCCGATAAATTTGTCCCTCAGACCTTGCACCATTTTTGTTGCTCGTCTCCGGAGTCGTTTAATCTTATTAATATCTTTTTTTTTTAAAGTGAGGTCTCCAGAAGTAGGCACAGTATTCCCAAATACTTCCACATACTCCCAAATACTTTTCAGTTCCCAGTGAGGCCTACCACTCCCAGATTTCCTAACAGCTTCTGAATTCTTCCCCTGGAAAAAAGAGGGCTTGGAGAGGTAAGCAGAGGGATTGACCTAGATGTAATGAAAGCAGCAGAGGAGAAGAACAAAGCAGATGTAATGAAAGCAGCAAAATGTTCCGCCCAGATGTTTGCATAGACAGGAACAGTTGGAGATCAAATGCATACAATTAAATGAGTCACCAGCTGGCAAGAGAGATGCTTTTCTTCCTCATCCATCAGACTTTTGTGGATTTTTTTTTCCTACTGCTCCTATACTAGAAAAGGTAGCCACAGACACTCCTCGTAAGCATGCACCCCCACCCAACCCCCTCCAAATATCATGGGATAGAAGCAGGAATAGCGAAGGACATTCCAAGGGGAAAAAAAACTTTGCAAAAGAACTATAATGACGTCTTTCATATTAGGATGGAACACGTATTTTATCACAAGGAAGCTCCGTTGATTTTCATGGGGAGTATGTTTGGGATTGTTTCAGGACAGAGTATCAGTAAAAGGATGGGAAGTGATTTACCTGTCAGCACTTTGTATGCACTCTCCCCCAAAAAAGATTGAATGAAGCAAAGATTTTCTTCCTGAAAATTTGGCTTGCAGGCATTTGGATAGCGACCCCTGTCTTAAAGCTGCCACTGTTCTAGTTTATTGGCAAGAATCTTCGCAAAGCCCACAATGTTCCTTTTTTGGTTCACTTACCTGAGGCAAATTTCCCAAGTTTCCGCACTTTTGTCAACATTTGCTGTACATCCTTGATGCTGGTGTCCTTCTGGCTATACATTAGCAAGCGGTTGGCGTCAGTGAACAATCGGTAGACACTAAAGAAAGGAAGGCAAGAGCAAGAGAGAAGAAAAAAAAGAGAAAATTATTAGAAAATTATTAGAGAGATGGCTTCAAATATCCCCCAAATGGATCCTAAAATATTTCTATATCCACATTTACTTTGTGTCTGGCATTATTGGGCACTATTCTACTAAGTGAACACTTATTATATTCCCATAAGCACTTGTTTGTAAATTGTTTCTAAGTTTTGTTTCTGAGCACATGGAGACATCTGTTAATTGAATTGGCTTGGTTTTGCAAAGCAAACTACTAGTACAGGGGTAGGCAACCTCGGCTCTTTTATGACTCATGGACTTCAACTCCCAGAATTCCTGAGCCAGCTAGGAGATATGATTGGCTAGTTGGTGGTTCAGCTTGTCATGTGAATGGAGCCATTCCCTCAGTTTCTTAAGAGAGGATAGGCAATGTGTCTTATCTCCAGGC
Organism: Vipera ursinii; assembly: GCF_947247035.1. NCBI lineage: Eukaryota > Metazoa > Chordata > Lepidosauria > Squamata > Viperidae > Vipera > Vipera ursinii. The sequence goes on from NC_139513.1 coordinate 202,725,289, forward strand.
TCACCAATGAAGTAGAGTTGAGGGAATAGCCTTCTTGAAGCTACAAGCAAGAATTTGCCGGAGGAATATCAGGGAAGAAAGCTTCTTTGAAGTCTTTCTGATTAAGCAATGGTCTTTCCATATCCACCAAGCTTATGGAATAGAAAATAAGGGAGATAACCTTGTTGGAAATGTACAGGAAGCATCACTTAAGCACAAGAGGCTGAAACATTTCTTAGAATAATGAGGTAATATCCAGACGTGACTCAGACGGCTTCCTAATTCACTTCAACTATACAAAGGAGGAGGAGGAGGCACAGACTTGCAAGATGGTTGTTATAGTAGTCCATCTCAATAAAAATAGTTTCAGCCTTCCTGTAGCATTAATTTTCGTCCTGCCATCATTATTTTTACAAATAACTCAAGGCAGATAAGGTATTCAAAATGCCTCCCTCCTCCTCTTTTCCCCACAACAACAACAATCCTGAGAGGTGAGTTGGGGTGAAAGAGAGAGAGAGAAACTTGCCCAAGTTTACCCAGATGGCTTTCATGATTAAGGCAGGATATGAACTCATGGTCTCCTACTTCCTAGCCTGGTGCCTTTACCAGATAAGGCTCTTTCCTGATCTGGGCTACCTAGAGCAGGGCTTTTCAACTAGTGGTACAGGTACCACCTGTGGTACATTGGCACCTGGCAGGTGGTACGTGACCATCCTAGAAAAGTGGTAGCGGGGGAAGGGAATGAGCTGAACCAGTGGCAGTACCGCACAAGCCTGAGCGAGAGATGGCTGGAGCTGCAGGGCTGTCAGGGCTCAGCGGAAGCGCCAGGATCAGCGCCAGGCTCCAGCTGGAGCTCGGGGCTGATCCTGGTGCTTCTGCTGAGCCCAGAAGAAGCACCTATCAGCTGGAATGTTGCAGCATCCACAGGATCTTGTGATTTACATTCAGATGCTTGGCAACTGATTCATATTTATGACGGTCACAGTGTCCCAGGGTCATGTGAAGTGACCAAAACCTACTGCAACCACCCAGCAGATGGGGGGGGAATAAAAACCAAACTCCCCCCCACCCCACCCCCGCTGCCAATCCTCAACAGAAATGCTCACAATGATGAAAACCTCAGACAGGAGGAAGAGCGCCGCCGGGCGGGCAGGCAGGTGTCCTGCTCGGCTGTGGCTCGGGGGGCACTTTTTTCAGTGCCACTGTAACTTCAAACAGTCACTAAGTGAACTGTTGTAAGTCGAGGACTACCTGTACTTCATCACTTTTTTTTTCTTTTCTTTTTTTTGGTCATCATGTTTTTGACACCTTGTCAGGTGACTGGTGGTACTCAGATGTTGCCATATCCTAAAAGTGGTACAATGGGTGAAAACATTGAAAAGCCCTGACCTAGAGTGGCTGACAAAGCATAAACAGCCATCTCTCCCTACGCAAAGGGCAACATAGGCCCCAAAGTTTCTTGGTAGTCCTCAATGGTAGAGGCATTTTGTGGCATGCAAAGGATATTTTAAGTAGGTGTGAACTTGCTTTCTTTCAGCATAAATGATTTGCCTTGCATTACATTTTCCTTATTTACAATATTCACTCTTTCCCCAATAAACATCCCCTTTCTGCTCTTCATTTGTGTTAAAGGACAAAGGTTTCCCTTCAGTACAGCAAAGAACAGCCTGTACCCCTGGATAATGCATTGTTGTTCTGTCTTCTTCACATTGGCAGGCCAAAGTTTAATACATAGCCAATACTCACATAGATTCATTAAAATTGCCAACAATGCCAGGTGTCTCTCCAGGTGTCGGGGAACGAAAGCAAGGATTGTTGGCATTACAGATAATCCCCTGGACCCAGGGCAATGTTCCAGCTGAAGGCATGGCCTTGTTTGGAAAATGACCTAAAAATATGAGGACAGATATTTAGGACATTGCATGACATCATCCTTAAAACTTCCCCGTCCTAAAATTATGCTCCCCCCAACTTTGTCTTCAAACACATCTAATACGTGACAACAAGAAATAAGTTTATAATATATGCAGCAAATAGGCACATTGTGAAAGGGCAAAGAGGTGCGGTAAAAATGCCAATTATTTTGTTTGGTTTTTAAAATTACTAATTGTTTGTATTCCCCCCTTTTTATGCTGGTCTATGACCATAAAGATAGATTTGATTTTACAGTGAATTTCCATGGTTAAGGGTGAAATTCAACCTAGGTTTTTCTGGCTTCAGTTGGACATTTTCATCAACTTACTATACTAACGTTAAAAGTTATGTGAGAGAGATTTCATCAGGCCTAGTTATCCGTGATGAAATCGCCTCTCTATAATCAGCCAATGAAGTTTGAATTATTATGGAGAAATATACCACAAGGTTGCTATTTTTTGAAAAAAGGAAATCCTGTTTCAGTAGAGCTAACCAGTTTCTGTATTTCAGGAACCGAATCCCATTCTCAAACATCTTTCAGCTGTCCTTAAAAAACTGGTTAATTTGACGTGAGCTAAGTGCATTCTTACCCAACAAATTATGGGCACTTTTAGTCTCTGATACACAGTGCAGATTATTGAACCCAGAGTACCATTCTTTCATTTTTTTTATACATATCAACCTAGCAATCACGTATTTATGCATGCATGTATATTAATGTCAGGGAATAAATCCTGTTGAAGTCAATGGGTTTTACCTCAGAATACATATATACAAGAGTTTAAGAAGGGCAATTAAATATTTGATATTGTTCTATGTCTAGGATTTGTCTCTTGTGTAAGATTAATTTATTATTTGCCAACAGTTTGTGTTAATAAAAACATCCATCAAAATTGTAACAGGTAAATAACACAGCTCTGTCATTTAAATAATATGTGAAGGTGTGAAGGAAATCACTTTAAGGTAGTGGTTCTCAAAGTGCAGTCTGGAGAATCCTAGGAGTCTTTGAAACCCTTTCAGGGGGTCTGCAAAGACAAATAAATATTTTAAAATTTCTCAGTTTTAATTTCTACTATAGTGAATATTGATAGATATAACCCATGTAAACCATAAGCTCTTTGAAGTCTTCAGTGCTTTTTAAGAATGTAAACAGATCCCGAGACCAAAATGTTTGAGAACCACTCCTGTAAGGAATCATCGTGGGAACTGAATGGAATCCTTCATACACATTGTACTAAGGCCCAGGGGTCTTCAAACTTGGCCCTTTTATGACTTGTGGACTTCAACTCCCAGAATTCCTCAGCCAAGTACTCTGGCTGAGGAATTCTGGGAGTTGTAGTCCACAAGTCATAAAAGGGCCAAGTTTGAAGACCCCTGTACTAAGCACTGGGCTATAAGGAAAACTTCAAGGTTACGTTAGCAAGAGTTTTTATATTCTTAATAGTGGTCAAGCCAGCGGCAAATCCCTTCTTTAGCAATGACATTTCTTGAGATCAGAAATGAATTGCAATAAAAACTCTGACTTGAGCTGTTATGGCCCCATGCAAAACTGAAGGTCAAATATAGACCACTCTGATGGCCCAAATCTTTTTTTTCAGCCCTGCTTTCTTCCATGTTCCTAGGCCAGAAACAATTGAGTCCTTATGCAATCTGCCTCTCACTTTCTTACTTCTCCTTCACCAAAGCCCAAGAACACAGGCGTTTTTTTTAAACTTACATTCATGTTGTTCGTAAGGTGGATAAGACAGTCTCACGGACATCAGAATAAAGAAGATAAACAATGGCCAAGTGATTTCAATGAGTAGTTGGACCTGGAAGAGAAGAGAGAAAACAGATTACTAAGCATCCATACTTGATATGGCGAAGCAACTGAAAACAAAAGTAGACATAAGTATTATTATTATTATTATTATTATTATTATTATTATTATTATTATTTATTTATTTATTTATTTATTTATTTATTTATTTATTTTGCTTCTGTGAACACAGTGTTGCTTTTTGGTCTAGCTTTTCCCAATTTGGTGCCTTCCTGATGCCCTTGGAAACAATTGGACTGTTAATTCACGAAGGAGTAATTTTACAGCATTCCTGTCCACTAAGCAAGGAATGGGATGTGATGGGGAAGTGTTTCTTTCCAGCCCATATCCATATCCAAAATCCACACATTTTCCTTCTTAAGCTGAACTTTCCTATGCAACTTTCCCCAAAATGTAAATATGTACTAAAGATTAATGTCTATAATACACCTTACATAAATTTTTTCAATGTATCCTTTATTTTTCATAAGTTTTTCAAATGTTGGGGGATTTCCCCCCCCCCCTTATGCAGTTATTATATAAAGAAAAACCAAATAGTGAGCATGCTCTGAACAGTATTTGGTCTTTTGTTGGTGGTTTTCAAGACTATCGGTTATTTTTCAGGCCCTTCTTTGCAAACATTTTTCTCCTTTTGTGCAGCCGTCTGACTGGAGTCTATTTTCAAAAATAATTTTGGAGGCCCTCGTAATGTATATGCATGCATATATGTATATGTATATGTATTTATAACATAGACACACAAAATCCTAAATATCGTTCTGGGAAGAATAGTCAATTATTATAGTTATATATATTGATTTATTTGCGGTCACAGACCAAAGTACAAGTACAACAAAAGAAAAACATGGGGAAAGTAAAATCATAGACAATTGGACACCAGAAGCCTTGGTTGAAGGGAATTGCAACGTTCTCCTCTAATAGTTACAGCTCTTAAAAGAAATTTAGAAACCTGAGAAGTGATGTATGAGGAGCCATCCCCTAGACAATATAAGACCAAATTACTAGCATTGGGACCAGAAGGGTCTATTTCAAGGAAAGACAGTAATTTAGTTCTGCCTGCATTATACATAGGGCAGTATAAAAAGACATGCTCCACAGTTTCAATCTCAGCCCTATCACAGGGGCATAGACGCTCGCTAATCGGGAGCCTCTTAAATCGCCCGTCGACATTGAAACGGGCTAGGGAGAAGACTCTTCTATATTTGGGGATGGTTAGAGTGTAGAAGTATGAAGCCATCCTCAGTCCATAATTATTAGATTGGCTGAAGATCAGAGGGGAGCAGGTTTTGTTAGCTCTAGCTCTTAAATTTTGCAAATCTATGTCCACAAGCCGTTGGACTACCCTAGACTGGGCATCCTTGAGGCCATAATCTCCCAAGGCATCCCCCGTAAAAGCTAGCAGGTGGAATTTCTTCGTCAGCTCCCTCTCCCAACGAGAAGTATGAGGGTCAGCAAACATCAGGGAGAGGTAGCTAGCTACCAGGGACTGCCGAAAAAGCACCCGAAACCACCATTTAAAGGTGTTGATCCACGCCATGCATTCGACTGATCGAATGCCCAGTTCCAGGTACATCGGAGCAAAGCCAACACAGGGAGGGAGACCCAAAAGTTTCCTAAGAAAAACAGCCTGGGTTCTTTCAATACAATCCTTGAAGCCCTATATCCATATGGGAATTCCGTAAAGAGTTTGGGCCAAGGTTCTGGCTTTGTATATACGCAGAGCAGAAGGGATAAACTGGCCTCCTTGGGTAAAGAAAAATCTTAGAATCTGCTGATGGCTACAGGAAGCCGAATTCAGCACCTGGGTTCGATGTCTGGTCCAAGCACTGGTATTCTGAAATTGAATACCCAAATACTTAAACTGGAAGACCTGCCTAACACCATTACCATTGATAGCCCAGTTGTATAATTTCCGGGCTCTAGAGAACACCAATACTTTGGATTTGTCGTAATTAATGGACAAGTGGTTCTTGGCACAGCAGGACTCAAATGCAGAAAGAAATCTTTTCAGACCGAGCCTTGATAGTGATAGAAGGACCGCATCGTCAGCATAAAGGAGAAGTGGAATCTTCGTATTTGACAGCTTTGGGGCATGGGACTCAATACGACCAATGTAAGAGGCCAAGTCAGATAAGAATAAATTAAACAAAAGAGGGGCCAGGACACAACCCTGCCTAACTCCGCTCTTAATCGGGATGGGATTTGAAAGTTCTCCCTGCAAGCCGCACCTGACCTGGCTGGAGGTCTGATTATACAAGGATCTAATTAGGAACAAGAGGCGTCTGTCGATGGAACTTTTGAGCAATTTTGACCACAACAGTTCCCTAGGGACTGAGTCAAACGCTGCCTTTAAATCGATGAAAGCAGTAAAGAGTTTGCCACCTGGTGTGATAGTGTATTTGTCAGCCAGGCGCGCTAGGACAAAGCAGTGGTTCGATGTGGCAGAGCCCGCTTTAAACCCGATCTAATTATTATAGTTGTAATTCAGCTATCCCAAAATGGCCAGGCTAGGTAAAGCTAGTCTAGACTCGTTCCTTGCAACAATATAGGTATTTAAATTATCCAGGATGTAAGTCAAACCTATTATTGAACCCTTGGAATGCCAATCCTCTGTATGTGACATAATGGAATGTATACATATCTGTTTCTATATATGCCAATCAATCATTATAAATGGGGAAAAATATAAATGTACCGGAGAAAATTTTCCCAGGAGCCCTTCCATAATCCTCCACCTACTCATAATTTCTGATGGTTTCCCTTCAGAAAAATTTTCCCTCAGATTTGAGGATTATTCAGATTGCTAAATCAATTATTTTCATGTAAAATCAATTCTTCATATGCTCTGCCACACACTGAGTACCTAGAGTAGACAAGTTGGTGGAAGAACTGTGTTGTTCAATGTCTGCATAGATCATGAGGATCTAAAATTAGATAATTGACATTTAGTATAAATGCAAGTGCTAAGGTTGTTACAGTAAGTCAGCAAAATCTAAACTGTAAACAAATCTCATCCTGAAACATTACATTCACTGGTGCAAAATCCTTTGCCAATAACATATCCTGAAGACAAATGATGTAGAAACCGTGGAACCTATCCCACATTTCACAACTGGGGATCAGCAGCTGTTGCTCCCACAACTAGTAACTTCCAAGACAAATCAATAGTGAATAAATAAGCCAATTTGTAATCAAACTGAGGAAATTCTTCTCGAAATATCTTTAGATATTGGGCCCATATCCAGATCCAAATTCATCACGGCACCCACCCAACCTGCTGTGATAAACAGGGGTATATCAGCATGCGTGGAAAACTCCTACACTGTTAGCACTCAGATTTTTACAGCATTATTAAAATAAACCCCAATGAGATGAAACAACATAAAAACTAAGTGCAGGGGAAGGCGAATTGTCCATAAAAATAAACATGTTTAGAGACAGTGATATTTGAAATTAAGATGGGAAAAGAAAGAAGCCAGAAGAGGGTAAAGGAAAATAAATTGGGGTAGCTGGTATCCTAAATGAAGGGTACTCCACATTCCAATATTTAGTTTAATATAACATTTATTTAGTAGAATAATATTAATAAGTCTTTTGTTATGCTAAAATCAGCCATCAATGCAGCAATTTGATATGAATCTCTTATTAAAAAGAGATGTTTGAAAATGGTTTTCCCTCAGAAAACAGCTTGGCCTGCATTTCCTTCCCTGTCACTTTTCCAAACTGAGGTGGCTGAAACAAGCAGTATGAGAGGTGTATTTGAGCTTAGCTTGACGTGCGCACTTGAAGAGTTACAACTGCACTGCTGGAAGGCATCCAGGACCAATTACCTTCTGGCTAAACCTCTGGCGAGAAAGCAGCTTCAGAAACATTAAGCAAACAGGCTTATACAGTATACCTTACTGTAATCCAGCATCATTTCTTACTCATTTATCCATTCAAAACCGAAGAGCTCTCTTAAGAAGCTGATTCCAGCTATGGGAAACTAAGCAGCAAAATACTGACTACCATCTATCTTCAGAGAGGTTTTTGATGGGCTAAAGCAGGGGGGGGTTCTTCAAACTTGGCCCTTTTATGACTTCTGGACTTCAACTCCCAGAATTCCTCAGCCAGCGTGCCTGGCTGAGGAACTCTGGGAGTTGAAGTCCACGTGGATCCCTGAGCTAAAGCCATGGGCAAAACTGCTGATTTTCACCTGCAGCAAATCCATTTCAGGATCCACACATATTTTTTGTAGGGCAGGATGAATGGGGTAGCATAGGTGAACTTTCTATAAGCCTTCATGTTGTTGGTGTTGGTGTTATCCTTGTTATTATTAATTAGTGGCCACACTGGATGTTGGAGGCTCTGACATCTTTCATTCTTTATATTATTTATTTATTTATATTTTATTTTAATTCCATTTATATCCCGCCCTTCTCCGAAGACTCAGGGCAGCTTACAAGCTTAGCAGTAGCCTTCATTCTATGTATATGCCTGCTTATTAGGGCTTTCACACACACCCCAAGCGGCATTATTACAAAGTCAGCTTAATTGCCCCCAACAATCTGGGTCCTCATTTTACCTACCTCGGAAGGATGGAAGGCTGAGTCAAACTTGAGCCTGGTGGGATGCGAACCTGCAATAATTGCAGGCAGCTGGTGTTACTTAAGGAGGCATTAGCCCACTGCTCCACCAAGGCTCAGTTTTTAATCTCTCTCGCTGCTAGGTCCCATGTTTGGGGCCTAGCAAGGTAATCTAAAAATAGTTAACAAGCATTTGACATATATATCTCCCCTTGCTTCTCAGCTAACAAAGCGAGAGAGATCCTGTGGCTTAGAGGTGAAAACAACTGCCTAATGTGTAATCAGCCCAGGTTCAAATCTCAGAAGGGTATGGCTGACTGATGAAAACTAATAAGTTTGAAATGCATATCAGTCTCCCTTAATTCTTTGTTAGCAATTTAAAATTTACACACACACACACACACACACACACACACACACACACATATATATATATATATATATATGTGTGTGTGTGTGTGTGTGTGTGTGTGTGTGTGTGTGTTTTCTGAGGTTTTCGCGGGTGCCTGTATGTGGATCCTTGGTTTTTCGGGTTTTTCCCCGCGTAGAACTAAAGGTGTAGGTGCAACGTTTCGACGGAATCCCATCCATCATCATCAGGCTGGTGGCTTTAGCTTCCTTCTTCTGGGAGAAGCATGTGCTTCTCCCAGAAGAAGGAAGCTAAAGCCACCAGCCTGATGATGATGGATGGGATTCCGTCGAAACGTTGCACCTACACCTTTAGTTCTACGCGGGGAAAAACCCGAAAAACCAAGGATCCATATATATATATATATATATATATATATATATATATATATATATATATATATATATATATATATGCAAATTATTCAAATTGCTAATAAAGAATTTTGGGAGGCTGAGATGATATATATAAAATCAGAAAAACTAAAATATAAATCCAGTATATAAAAACAAATTTGATGCAAGGGAATAATCAGACAAAATGACAGAAATCACAAAATAAAAACTGTTTAAAAGATTGTATATGATGTACCCCCAAAACTGCCCAATTACTGACAAGCATTCACATACTAGAGCATTTGATTCACATGTAAAATTATTATAAGAAAAGGAAGAAATTTTCTCCTTTGCCATGCTGAATAATACTATTGTAATGATTTGAAGGAAGGGACGCGGTGGCTCAGTGGGTTAGGACGCTGAGCTTGTCGATCAGAAGGTTGGCAGTTTGGCGGGTTGAATCTCGAGTGCCGCATAACAGAGTGAGCGCCTGTTACTACCAACCTGGCAGTTCAAAAGTACGTAAAAATGCAAGTAGAAAAATAGGGACCACTACGGTGGGAAGGTAACAGCGTTCTGTGCGCCTTTGGCATCCAGTCATGCCGGCCACATGACCATGGCTCTTCGGCTTTGAAACAGAGATGAGCACCGGCCCCTAGAGTTGGAAACGACTAGCACGCATGTGCGGGGGAACCTTTACCTTTAATGATTTGAAAAGCAGTGAGAAATTAAATTATGGATATGATCTATTTGGATCATTGCCTGTCTTGCAACCCTTGTGGTAATTTGAGTAATAAGAGTCAGACTGTAAGTTCTTTTCATCTTATTTCCTATGGTTGAACATGGGTTGGCTTTGTACGTCTTAACCTACATCTGGTTCCTCTTTCTGACTGCTAGCATGTGGTCATCATTATTGTCATTGCTGAAAGAACATGGCCCTTTAAATAAAAAAAGGAATCTCATATTTACTCTACCTTGATGGCCCATCTGATGATCTCACTGCTTTTGGGAAGAAAGAGGTTATTTTAAAGTTTGGGAAGCAGAAGATGGCAAAGAAGGCACTGGGTGTTCCAGGAACAGTATGAACGCTATGTAAGATCACCAGAAGGACTTTAGCTCCCAGAGCTAAAAATCTTTCTTCATAACATGGTCCAAGAAGCCACTGTTACTAATAGAGCCTAAGGGATAAAATTGCCAAGTACATCACTACTAAATTCTTAAGTCTGTACAGTGTCCAAATGTGCACACTGTAAGTGGGAAATCAGAGAGTACAGTATCATCATCTTTATTTTCATGTCTAGTCTCATATGAGCCCGGGAAAACTAATCAGAAAGGATCTGTCAGAAAAGACTCAAGAAGAACTAAGCGTGGATAATTACTTTGACCAACGCTATTCAGATTTGCATTGGAAGACTTCCTGTACTATTCTGAAGAATAGTGTTAAGTATTTATCCTATTAAGTCCAAGCACTACTAGCATATTAGAATCTAAAGCAGTTGCAATCCAGGTTTTATTCAGCCTCTCTCTCCTAGACATAGCAATGGAAGGTCTTGAACATCTGAGTTTAAATTACTGCTAGAATTGCTGTAATAAAGTCATACCCTGCTTAAGACAGTCTTCCTCGCTCTGATGCCCTCCATATCTATAGTTTGGACTATAATTTCCAGAATTTTCTAACCAACTTAAGCACTGGAATTCAGAAAGTTGTAATTAACACAAAAGCAGGAGATTGGGTTTGTTGATGTAACAATTCCTCTGCTCACAATGTATAGGCAGTATGGTACATCTCTTGTATTACTTAAGCCATGGTTAGAATACAGTATTATAGGCTAACTTTGCCCACAGCCTAGAGTTTGATCTGGACCGGCTCAAGGTTAACTATCTTCCATCCTTCTGAGATCAATAAAATAAGGACCCAGATTGTTGGGGTCACTAAGCTGATTTTGTAAATCTCTTAGAGGGAGCCGCAAAGCACTATGAAGCAGTATATAAGTGCTAGAGTGCTGTAGTGTTATTGCTAATACTACTTGTGACTATGCCTCCATTTTTTACTCTAAGCATTCATGGAGAAATGGCATAATCTTACATTTTCTTTTGCTAGACTGATCAGAGCAAAAATGATTCCTACAGCTGAACTCTAAAACAGATTTTCTAAATGTTGAACTAAGAACAAGTCTAGTTTCTCTCTGCCTCCTACTGCATTTACTGAAAGTAAAAGATAACTGTGGCTTCTTGTTTCATACTTAACATCCAACACACAATTTATTTCTTTGAAGAACATATTGGCTCACCTCCTTTATATAAACCTTCCAGTTCGGATCATAAAATCCAACCAGATCAATGGGAGTCTTACATATATGTGCCCAAGTGGTTGTATTTATACAGTGAACTATGATAGTCTGAGCAGGCCTTGTTATAGAATTCTTAAAACACAGAGTTGGCTCTTTTGTGAAAACAAAGCAATGGCGTGATCTTACCGTTTGCCTTCTCCTATAAGTGAAATTCTTCCATAGTAGCAAACCCAGCTGTGCCCACAGTGCCATCTTGCCTCCGTACACTCCAGGAGCACCACCAATGGCAACAGCACACAGCAGAAATCCTGTGGATGCTCATCAACTAGAAAGAACAGAAAGAGATTATCAGCCACAAGAAAATCCTTTTAAAAAGCCACTTGTCCTCCCCAATGCTTCACAGGTTTGGTCCCCCTTTTTAATCCCTCTTCATTCTTACCAAAAGCAGGATTGTTCTCCAATGCTTTTCTCAAACATCTCCTTGTGGCGGCACCATCACTCATGCCTTTCCCTTACGGTTACACAGCCAGCGATGTGTTTGCCTCCCACCCTCAAGATGGAAAAGAAAATGGAAAACCATCGCTGCTGTCTCAGCAAACTTTTTGCTTGTTTCAAAAGCAAGGGTAGCTGAGCTGTGGTGGCGCAGTGGTTAGAATGCAGCATGACAGGCTAACTCTGCCCACTCCCAGGAGTTCGATCCTGGCCGACTCAGCCTTCCATCCTTCTGAAATCAGTAAAATGAGGACTTAAATTGCTGGGGTCAATAAGTTGATTCTGTAAACTGCCCAGAGAGTGCTGTAAAGCATTATGGAGCACTATATAAATCTAAGTTACTATTATTTTCAGTGACTCTCAATTAGCTGATAATGGCATTCCCTCCATGATATGCAGAAGGCAAACAGAGTCTCTCTCTTTTCTTTGCAAACACAGTCTGTGAAACAAAAAGTCACACTAGTCTTTCGGTCACAAGAGACTGAAATTTCATAAGTGCCTCTTCCTAAAATTGTTACATACAATTATTACATAGCTGATAATGAGCTGCCCTTTCCAAACAAGGAGTCGCACCTCCCAACCTTTTCTATAACCCGCACCCCTAAAACGCTTCTGATGTATTCTCGCATCCCTTACAAAAGTTCAAAATAACGAATTAGGTATGTATATATACTAAAATTTTGAAACTTCTAAACCCATGTTTTCGCACCCCCTGGAATATTGTCTTGCATGCCCAGTTGAGAACCCCTGCGCTAATTACCTTAGAAGACCATATAGTAGCCGTGACTAGGGGGGCTTTCGCTCACGTTCGCCTGGTGCGTCAGTTGCGGCCCTATCTGGACCGGGATGCCCTGTGTACGGTCACTCATGCGCTCGTGACCTCTCGTCTTGACTATTGCAATGCTCTCTACATGGGGCTTCCCTTGAAGACCACTCGGAGGCTCCAACTGGTACAGAATGCGGCCGCGAGAGTTGTCTTGGGAGTTTCCCGGTACTCCCATGTTACACCTTTGCTCCGCGAGCTGCATTGGTTACCAGTTGTCTTCCGGGTGAGGTTCAAGGTCTTGGTGATGGTTTTTAAGTCCTTACATGGCATGGGTCCGGAATACCTCGGGGACCACCTGCTGCCGGCGTCGACTCCCCTTCGCCCTGTGCGTTCCCACAGAGAGGGCCTCCTCAGGGTGCCTCCGGTCAGAGAATGCCGGCTGGTGGCCCCCAGGGGGAGGGCCTTCTCTGTGGGCGCCCCGGCTTTGTGGAATCAACTGCCGGTTGAGCTCCGGATGGCACCGGATCTTCGCTCCTTCCGGCGCGGGCTAAAGACCCATTTATTCGAACAAGCTGGCCTGGCCTGATGGGGAGTTAGGGTTTTAATATTTGTATATTTTGATTGTTTTAACTTGGGCAATAATTTAATTCTTTTTTAACTTTTGTATTTTTGTATTTTTATTCAAATGCCCTGTTCACCGCCCTGAGTCCTTCGGGAGAAGGGCGGTATAAAAATTTAATAAACTTAAACTTAAACTTAATTGTTAAGCCAGTCTGCTCCCAGCTATCTGTGCTCCCCAATTTCTTTCTCCTCTCCTGCTTGGTGTGAAGATGCAACACACTTTTCAGCTGGCCTCTTAAAGAGCAGTTACAGTGAATGTTCTGACTCTGTCCCTTGTGCAGAAACCTTTGGGTCTCACTTCATATGTGTTTATACATGAAAACCTGAAATCATCAAACATTTCATCTTCAACAGTCATATTGAGCCTCGAACTGTGCAGTTTCCTTAGCCATAATTCTTCAGAGTTCTAGAAAGCTCTGCTACCATCAAAATCATTTTTTTATTATTATGTTTATGTTTATTGGAGTTATATACCGCCCTCCTCCCGTAGGACTCAGGGCGGTTCACAAGGTATTTAAAATAACAATACAAATTACAAAAGTTAAGAACAATTAAAATAATTAAATTTAGTGCTTGAATAAAATAAAACCCCCGTTAAACTCCAATTAAAACCCAATTAAAATAAAATTACAATTAAAATTCTCAGTCCTGGCCGGAAAGCTCAAAGAGCCAGGTCTTCAGGTCCCGGCGGAATGAACGAAGGTCAGGGGCAGTCCTGAGCTCTACGGGCAAATACGCATACCTTCTATAAATACTTGACTCCTGGAAGATCCATGGACAAGTATCTTCCAGGAGTCAAGTATTTATAGTATCTATACACGTAGGCTTTTTGGTGATGATTTTAGAGGTAACTTCCTGATTCGTTTTTTCTTTTATGAAGCTGTGTGTGAGAGAGAGTGACTGGCAGCACTAAAACTCAAAGTCTCCCAACTCTTGACACACAAAGGGATAGATCCCTAATCCTCCCCTCTTGTTCAACATCTACATGAAGCCGCTGGGTGAGCTCATTCGTGGTTTCGGGGTGGGGTATCATCAGTATGCTGATGATACCCAGCTCTTTCTTTCCACCCCGAACCAACCCAGTGATGCCCTCGACGTGATGTCCCGTTGCCTAGAGGCGGTCCGGGTTTGGATGGGGAGAAACAGGCTTCGACTCAATCCCGCCAAGACTGAGTGGCTGTGCATACCGGCATCTCGGGAGAACCAGCTTTGTCCATCGCTAACTATGGGGGGGGTGAGGTGTTACCCCCCGTTGATAGGGCTCGAAACCTGGGCATCCTCCTGGATTCACGGCTCAGTTTGGAAGATCATATAGGAGCCGTGACCAGGGGGGCTTTTGCCCAGGTTCGTCTGGTGCGCCAGTTGCGGCCCTATCTGGACCGAGATGCCCTACGCACAGTCACTCATGCGCTCATGACCTCCCGGTCAGACTACTGCAACGCTCTCTACATGGGACTGCCCTTGAGGACCACTCGGAGGCTTCAGCTGGTGCAAAATGCAGCCGCGCGAGTTGTGATGGGAGTCTCCCGATACTCCCATGTAACGCCTCTTCTCCGCGAGCTGCATTGGCTTCCGGTTGCCCTCTGGGTGAGATTCAAGGTGCTGGTGATGACCTATAAAGCCCTAAATGGCATGGGCCTGGATTATCTTAGGGAGCACCTGCTGCCAGCATCAACTTCCCATCGTCCTGTGCGCTCCCATAGGGAGGGCCTCCTTGGGGTGCCGCCGGTCAGGGAGTGCCGGCGGGTGATCCCCAGAGGGAGGGCGTTCTCTGTGGGCACGCCTACCCTATGGAATGATCTGCCTGTGGAACTCTGGACCGCCCCCGACCTTCGTTCGTTTCGCCGGGACCTGAAAACCTGGTTCTTTTTTTTATTGAAAAGTTTTATAAAAGGTTACAATATTATCCCCTTCCCAACCCCCCCTAAACCCCCCTCCCCCACTTCCCAAAGCTGATTACAGGGTTACAAATATATAGTAATCATAATCTAACTAACATTAATCAACTATATAAAAAAACCAAATACATAATACACTTTAACCCGCCTTTAACATAATTACCAACACTCTAAAATACCCAACTTCTAGAAAAAATTTAAATTATAATAATAACAATCTAAAATTTACTCATAAGCTAAATGAAACTTTTTAGTCCCATATTTTTTCTGAATATAATCTATCCATCTTCTCCAAACCGAAATGTATCTCTCTTGTGAATGATCTTTCAAGTAAGCAGAAATCTTAGCCGTTTCTGCTAGATTTGACACTTTAAGCGTCCACTCCTCTATAGTAGGCAGACAATCCTTCTTCCAATATTGCCCTACCAATAACCTCGCAGCTGTTATCAAATTCAACATCAAATTAATTTCTTTAGTGTCACAGTCTGTAATAACACCCAATAAAAGTAATTGTGGAGTAAACTTTATCTTTCTCTTAAAAATCTTTTGAATGTTCCACCAAATTTTAATCCAAAAAGCTTTTGTATTTCTACAAGTCCACCAAATATGAAAATAAGTTAGCATCCAAACTACCACATCTCCAACATTTGGGCTGTAAATTGGAATACATACAAGACAGCTTTTTAGGATCCAAATGCCATCTATAATACATTTTATAAAAATTTTCTCTTAAGTTCTGGGCTTGAGTAAATTTTACATTTCTGACCCAAATTACCTCCCACACATCCAATGGAATCGGTTCTTGAATAGTTTGAGCCCACTTTACCATGCAATCTGGTTCTTTGATCTATCTGGCCTGGACTGAGGGGTTTTAAGTTTTTAAACTTCGTTTTAATTTGTTGGGCTATTAATTAATTTAATTCATTTTAATTCTATTTCTATTTCAACTTTTATATTGTCTTTTAAATTTTGCCCTGTAAACCGCCCTGAGTCCTTCGGGAATAGGGCGGTATATAAAACTAATTAAATAAACAAATAACCATTCTTTCTGAGTTCAGCCCTGTATTAAGCACATTAAGCAAACATTCAACAGCCTTTGGAAGAAGGACAGTATAGCTATTTGCTCTTTGACTGAGACAAAAAAAGATAGACCTGTTAGAGAAGAAAACCTTTCCCCTAGAAAACAGTTATTTAGTCAGCGACTACTAGGCAAACTTATAAAAGCCCAAGAGGAGACGGTACTTGCTGACTCTTGAAGAAAGTTTAATCATGTTTGGAACCTGGCTCTTTACCCAACCATCACTTTTTTGCGAAACTATCATCATTTTTTTTAAAAACTCCTTCTTAGAAAACAGTACTTTTATTTTGTTATCTATAAACCCTCCCCCTGTCCCTCTAGTCAAAAGATCAAGCTTTGCCCTCCCAGAAATGCCAAGGTTAAGTACAGTTTCAAATCTGGCTCAAATGGTCCAGATTTCACCCCATGCCATCTGGTAGGAAGGAGCCTAATGCTGGCAAATTTATTTTTATTTATTTATTTATTTTATTACATTTATATACCGCCCTTTCCCGAAGGACTCAGGGCAGTTTACAGGGTAATTAAAAACCAAGATACAAAAGTTAAAAACAAGTTTAAAAAAAATTATATTTGTCCCTGTATAAATAAAACCCCAGTTAAAATAAGATTAATTCTCAGCCTGGGCCAGAGAGCTCGAAGAGCCAGGTCTTCAGGTCCCGGCGGAATGAACGGAGGTCGGGGGCAGTCCTCAGCTCCACTGGCAGCTGGTTCCAAAGGGCAGGCGCCCCCACTGAGAAGGCCCTATCCCTGGGTGTCGTCCGCCGGCAATCTCTTACCGGTGGCACCCTGAGAAGACCCTCCCTGTGGGAGCGCACTGGACGAAGGGAACTTGATGCCGGCAGCAGGTGCTCCCTCAGATATCCCGGACCCAAGGCATTTAGGGCTTTATAGGTCATCACCAGCACCTTGAAAATTTATAGTCTAATCAAGATTACAGACTACAAATCTAGATGGTAGGATAAAAAAAAGTGCATTTTGCAGTGAGCTGTGGTTGTGCAACCACCACAATCGCATGGATTTGCCCCAAGAAGAGATTCTGCTTGTTCTGACTATTTAACAGGCCTCCATCTTATGAGAATATGTACTTGTTAATTTCATCGGCATCTTTACGGGCTTTTCTGTCTACCCTTGGAATGAAGGACGAAGAATTGAGGACTAAAGCCCTTGTTTCTTCTTCCTTTTCCTGGTGGAAAAAGCTTGAGGGCCATGCTGAAACATGTTGGCACGCAAATACAGCTTGTTGTGCACTTTCTGATGTGATGTCCTTGTCCAGAGAACAGATAAAAGATTCCAGCTTCCAGGGGAAAATTTAGCTGAAGCGTTTTCATAATCAGGATCAAAGGTTGGATCCAGCTTGTACTGCAACCAGTGTTTGAGTTGAAAATAATTATGCTCCCACATCACTGATTTTGGCTCCAAAGAAATTGTCAGCTAAATCAAAGCTCGCACTTGCTAAGAGAACAAACGGTCTTATCACCATTCCAGTTTTTCACAAACGTCTATAAAAAAAGAGGGATTTTTGTTTCTGTACGTTGCTATAAATTCTCCATGGCTCTAACTTAGCTCTCATTCATACGCATGCTAGCATTGATAATGATAATGTCCCATAAGAATAAACCAAGGCTATCCAACCGGTCATTTTGACTGATTAATTATATGTCATTGATTGTTTGATTATGTGTCATTGAGTTTTGGGGTGTTTTTTTTTTACTCCTGATGACTACATAAGATAAATTTTCTCCATAAAAATGTTGAATAGTTAAATGATACAGATGCAGGTATGAATCTGATGAGTTGTAAGAGATTTCTTAACTCTGAGCAATCAGATTGACCTTTACTATTTGTAAAAGCTGCTTCGTTGCTGTAGCTTATGTTAGTCTTGGCTATAAGCACTGCTCCTTGAATCATGCTTGGAAATCCTGCCATCTTGTAGCTTAACTCACAATCATTACAGTCTGCATTTTCTCAAATTTCAAAAAACATCTGAAAAGATTCTTGAGGAAAAGATCCTGCCACGTCTCAAATCTGTACAATCCTTAGAGTTTACAATCATTCAGATCTGTTTAGTTTCATCAAGATGGCTGGCTCATCTGAACACTCTTGTCTTGTCACCTACCTGCCACAGGAATGTTCATTCTAGTAGGAGCGGAAAAGAAAAATATTTATGATAGTCCTCCAATATGTTTGCCGCATTTACTTAAGATAGCTGTGTTTGGAAGGCAAATTTGTTCACACCAGAAATGTCTGCGGCTCATGGAGATTTTTTTTTAAAATTGAACAGGTGTTTACCCTGCTCCAGGAACCCTAAAATGAAACCCCAGAGTGCTATCAAAAGTCCCAGAGACATTTACAAGCAAGCAAGTTCTAGACTTTTCATCTTCCAAAGAGGCTAGTTAGACAATTGCACACATATGTACACATATACAAAAGCATTCTATATTCAGTTCCTCTATCCCAAAGAAAGCAATCTGGTGCCCGCCACAAGTTTTGTTGGGCTGCAGCTACAGACCTTTCACTAGCAATACTGAAATAAAACAGTTCACAGGGTCTAAAGCATCCAGAAGATACCGTTCTCTAATTATGCTGCAACTAATCCAATGGCTTCAAACGGGAAAGATGGTGCATCCTCCAGATATGCCGGGAAGAAAACAGGAAATTATGGAAATTGAAGACACTGTCTTGAGCATAGTAGCTTGGGTGGAGATGGTGTGGAATTGTCTTAAAAGAATTAAATTCCCCAATCACAACAACCATTTTTCTTATTCTCTGTCAAGTTTAGGATAGATAGAGGTTAAGGCGTCAGGCTAGAAACCAGGAGACTGTGAGTTCTAGTCCCATCTTGGGCGCAAAGCTATCTGGGTGGTACGGAACCAGTCCCCCTGTCTCAGCCCTTTTGGAATATCTTGCCAAGAAAACTGCAGGGAATTTGTCCAGCCGGTCTCCAAGAATCAGAGTGATTAAATGGAGGGGGGAAAAATCTGTCAAAAAACAGGCTTTTCCCCCCACAGCATGCAAAGGAAAATGCAAATGAAATTAATCAAGGCCGCCAATCTTTTTATCAAATGAAAAGAAAAAAGGAGGCAGAAAAATTGCACAGCATGAAATACAAAACTGATATCAAAGCCTTCCTCTGTGTCATATTTAAAATGTATAATGTTCTGTGTTAGCTGTTATATTCCACTTCTGCGTGAAATTCCTGAACAGGTCAGCTACAAGGAAAATCTTCAATGAAACAGAATGTCAAAAGAACAGGCAAACCCCAAAACCCATTAAGATTGACAGGCTTACCCAAAGCTGTAAAGCAATCTTAAATCTTCAACTACCAGTACAGCTAACGGAAAGACCTCACTGACAACGCACCAGAAAGAACTGCAGTCCTAACAAATGCTGTGTGTGTCACAAGTGTTCACAGTGGGATGTGAACTTTGAACGTAGAGTTCTGTGGCTGAGCTATTATCAGATAAACAAAATGATAATATTACCCAGAAGTTTTAAGAATTTCCAGAATTAAAGACATGGGTTAACCAAATTTTTTTTAAAAAACATTTGTGTGTGTGTGTGTGTGTGTGTGTGTGTGTGTATGTATCCTTCTATATAGATTTAAAATTTGTTCTGCAATCATTCATCTAAACTTTGAAATATTGCAGTTAGATGATCAGAACCTACTGCTGACTTTTAAGCTTTTTCACCTGAGTTTCCATTGATCAATTGGTTAAGGCACCAGACTAGACACAAAGAGATTGTGAGTTCTAGTCTTGTATTAGGCATGAAAAGCTGCTGGGTGACTTTGGGCCAATCACTCTCTCTCAGCCTAACCCACTTCACAGGGTTGTTGTTGCAGGGAAAACAGGAAAAGGAAGAATTATATTTGCCACACTGAGTTATTTATAAAAATAATATAGGCAGGATATAAATAAAATAAAAATAAATACCATAAGCTTAGTCAAATACCATAAGCTTAGTATTGCATGCCTTGCAATAATCCCCAAGCTTTCATTATTTATTTGACAGCCTTTGCAATTTTATTTTTTATAAAAAAATAAAAATAAATAAAATAAAAACCTGCCCAGGTCCCAAAATGGCAACACACAACACAGGAAATAAAAATTGCAAACACAAACACAAGGGAGGCAATAAAAAAGAATTCATACAATCAAAAAATGCCTATGACAGACAACTAGAATCATCAGCTACAGATGAAAGCTCATTGAAATAAGGCAGATTTAATTTGCTTTCAAAATGCAAAGGGTGTGGCGGATTGCACATATCATACCTCTTGTGGGGAGAGGGTTCCAAAGAGTTGGGGCTACCATAGGGAAGATCCATCCCCAGGTACCTCTGGTCATTTCTTTGACACCCTTGCTTTATTTTTACTTTTACGGAAGCAGGCTGAGCATCTCAGAATGCTTGACATCTGTGTAAGGCACAAAGAACCAGAACTATACCATGAATAGGCCAAAGCAGCTTCTTTATTGTTGATTGCTTATTTTACAAGAATCTTACCAGACTGACTGCATTTCCTGAGAAACCATGGCTTCACTAGCGTGGCCTACATCATTTCTTCCCACAGAGCAAACCTCTTTACTCACCCCTCTTCTTCAGCTGGTGATTTCACTACATATTGAATGGGCTCTGGGACAATACCCGGTGCACTGCAGAAGGTGGAAACAGGGTCCATAATAAGACTCTGCTTGCTGGTTTTGTGGACTTGATGTTGTGAGCTGGCAGTTGAGCTCTTCTACCAAGAGACAGTAGCCATCTATGCAGAAATCACCACATAATTTAGTGTTCCCACCTTGTGCTTTTTTCTTCCTTGGACAACTCTGCATAGGAACCTGACAGATGTATGCCAAAACAGGACTTGAATTTGTTGGTCCAATGTTTTATTTTTTTTCTATCGTACATTTTATCCCATCTTTACTCCAAGATGGAACCCACCTGGATCTCTCTGGTGGCATGTCCCTGATATGACCTTAACCTATTTAGCTTGATCACACATACACTCTGCTAGAGAGAAGTTCTCTGAAGATGGGCTCCAACACAAGTCCAAAAGCTCGGAAGATAAAACCTCTAGTCTCGGTGACTGACGCAGATTGAACCCTAGCTTGGTCATGCTTTAACTTCACATTCTTTGAGACATTTGTTACATGTGTTTGGGAGGATTACCTGTCAAAGCCCAATAACATCATCATCATCATCGCATTTTTACAAAAAACTTTCCAACATTACTAAACAGACCAAAGGCACCACTGTTACAAGCTTCTGTATAAACAATGACAAATACAGTTCACTAGCTATATCCATGTCTTATAGATTAAAAGAAAAAAAATGACAACTAATTCAGACACCAAAAATTAAATGAGGACAGAAATAATTACTTTCCCTGATCGATAGACATTCCTCCATTATGAGATGCTCACTTTTTTTCTCCTTTTTTGTCTTGGAAATCTGTTTCAAGCTTAAAAGTGTTTGCATCTGTGTGCATATAAAGGTGAAACTCGGAAAATTAGAATATCGTGCAAAAGTTCATTTATTTCAGTAATGCAACTTAAAAGGGGAAACTAATACATGAGATAGACTCATTACATGCAAAGCAAGATAGTTCAAGCCGTGATTTGTCATAATTGTGATGATTATGGCATACAGCTCATGATAATCCCAAATCCACAATCTCATAAAATTAGAATATTGTGAAAAGGTGGGATATTCTAGGCTCAGAGTGTCCCACTCTAATCAGCTAATTAAGCCATAACGCCTGCAAAGGGTTCCTGAGCCTTTAAATGGTCTCTCAGTCTGGTTCAGTAGGAATCACAATCATGGGGAAGACTGCTGACCTGACAGTTGTGCAGAAAACCACCATTGACACCCTCCATAAGGAGGGAAAGCCTCAAAAGGTAATTGCAAAAGAAGTTGGATGTTCCCAAAGTGCTGTATCAAAGCACATGAATAGAAAGTTATGTGGAAGGGGAAAGTGTGGAAGAAAAAGGTGCACAAGCAGCAGGGATGACCGCAGCCTGGAGAGGATTGTCAGGAAAAGGCCATTCAAAAGTGTTGGGGACTTTCACAAGGAGTGGACTGAGGCTGGAGTCAGTGCATCAAGAGCCACCACACACAGACGGATCCTGGACATGGACTTCAAATGTCATATTTGGGGGCAATTAAGCTGACTTTGTAATAATGCCACTTGGGCGGGGTGTGAAAGCCCTAATAAGCAGGCATATACATAGAATGAAGGCTACTGCTAAGCTTGTAAGCCGCCCTGAGTCTTCGGAGAAGGGCGGGATATAAATGGAATTAAAATAAATAAAATAAATATTCCTCTTGTCAAGCCGCTCCTGAACAACAAACAACGTCAGAAGCATCTTACCTGGGCTAAAGAAAAACAGACCTGGTCTGTTGCTCAGTGGTCCAAAGTCCTCTTTTCTGATGAGAGCAACCCAGAGTCTGGAGGAAGAATGGAGAGGCACACACTGCAAGATGTTTGAAGTCCAGTGTGAAGTTTCCACAGTCTGTGTTGATTTGGGGAGCCATGTCATCTGCTGGTGTTGGTCTGTGTTGATTTGGGGAGCCATGTCATCTGCTGGTGTTGGTCCACTATGCTTCATTAAGTCCAGGGTCAATGCAGCCGTCTACCAGGAGATTTTGGAGCACTTCATGCTTCCTTCCGCAGACGAGCTTTATGGGGATGCTGACTTCATTTTCCAGCAGGACTTGGCACCTGCCCACACTGCCAGAAGCACCAAAACCTGGTTCAATGACCGTGGGATTACTGTGCTTGATTGGCCAGCAAACTTGCCTGACCTGAACCCCACAGAGAATCTATGGGGCATTGCCAAGAGAAAGATGAGAGACATGAGACCGAACAATGCAGAAAAGCTGAAGGCCGCTATTGAAGCATCCTGGTCTTCCATAACACTTCAGCAGTGCCACAGGCTGATAGCTTCCATGCCATGCCGCATTGAGGCAGTAACTGCTGCAAAAGGACCCCAAACCAAGTACTGAGTACATATGCATGCTTATACTTTTCAGAGGTCCGATATTGTTCTATGTACACTCCTTGTTTTATTGATTGCATGTAATATTCTAATTTTCTGAGATTGTGGATTTGGGGTTTTCATGAGCTGTAATACGCCATAATCATCACAATTATGACAAATCACGGCTTGAACTATCTTGCTTGGCATATAATGAGTCTATCTCATATATTAGTTTCCCCTTTTAAGTTGCATCATTGAAATAAATGAACTTTTGCAAGATATTCTAATTTTTCGAGTTTCACTTGTATTTTTTTTATTGAAAAGTTTTAAAGTACAGTTTTCCTTTAAAAAGCCCCCCTTCCCCCTCCCCCCTCCCCCCCTCCCTCCTCCCCCCCTCCCCCCCTCCTCCC
The DNA here is from genome assembly GCF_947247035.1 of Vipera ursinii. Lineage (NCBI taxonomy): Eukaryota > Metazoa > Chordata > Lepidosauria > Squamata > Viperidae > Vipera > Vipera ursinii. Next base: position 202,748,844 of record NC_139513.1, read on the forward strand.
CCCCCCGACTTCCCAGAGCTAAATACAAGGTATATATATATAAAAAAAGCAATCATAAACAACCATATACTAACAACTATAAATTCTAAAATCCATCACTCTCTAACTGAGTTTCACTTGTATTTTATGTAGAAAGCCAATCCATAGAGTTAGCATAAACAAGTGGGCATGCTTGTCCTGCACTGAACATTTTAAGAGTTTGCTGAAGTATATGTGCCTTGTATGTATGTAGGTCTGCTTCATTTTTTTCCTTGTGTTTACTTCTCTTGATAAAAATCTTCTGCAGTTGTATATCAATATTCTTTGACCAAATGTTCTTTGACCAAATATTATGATCATAATCATAATAGTAAAGTTCGAAGGGACCTTGGAGGTCATCTAGTCCAACCCCCTGCTCAGGCAGGAAACCCTATACCATTTCAGACAAATGGCTGTCCAGTCTCTTCTTAAAAACTTCCAGTGATGGAGCATTCACAGCTTCTGGAGGCAGTTTGTTCCACTGGTTAACTGTTCTAACTGTCTGGAAGTTTCTCCTTAGTTCTAGGTTGCTTCTCTCCTTGATTAGTTTCCAGATCTAACATTCTAAGTAACATTCACCCACCAAAAGTCTTTGAGAGAAAAACACGTTTGGATGGTTCCAGTGTCTTGTCTTGATCCATGATATTTGGATAATAGAGAACAGAAATGCAAGGCTAAGCGTATTTTGACAAGTAAGGCGTCAAATTGGAAATTATTCACTAGTAAGATAGTTCTGAAAAATAGTCTGGATTCCTTCATCCATGTGCAAGAATGTTCTTTCTAGGCCAGACATGTCAAACACAAGGCCCGGGGGCCGGATCCGGCCCACGAAGTGGTTTCATGTGGCCCGTGAAGCCATCCTGGAAACAGTGAGGGAACGGCCTCCACTGCCTTGGCCCTGGCCCAGAGACCCTCCTTCTGCCAGAGACCCTCAGATCTGTCCCACTCCTGCCCAGGCCCCCATAGGCACCCTTGATGCAAACGATGTAGAGCTGGCCACGCCCACCCAGTAGGCCATACATACTCTAGCCATGCCCACCCAGTAGGCCACGCCCATCCAAGCCACACCCACCTGGCCCCCTGAGGGCAACCGCAATGCTGATGCGGCCCTCAATGAAATTGAGTTTGACACCCCTGTTCTAGGCCATGTCCCACTCGTACAGATCAAACCCAAAGAGCTGTAGACAGCAAGCTTTACAGGATCAGATACAGGAAAATGAGGACACAGGAAGTACATCCAAAGACAAATATCCAGCCCGGAATTATCAACACAGATTGACAAATTCTCTAAGATTTCTGAGAGGAGGTCTTTTCACCCAGCAATATCTGGAGCAACTAGGAACTGAATTTGAAATATTCTAGATGCAAAAACATCAGTCCTGTTACCAAGATATGCCAGCTCTGGTATATAGTATTATGGGTGTAATCCAGAACATGCCAAAATGCTGTGCTGTATCTTTCAAAACAAACACTCTTAGGAAAGACAAACACATGGTAATTAAAGAAATTATTTTGATTCTCAGCTAGAAGTAGGGTTCTGTGGCTCTTGAATTCCTGCCATCCAATTAGATAGATCCAAATCTAACCCTGATTGAAACTTCTAATATATGTTGTAATTTTGCGCCTTAATAGTTTGACATACCCTTTCTGAAACTGAGAAAAATGAGCAAATCTGAAAGGGTATAAACTAGGTTTAGATATCTATCAATCTCAGCCCTTAATTGGATTATGAGCTCACCAGACTGGAGAACATTCAGCTAGACAAGCAGGCAGCATTTCCACTTTTAGCCACACACTATCATAAAATATCCAGATGCTTTTATATATTTTATAAAAAAAAACCTGAACTTTCAAATTCCAAACGTTTACCAATGAAAATGAGAGATCAACATTTGCCTCAAAGAAGACATCTTATATTCAAAGAAGTAGTTTTTAAGATGTGGGCAAAGGTGGGGGTGGTTTTTTCCCCCCAATTTTTTTACTGCCAGTCCTGTTTTCTACATACAAAATGAGGAAAAGGGAAATTTCCTCTAGCTGAATCTTTTATATTATGTGTGTCTGACATGATCTCTTACTTCATTATAAGGCCAGAAAATGTTAATCTTCCCCATTAATAGGTTCTACCCATTTCCCCAACCCCACCCCCCCACCCTATCGAAGGAATTTTGATTCACAGACTTGGGAAAGGAAAGGATTTTGGGCAGCATCTGATTCAACTCCGCCTTCCCCACATAGAAATCTACTGCAACAAGTTCCAAATTTGAGCTGTTTTTCTATTATGAGAAAGGAAAAGTATAAATCAAAGAGATGCAAATATCCTATAAAGATCTGTATATAAATATAGGTTGTCTAAATTGGTCACCATCTTATGTTTAGAAAGAAATTCACTAAAAAGGGGATAGCATGTTTGATAGCATGTTTGAGAAAGTCACGTTGATGGTTATTCAGTAGGAAACAAAACAAAACAAATATTAAAAATGCTGGGGCAAACTTTTAAAAACATGCATGATGGTATCAAGAAGATTGCCATATCACAGGTAAAAGTAAAGGTAAAGGTTCCCCCGCACATGCGTGCTAGTCGTTTCCGACTCTAGGGGCCGGTGCTCATCTCCGTTTCAAAGCCGAAGAGCCAGTGCTTGTCCGAGGACGTCTCCGAGGTCATGTGGCCGGCATGACTAGATGCCAAAGGCGCACGGAACGCTGTTACCTTCTCACCGTAGTGGTCCCTATTTTTCTACTTGCATTTTTATGTGCTTTCGAACTGCTAGGTGGGCAGAAGCTGGGACGAGTAACAGGCGCTCACTCTGCTACGTGGCACTCGGGATTCAACCCGCCAAACTGCCGACCATCTGATCGACAAGCTCAGCGTCCTAACCCACTGAGCTACCGCGTCCCTTGCCATATCGCAACCTTACAATAAAAGCATCTTTCAGCCAGGATGCATGGTAGAGCAGAATCCCTTTACATCTGTCTTCAAAAAAAATTTGGTTAATACATTTTTCAAAATAATATTTACAGAAAAGGCAAATTGGGGCAGAAGCATTTCTCATAATGAATTACGGTAAGATCTCATTTCTTTTTGGCACAATATAGTACTGACACAGCCTTATCTACTCACATGCAGTGAGGCTTGTTTCTCGAGATATAAGGCTGGAGCACAAACATGTACTCTAACTCTATACTATAATAACAGATATTCCCTTTGGGGAATATCCGATCAAAGTTTCAACTTTACATTCTGGGCCTTTATGAGAATTGGCCTTTTGGGAACAGCTGCTATAAATATTGTGCCCTCTGATGTAAATCTCTCAAAGTGTTTTCTAAACATTCTACAACAGCTGGTCAGATTTTTTCTCTCAAAGAGTCTTTAAAAAGAGATAAAACGATGAAGAATCATGTTTCATTGCAGAAGGTAATTTTAAACAGTTCCTTCGACACAAGATCCTTCAACAACCCTGAGTTGGTTAAATATTTTTAACATCAGCAGCAACATTCTATATAACACCCTTTTCCATCAACAGTTTGTATATTTAGAATAGAATAGAATAGAATAGAATAGAATAGAATAGAATAGAGCAGAGCAGAGCAGAGCAGAGCAGAGCAGAGCAGAGCAGAGCAGAGCAGAGCAGAGCAGAGCAGAGCAGAGCAGAACAGAACAGAACAGAACAGAACAGAACAGAACAGAACAGAATAGAATAGAATAGAATAGAATAGAATAGGAGAGGAGAAGAGAGGAGAAGAGAGGAGAAGAGAGGAGAAGAGAGGAGAAGAGAAGAGAAGAGAAGAGAAGAGAAGAGAAGAGAAGAGAAGAGAAGAGAAGAGAAGAGAAGAGGCTTTATTGGCCAAGTGTGGTTGGACACACAAGGAATTTGTTTCTGGTGCATAAGCTCTCAGTGTACATACAAGTAATAGTGATAATCATGACCATATACAACATGAAAATAATTCATCATAAATCGTGAAATACAACACTTCATCATAAATCATAAGATGCAACACTTAGTGATAGTCACAGAGTTCTAGCTAAGCAAACAACATAAATCATACTAGGGTACAAAAAAAACCTATAAATTGTAGAATGCAAGCAGCAAAGTTGTAGTCGTAAGAAGATAATGATACGTAATAGGAAAGATGAGGAGTATCATAGTAATGCATCTTTACTAATATTTTGACAGTGTTGTAGGAATTAGTTGTTAAGCAGAGTGATGGCTTGGGAAAAAACCTGTCCTTATGTCTAGTCGTTCTGGGATGCAATGCCCTATAGCGTCGTCTTGACAGAAGAAGTTGAAATAGTTTATGCCCAGGATGTGAGGGGTCTGTAGATATTTTCACAGCCTTCTTTCTTGCTTGTGCAATATACAAATCCTCAATGGAAGGCAGTTTTATACTATAAAACAGGGGTGTCAAACTGCCTGCCCGCAAGTCGGTTGCATCATACAGAGGCCGCACCAACACCAACTTCAGCAATGCAAAAAAATTCACAATACATCGTGACACGTCACGTGATGTGGCAAGTTTGACACCCATGCTATAAAATGACACACAGAGACACCTTGAAACCCAACATGAAAAGATGGGGCAGTTGGATGGGAGTGTGGCTCTGTTCTTAATGGCTAATTTTGAGTTTTGTGCCATAAAATAGAGGTGTAATCTAGGGCAGGAGTCCCCAACCCCCAGTCCATAGACCGGTACAGGGCCACGGCATGCCAGCAACTGATCTACACAAACAAGCAAAGCCCCATCCGTGGGATGCAGGCATCACAAAAAACCACACACTCTCCAGTCCATGGAAAAACCTTTCTCCACGGAGCCAGTCCCTGGTGTCCAAAAGGTTGGGGACCTCTGATTTAGGGCACTAAAGGAAGAAATAAAAATCTGTCCTGTAACTTGGAGGATTATCCTGGACCCCAGAGGTTAGGTCCCTGGTTACATTTTTTTATTACCTTCCATACTGAGTTAATAAATAGTTATTTGCCTCAGGGGAAATTAAACACTGCAGTACACACAATATGCTCTAGGGATATATAGAGGTTAAAGGGCAACATCTACATTAAGAAGAATCCTGCAGGGAGTACAGAGATCCATTGCAACCTATCAGCTCATTCGTCTTTAAGTCTCAAATATGCAAACCCTTCCTTCACGCATTGAGACATATATCCTGTTTGACAACACTGATCAAATATATAAACAGATCAAGAAAAGGCTAAGGAAAGAGGCTTTGAAGAATGTGAGTCATCACAATGGACTTCTATACGGAAATACTGCAATATCCACAACTGCCTGGCTCATGGATGAACTGTGTATCTACACAGAGGTCTAGGCTTCAGCCCAAAATTTTATAACTCTGAGTTATTTGGAGGCCCTGCTCAGCAGCCTCCTAACTTGTCCTCTGCAAAGGAGAAATTATTTATTTATTAGATTTTTATCCTGCCTTTATTACTGTATAAGTAACTCAAGGTGATGAACACATCCTTCTTCCTCCTACTTTCCCCACAGCACCAACCCTGTGAGGTGAGTTGGGCTGAGAGAGAGTGACTGGCCCAAAGTCATCCAGCCAGGTTCCATGCCTAAGAACTATAATTCACAGTCTCCCAGTTTCAAGGCCAGCACCTTAACCACTACACCAAACTGGCTCTCATTATTAGAAGGGAAATTGTATGACATTTCCAGTGTCATTTCTTCATCCTCCATCTTTGGCCTTCAAAAGTTGAATCAATTGCCTACACCTTCTCCACTGATCCTTCTATTCAACATGGAGCAAGCACTTATTTATATTCTTACTAACCAACCTGTGGTATTCTTATACTCTGAACAGATAAATCAATGGTAATCTCCAGGAGACTGGCTTTTATTCAAGTACTATTGCAATTCAACATGCAATCTTACTGCTATGTTGCAGCAATGGGACTGCTACTGTAAAATGTTTTAACCATTTTAGTTCAGTTCTTAGGATAATGTACATTATGTACTCCCTGACCATAAATGCAAACATGTTATTCTCTTAAGTATCACATAATGCCAATATGTGAGCAATATTTTTGCATTTCTTGTACTATAAATGTAAACCCAACATTGTCTAGAAAACAGTTACAATATCTTTCTTGTTCTAGCCCTGCATTGTCCTGCCTTCAAACAGCAGAAGGCAGGATGGAAAGTAGTTTCCAAGGTTTAATTAATTAGATTAATTTGATTGCATCATTTATATTGAAACACAGGTTCTATTTTAAGGGACAAAAGAAATGCAAAATTATTGGCAATAATTTTACATACGGAAAATAAACGTTCCAACTTGATGGGTAGATTATAATTTGCCATAGATTCATAACTTTCCCAATTAATCCTCTAAAACTTGGGGCTTATTTATCAGTTCAGCCTGCTACAGCTGCGAAAATTCTCTGAGTTCATGGAAGGCACTAAATCAGGTACTAGTTATGATTTTTTTAAAAATTTCTACTGCACTACTCTGTTTGCTAGAAGAGAAAGCCAGAGCTTGATTTAAAGAGAACTCTGAACCTTATGGTCAGCAAATGCTGACTAAAGTTTGTTTTTCCACAAGAATGTTCCTGAAAACTAGCTCAAGCCCATCACATCTAGAAAAGGACTCTCTCCACATATACAGTCACCTTATCGTTCAAATCACATTAACAATCAGAGTCAACAATGTGAAGGAAAAAACGGTGTCCTTCACTCAATTAATTTAAGAATGATTAATAAAAGAACTGGCCCAATAAATATGAAGTTTCTAAGAGCTCTCTCTCTCTCTCTCTTTCCACATTACACAGACTCACGTGCTTTCATCAAATATGAGCAATGCAAAAAAAATGCAAAAGCAGCAAACTTTTCCCTTTGTCTGTCAGACGTTGCCAAACAGAAAATATCCAAGTATCTCTTATCTAACAGACAACTGCTTTGTCTCTTGAATGTCATTAAAAGATTATTTTGAAGCAATTATTTGCGTCAGCACTATTCTAAAGATAATTATATACAGGGTATTCACTACAACTCATATGATGGGCTTTATTCCTTCAGTAAAGCATACTAGATTGAAAGATGCCATCACATTTCTAAACACAACTTGTATCTTCTCCTTGATTTTCTAGGCAGGATTCTGCAGACAAAATATTCTCGTATGATTGATTGCCAAGGTACAAGGTATATGTTTTGTACAGTCAACAGAAACCCTTTTAAGAATGAAGCTCAGACTGTATAGCTTCAACATCTGGTCATGCCAAGCATGAGACAGCAAAGGAATGCAGGAATTGATTGAGATTTCCAGGGAACTTATGGAAATGCACACATGCAGGACATCAGCAGCTACTATAAATATATTTTCCTTCAAAAGTGGCCAAAAGTCTAAACCAGAATAATTTTAACAAAACCTAAAACATTTCAAGTCAGTCAAGTCAGAAGCTCCATCAAATATCTGATAGCACATACATTCTGAAGACAAAGCATATTCTCATTGGCTTATGGAATCCAAAAGATGAATAAATACCACTAAATCCCATTGCAGTGCATATTAATGAATTAATCCCACTTAAAACACGCATCTTGGAATATTTTAAATAGTTCCAACCAGTTCTACTTGCAACAGAGAGACGATACTCAGGGTGAGGAAAAGTTGTAAACCAATTTTTGGCTTTAAAAGATGGAATCCTGGACTGCAGTAAGTAAAAAAAATCATCATAATATTTAAGGGATTTTTAATTCTATGTATTTAATGCAAGCATAAAGGGGGTGGGGTGGTGGCTCAATAGTTAAGATGTTGGGCTTGTCAGCTGGAAAGTTGGCAGCCCATGTTTGAGACCCAAGCACCACATGACGGGGTAAGCTCCCGTCCTCTCCCCAGCTCCTGCCAACCTAGCAGTTCAAAAGCATGCAAATATGAGTAGATAGATACCACTTCGGTGGGAAGGTAACAGCGCACCGTGATGTCATGTTAGCCACATGACTATGGAAATGGCCTTAAAATCGAGATAAGTACCTCCCACTATAGTCAGCAACAACTACTGGAGTAAAATCTGCAGGGACTCTTTTACCTTTTACTTTTTAGTGCAAACATAAAAGATGTCTCATAAAAGCTAGAATGCTCCATTTGTCCTGGAAAGAAATGAAGATTTGCTATGTGTAATACATGCAAATGGAGAACACATGCAAGTGGAGAGTCAGAGAAGGTTAAGATTTAGGTTAATTAAAAAAAAAGTGAAGTCTCCAATGAAGAATGGTTTACAAAAATTCACTGAAAGTGTTTTGGTTGTTGTCAAATCAGAGTATGAAATAATTCAAAAAGGGGGAAATACAAGTTCCTAAGAACTCCAGCACATAATTTTACTGAATATGTGACTAAGATCTGATTTCACTTGCAGAAACCACGAATATGTACAACTTTTAAGCAAAACAAGGTGATATGTCAACCCATAATGAGCCATATAAATTGTTCATGTTGCTTTAGTTTGTTTTGAAAGCCTAGCCACTGGTTTACAAACTTTGATTTCTAGCTTAATTTATAATTAATTGGTCATTACTTTTTACAGTATTTCTATACTGCTAATTCAACATGAACCACTAATAGATTACAGATCAATAAAACGTATATTTCTGAAATTATAAGTAACACACACATATTAAACCATATCTTCATTATGTAAGATTCATGATTATGTTAATGAATCATACCAACTCTGGCTTCTTCAGCACACACAAGTTCCAACAACTTTGATTTAGGATGAGGTACAAACATTTTGATATAATCTTTATGGTTTATAGTTCGAGAGACAAATTTCCATAAGCGCCACTGCTTTTAGTAAAACTACTAGAGGTCATTTTCAAAGTTTATGGAATAGCCTTCAGCTAGTGACTAGCATTCTATCTTGTCTACCTACCTTGGTGTGAAGGAAGGCATACTGTCATATTCCACCCTAAACATCCTGTGATGAATTATGGAGTCTAATCTTGAAAGTGATGTGAAACTTGTGTATGTATTACCTTGTGGTTTTGCTATAACATACACAGGCATTTCTATGCCAGTTCCGGCGTATTTAGTTGTAAATATACAAAGCGTATAGGCACTTACTTAACAGCCTTGAGGAGAATTCACTAGCAATTATATGAATATTACTTCAACAAAAATTCCAAGAATATTGTATTGCCACAGATTTTTCAAATGACAAGTTTTTTTCAGCTTTATACACCTCTGTGAGGTGGATCAAAAAGTTTTACAGCTGACTGAGAATTTGAGCTAAAGTTCCATCACTGTTGTTATTGTTATTGTACTATTATTATTGTACTACTCACATTGTAAAGAATTATGAAGATGTCCTTGAAGAAAATACATAGCAACTGTTGGGAAAACGTGGATGCAGTCTAGGAAAAGAGGAAGGCAGGAGAAAGAAACTCAAGATTGCCCCATCTTGACTCTCTTCAGTATAAAAGGGGGGAGGAGAGAAACTCTTTCAGGCTTTCAGGATCATGTTATTATAACCTATATTAATAAAGTACAGTTTTAGTATTTCTTGTGATGTCCATTTCCTGTGTGGTTCACCTTGAAGAACTGACATATATTGAATATGACAAGCATCAAACAAAAAACTTGAAATTGTCAAAACGGAAATGAAACATCAAATTGGCTGTTTTAGAAATAGATAAATTTAAGTGGGCTGAAATGGTTCTATTTAAATCAGATGATCATATAATCCATCCATCCATCAATAACATTCAGGGTTTGGAATTCTTATGAAAGATTGTTTAACAAGAACACTGTTAAGCCTGTGCCTGGTTATAATCTAACAGATGACAGGATCTCATCTATTAAAATAAATGGCTATCCTGTGAATCAGGATCACTGTTAAGTGAGGTTTTGCACCCAGGGTAGATGTACTGGTGGAAAACAAGTGGAATTATATGGCAAATTCTAAGAAGGTGCTAAATACAGCAGCAAGAAAGAATATAAACTTGCTGAAAATGTTTTGAAGGCAAAAGTTGAAGAAAGGGTTGAACCAGGTTTTATACAATAATTTGAATTAATGTAGGTCCTAAGTTAATACAGTTTACAAAGAGTATTATCTTCCTTGTCAGCACTTGATTCAAGGAACACAAATGCAATCTCCATATGAGAATATCAGTGGAATCATATGAATTGCACAACAGGAAACAAAATATGAGAAAGTACAATCCAGTCATCCAGAATGCTTCCAAGTGTAGATTTAGGTGCTAGAGCATGATTTTTCGATGTCAAAAAAAAACATGTACCGGTAATTAAAAAGAGCAGGGACATCTGACCTCAAGGACATACAATCAGAATAGAAATTTGATGTAAGAAACTGATTCAATCTATTTAATTTATACAAAAGAAAAATTAAGGAGCTACATGAAGAGTTAAGAGATGTTTTGAAAAACAACAGCAGAAAAAAAAATTCAAAGAGAAAAGATCCAAGAACTTGTTGTCAAAGCCATCATGATATCCCTAGGAAGATAAAGATAAAGAATGAAAGCCTTGGAGGACAAAAGGATATTTAATGACTAAGTGATAACTTTCAACATTAAGCAAGAAATATCAAGGAGTGATATTTCAACTGAAAAGGTCAACACAGAGGAGAAAGCAATAACAACAACAGAAAGAAAGAGATCTTTTTAAGATCCAAAAAACGACTAGAAAATTCACAATTAAGGAATTACTATGTATATTCTGTATACAGTGTCTTCAATTCAGGCTTGACACCTGAAACTTTCCCAGACTAGTCCCTGCAGTCTTCTTGGTAGGATTTTGTGGTTTGCCACTGCCATTTTCCGAGGGCTGAAAGAGAATGACTGGCTCAAAGTCACACTCAGCTGATTTCATATCTAAGTTAAGACTAGAACTCGGATCTTCCCTGTCCTACTCCAGAATCATAATTATCAGACCAAACTTACTTTAAAGTAGGACTATTCAGATTTAATTATGGGGAAAAAATCTAATTGAGACAATGATCTAAAGGGAAAAATGATAGACTGTACAGAAATCATTTACAAAAAACGATAGCAACATTTTCAGAGAAAGAATATATATATTGAGGAACAGATTGCAATAGAAACAATAAGCAGCTTTTATAAGAAAGCACCACTGCAGCTGAAATAGCAAATGGATTGTTTAAAGTTGCAGAAGAGGCAGCTAAACTGTTAACAAATTTGGGGAAAGATGGCATGGCCCAATCAATGGAAAAATATATATTCTTTTACAGAAGAAAGGCAAGTACAAGTGACCAAACAATGGAGTCAAGCCTTCATGCAAGCAACATTTTCCTTAAGGTCTTAGATAAAACAATAGATCCACACACGGACAGAAAAAGATCAGATGAACAGTGATTACAAAAAAGGCAGAACATATCAGATTCATAGGATAATGGAAATAGCAAGATATGACGAGAGGTTTAATTTATTGACTACAATTATGTATCTACGGAGATTCTTCAGCAGAGCTGAAGAAGCTTTTCGGATGAGAAGCAAAACATCTTCAAAGAAAAACAAGAAAGTTCAGTTCCCTTTTGAAAAAGCACCTTTGCAATGCTATGCTTTTGACAGTGTATATGTCATGCCAGAGAGGGACGCGGTGGCTCAGTGGGTTAGGACGCTGAGCTTGTCGATCAGAAGGTCGGCAGTTTGGTGGGTCGAACCCCGAGTGCCGGTAACAGAGTGAGCGCCTGTTACTTGTCCCAGCTTCTGCCAACCTAGCAGTTCGAAAGCACGTAAAAATGCAAGTAGAAAAATAGGGACCACTACGGTGGGAAGGTAACAGCGTTCCGTGCGCCTTCGGCGTCTAGTCATGCCGGCCACATGACCATGGAGACGTCCTCGGACAAGCGCTGGCTCTTTGGCTTTGAAAGGAGATGAGCACCGGCCCCTAGAGTCGGAAACTACTAGCACGCATGTGCGGGGGAACCTTTACCTTTATATCATGCCATATACTTGTACATTCAGTCCCACATATTCATATATGATGAATATATTAAGGTTAATAGAAAAGCTACAACTATTCAAGAAACCTTCATAATGAGCAAGACGTAGTAATAAGAGTTTGGAAAAAGAGAGTGGTTCAAAATAGGTAAAGGAGTGAGATAAGGATAGATATCAATTCAATCTGTCACATTTATACCATGATTAAAAGCATTAACAGAAACACTAACAACTTGAGGTAGGTAAGCGTTTTGTTAGCCCAAAGTAAAGAAGTCTTAGAAGAACTCATTTTGAAAGTAGAAGTGGAAAACCAGGTTTCACATTAAACAGGAAAAAGAAAAAGGTGTGATTGATAGAAGATGGAAAATGATTTTGGTATTTTGGATAGACAGATAATGCACTGCAGAAGTAAGAGATTAATTCTATGGAGGAAGGGAATGGCAAACCTAGACAAGATCAGGAAGAATACTTCAGAGATCAAAATAGTTTTAACCTCGTGGTAAGGGTATTGAAAGCTGGGCACTGAGAAAGAGCTAGTGAAAGAAGATTAATGGATTTGGAGATGGATATTAAGAGTACCATGGGCTACTCTACTTAGTCCTGCGTCAAATAAAGACCTTTCCCTTGAAGTGACCATCAACAAGGAGAAAACTCACATTCTTTTGGCATATGGTGGAAGCAATAGCTTGATAATAAAAAGCAACCAAACTTGGCAAGTTTGCGAAAAGTAGAAAAAAGGGGACCATCTCAAATAAAGGAGGGTGAATGGTACCAAAAGACGCAGCGTTTCCTTGGGAAAGCTGAAGATATTACTAGAGCCAGGCTGAGTTAGTGATTGTCCATCACTAGAAGCGGAATCCAAATCAGGGGCCTCAAAGTAGTAGTCTTAATTAACAAGAATCATCAAGGTGACATTTTAATCCCAAATAAAAAGAAATTTCACTTAACCACATCCATTAAAATTGTCTTATATACATGTACCAAACTCTGATAATTTACAGTTCAAGCATGCACAATATCCCCAAACAATGGGTAAGAAGGTCAGAAGTAATAAAACAAAACATTGCAAGACCTTATTATGGTTTCATTTCTTTTTTTATTCTGCAAAGCTATTCTGTTTGGTCTTGCTTAGTACTGACTCAGAATGGGAAGGAAACACGGAGATTCACAGTATAGCCTGGAGCTGAACGGCAAAACTAACGATAATAATAGAAATAAAATAAATAGCCTACAATTACCCCCATCACCCCATTACAGTGCTTCTCTCAGTACCTAAGTTTTTCATGGAATTCTCACAAAGCTAGCTTCCCCCTCAGATTAAAGGGTGCAAGTCCCAGGCTGATGGCTTTTATAAAGCTGTCACACATATTACAAGGTTACTCTCGGTCATTCCTTGCTGACTTGGGAGTTGCTCTATGAGTTTTTCTCCTTTTTTTGCCTTGCCTCAGCAGCTCCAACTGGAGGCATCTTCCTAGAGAGCAGCTCCAGAAAAGAGATCACAAATCCCTGATTGAGGAGGTTTTGTCTCTCCCAAGCTTCATTCCAGGATGGGTTTGCAAAGATGCTATTAGATTCCTTTTCTGACCCGGGGGGCAACCATCCTTACACGTGGAGAAGGTGCGATGCCCAGAATGGCTACCACGGGGCTGGCTGGGAATGAAGAGATTTGTAGTCCAGCAACGTAGGGGAGGAACTGAGTCTTACTAGTTCAACTAGGGCGTGTAGGAAATAAGCTATGATCCTTGCAGTTCTACAGTAAGACATACTGAAAGCAGGACAAGAAGCAACGGATGGAAACTAGTCAAGGAGAGAAGCAACCTAGAACTAAGGAGAAACTTCCTGACAGTTAGAACAATTAACCAGTGGAACAACCTGCCTCCAGAGGTGGTGAATGCTCCAACACTGGAGGTTTTTAAGAAGGGACTGGACAGCCATTTGCCTGAAATGGTATAAGGTTTCCTGCCTGAGCAGGGGGTTGGACTAGATGACCTCCAAGGTCCCTTCCAACTTTATTATTATTATTATTATTATTATTATTATTATTATTAATAATAATAATAATAATAATAATAATAATAATAATTATTGTTGTTGTTGTTGTTATAATACATGGTTAAATAGGGATGGAATATATGTACGTTGTTTAAGAGAGAAAAAGAGAGAAAGAAAAGAGTGAGTGAGAAAGAAAGAAAGAAAGAGAAAGAGAGAGAGAGAACCTCGACGCCAGGCACTGCTTTGTCTACTTAAAAACAACAGATCTCTCCCCAAACCCGCCAGTCCAGCTCCCCTTCGCCCTTTCGTCTCTGCCCTCCTTTCTTCCTTTGCAAGCCAGCTCCTTCCGAGTTATCATCCCGTTCAATTAAGCCAGCCAGCCAGCCAGCCAGCCCGCAAACCATCTCTAAAAGCAGGGCTGCGCGCGTAAGGGACGTGCCGGCCAGGAGAAAACAACCCCGTTCCAGGACTGCTAAGAGTTTCCGCGGGGCAGAAAGCGCCCTCTGAGCATCCTCAGAAGTCCGCTCTCCTCGTCTCCCTCCTTCCTCAAGGGACCGGGAAGCGACCGGGAAGCCCCAAGCGAAAGCGGGTGCCTCAGCCGAACCAGGGCTTGGAGGTCGGTGCAGAATTGCGCGGGGTCGGAGCGAGAAACAGGGTTTCCCCCTCCCCCGGCGCGCACACACACACAGAGACACACACACACACACAGACACACACACACACACATTCCCCCGCCACCCTTCAGAAGCAGGACAAGCCGATCCCCGGGGCTTCGCTGCAATGGAAGCATCCCCCTCGAAGTGTCCCCCCACCCCTCTTTCGCGATCCCCCCCCATATCCCCCCTTTTCGCCCCCTTTACCTGCTCGCCAGTCGGATGGAGGCTGGGTCTTTAGACCCGCCTGGCGACCTCCGACAGCTTTCCGCCGCCAAATCGGGGTTGGGGGAAAGGGAAACGGGAGGCCCCGGCCACCTCCACTCCTTGCGCGCTCCCCCCACAACCGTGACTCCAGAAAAGCCGGAGACGGCGAGCCCGATGCGCCTTATATAGAACCCCGCCGGCTCTGCTCCGCGAGGTTATTATCGGTCAACTCCGCTTCTTCCCTTGGCCGCTCCAGCTGCTGTGGCTGCCGCTGGTCTGTTTATGTCTTTCCGTCAGTCACTGGGAGCGCGTGGAAGAGGAGCCCGCCTCTTAAAAGGGCGAGGTCCCGGGCCTGCTAGACAGCCTGGGCCCGGCGTCTCTCCGATTGCTTAATAGATTACCAGTCCCATCGCCTCGCGTAGCTTTCCACGGACCCTGCTTGCTGGCGGAGGGAGGGAGGGGGCGACAGGAAGCCCGGGTGTGCGATGAACAGCAATGCCGCAAGGTTGCATTTTTACCACGAGGCGCTGCCGGGAATGCTACTTTTTCTGACGCTAAGCGCTTGGAAAATTCTTTTTTTTTTAAAAAAAAGATTTTATTAGTTCTTTTTTCCTTACATACATATATTAGTTTTTCTTTTTTATTATTATTATTAAAGAGTTTTACAAAAACAAAATTTTACAATATATCCCCAAATCCCTCCCACCCCAAACCCACCCACTATAATACAGGATTATAGTTACAATAATCGTATTCTAAATAAAAATTATGCATAATATACAATTAACCAAATTCATCACTTGGAAAATTCTGATAACGCTGGAAAAGAACCCTGGAGAGAAAGAACGGAGAGGTCGCAACTTTTGCTGGTTTGGTTCTCCACAGGCTGGATTTCACTTGGTGCACAGTGAATGTTCTTTCTTTTAGCAGTTGACCAGTGATCAAAACATATTTTTTTTCTTTGCTTTTTTTCCAAACACACACACACACACACACACACACACACACACACACACACACACACCTACCTTGGAGAGATCTCAGATGGCAGGACATTTCCATACAGTATCTCTGCTGTCTCTACTCACAATTGACTACTGCAGTTTTCAAGTGATCTGCAAAGGTCTTCATTGCTGTTGGCCTCAGTTACAGGGAGTACGTTCATATCACCAGGAGCCAATGCCTGCTCCAACTGACTAATCAGAATAGAAATAGCATCATTCAATCATGGTCCTATTTCCTCAGCTGTCATGGTACCTAGACAACAAGAATCCCTTCTCCCCTGCTTCACACACAAACACCCTCATATTTACAAGGATACACAGTCATTGACTGATGGATGACATGCTTAGCAACCACATAGATATTCTCCTTGACCTTAAGTTGGTCTTGCAAGTCTTGGAATGGTGGGCACCTGCTGGGTGTCCTCGTCTCTTTTCTTCCACCTTTCCTAGCATTAGCACGTTCTCCAGAAAGCTAGGTCTTCACATAAGGTGTCCACAGTCAATGAACCTGGTCATTTGTGCACACCCACACTGGGTGTCTCATCCCGCCCCCCCCCCCCCCGTGTCCCCTCCATCAAAGTTGTTATGATAGGAAGCTATGGAAAAAAATGTGGTTCATAAGAAAAAAGGAACCATCCATGCTCTTGTCTTGCCAACTTCACTCTGCTGCGTATAAAAGTGTCCAAAAGTGCACTGATAATCATATTGGTATTTTTGCAATGTGCAAATTTTCTAACCACACTGATGTAGTGGGGGGAAAGTGTGAGATAAGTCTTCCAACAGTGCAAACAGGCTGAAGAAATTCTACTTTTGAATGATCCAAGTGGTTCATCCATACCGTTTCAAACGTTTGCAGATTTTTGAATATCTTCTTGTTCTTGGTAATTTAGGGGAAACAATATATTTCTGCATTTTCTTCTTCAAATGAAGGAGGTTGTTGTTGTTTTTAATGCCTTCAAGTAGTTTTGACTGCTGCTGGCATCCTCCTGGACAAGTCCTGCAAATTGTTGTGGGGTTGTTGTTTTTTTGTTTGTTTGTTTGTTTGTTTTGGGGGGGGCAATATCTCAGGCAATGGTTTACCATTTGTGCCCAAGGCAGGACTAGAATTAATGGCCTCTCAGTTTCTAGCCTGAGGCCTTAAGTACTATACTAGACTTGCTATATATTTAAAATACTGATTATATATTAATTCTAGCTTAGCCACTTTTCAATTTAATATATAGGTAAGCCACACACATACAGTCTTCTGTTGAAAAAGCATTCTAAGAGCTGATCTGCTGAAAATTGAAGAAGGAAATTTCAGTACGAAGTCTTGAGATTGCCCCTCAAAATGAGCAGGCACCCAAATCTAGACATGATTCACTTCCACTATTGTGAGGTATTGTATTTCCATTAAGTTACAATAAATATTTCTAAGTGAGAGTTGGTTTGGTACAGTGGTCAAGTCATACAATTAGAAACTAGGAAACTGTGAATTCTGCTCATGCCTTAAGCACAAAGTGGTGATTTTGTCTCAGCCCTAGGCAGCAGCAATGACAAAGCACCTCTGAAAAATCTTGAAAATTGCAGGGACTTGTCCAGATAAACACCAGAAGTCAAGACGGACTCAAAGGGGCAAAAGAAAAAAAAATTTAAAGGTACTGTTCTGTTTAAAATTAGTATATATAAATTTTAAATATTTTCTCCTGTACTTTTCTGAGATGATGCATTATTATAGCTTCTTTGTCATTTTCTTCAAATTAATGTAGGCAATCCTGCAATTCAAAGCAGAGAGATAGAGTCTCAACTAGGTAATTTAAATAAAAAGTTTCCTATTGCTCAGGCGCTCAGTAAACAAGTAGCCCTCGGTTGGGGCCAAATAATTACTACTGTCATTCACAACCAACCCAAATTCTGCTTCTCCTTCTGGATTTTTTGGTGGATAATTGACTAGTAGTTCTTTCAAGAAATATTCACCTCTGAGGTAGCCTTTACAATGCTAGCTCCTGGTCTCTGAGAAGTTTGTAAAAACATGCCTGTTCCAGAAGACCTTTTTCTTAAAAATCATTTTTTACCTCACCTTTATTATCTTTACAGAGGCAGAAAACATACCTAATACTCTTTCCTCCTCCTATTTTCACAATAACCCTGTGAGGCGAATTGGGCTGAGCGAGAAGGAGTGGCCCAAAGTCCCGCCAAGCTGGCTGTTTTGCCTAAAGCAGGACTAAAACTCACAATCTCCTGGTTTCTAGCCTAGTGCCTTAATTATTATACCTTGCTAGCTGTATGGCCAAGAATGCTGCCAAGAATGTTTTAATTATTTTTCGGTAATTAATAGAAATTTTAACTGTAATTATAAGACCAGATTTGTCTTACAAGTATAGCACTGTGTATTATTGTAATGGTGGCTGTATTGGCTGTCTTTTTGCTTTTGTTCATTGTTTCAAATCTGTTGACTGAAGTGCTTTCAAGTGAATAAACAAATAAAAGCACCCTTTCTCTATATAATATAGATAATAGACTTTTCTTGCATATGAAAAAGTCCACTAGTGTCCCATCATACTGTTTAAAATAAGCAGCCTAAAACAAGACTGTCACTTTTTTTCTTGGCCCATGAATGCTCTGATTTATGGATGGACAAGAAAAGAAGAAAATTGTTCGGAAAGCTGAAGGATGTAAGAAAGATAGTGTACTTGAACTTTAAATCTATTAGAAACTCTTTTTATAGGTAGTTTGAAATTATAAATATATATGAAACTTTGGTGTATTGAAGCATTCTTGTGAATACCACATTTTTGAAATGTAGGCATTCATAATGTCACATGCATCAAGATGTCATCATACAAATGACATATAATATGTAATTTATGTTCCAATTGCCTAATTCAAGTAATGAAATCATAACACATGATGCCACTTGCCCTCATCACGTCTGGAGGCAAATGACGAGGGAGGCAAAGAGAGAAAGATTCACTTTCCTCTTTTCTTTCTTTTTATTGTGTAAGCTTTGACAAATCATCAGACAAAAATCACAATGCAAAAAAGCAAAGTAGAAGATAAGCAACTACTAATAAAACATAAGGAGAAACATTATGGAAAAAAATATTACGGTAATGCTTTCTCCCCTTCGCTTCAATTTATTTCCCCCAATTATTAACCACTGCCTAAATATTTGTACTGTACTTTGAAGATTAAACATTGGAAGTTATTGCTAGTATCTGTTTAAGTAATTTCATCTATTGTTTTTGATTGGTCCCTTACCTCCTTCCTTTAAATCTGTTCCAACTTTCTGAATGTCTTGCTGTGTAATTTGTCATAAATAAGGGAGCCACTGCTGCTTTGGTTAGGCTTCTATAAACTGTCACTTTTGTGATTGCTGCATCTTCTCCAATTTTGGCCTCCCAATCTTGTATCTATGCTTTTGGGGAACAGTCTGGTCAGATTCTGAATTCATATTCGGAGTTTGCATGATTTGGAGTAATCCTGCCAAAGTTTGGGCACATTAGTACTTTATTTATTTAATATCATATTCAATGAATCCTAGCACATTTAAGCTAAGGCTTAAAAGAAAAACTAACAACTTTCTACTCACTATGTCTTTAATACAAAATTCTTTCACACACACACACACACACACGCACGCGCTCCTCCAAATACCTGAAAAAATACCTGAGACCTAAATGCAACAAGTGAAAGTATCAACATTTGTTAGTACAAGAACAAGGGGAATTTATAATAATGTCAAGGGATTTAGGTTTTCAACAAACAGAAACATCTTACGGACTTTTTGCTGAAAATGAAAATGAAAAAAAATGAACTGATTATGCTGATTAAAAAGGGTTGAATATAGGGAAAAGGGGAATTATAGATAGTCCTCAACAGTTCATTTAGCCACCATTCAAGGCGCTGAAAAGAGCGACTTATGACAATTTTTCACACTTATGACCATTGCAGCACTCCAACAGTCACATGATCAGATGATTGGCAACTGCCTCATATTTATGACGGTTGTAGTGCCCCGGGGGGGGTCACGTGATCCCCTTTTGTGACTTTTTGACAAGCAAAGTCCATGGGGAAGCCAGAGTTACTTAACAACCATTTTACTGACTTAACAACTGCAGTGATTCATTTAACAACTGTGGCAAGAAAGATTGTAAAATGGAGCAAAGCTCACTTAACAATTGTCTCGCTTAGCAACAGAAATTTGGGGCTCAGTTGTCATAAGTTAAGGACCACTTATATGATGGAACTTTGAAAGGAGGGCAAATATATTTGTTTATAACTGATATAAAGAAGATTGGGAAGCCATTTTTAATATATCTTTTCTTTTTTTCTATGTGTACTATTTTCCTTATTGTTTCTTTTCTTTAATCTTACTTCATGTCATTTTATGTTTTACTTCTGTGAAAAACTTTAATAAAAATTACAAAACAAATAAAAATGGATACATTGGGCTGATGGCATGATAACTAAGGTTAAATTATCTGCCACGTCACAGAGCTAATAATATTTTGACTCCAGAGAATATTTTTGGAGATCTTTCTTTTTCCTAACACCTCCAATAGAGACAGATAATTCTACATCAAATCAAATCTTTTGTTGTTGCTGTTGAGGGTAAACAAATTATCTCTGCATGAACCACTGTTCTTGTAATCAAAAGACAAGCACAGTGAGTTAGACAGATATTTTTCTTTTGGCTTAGAAACTGCTTGATATGAAAAGTAGCATGCAAATTCAATCTATGTCTGGAAGTAGAAGAAGGACTAAGGGTGACATGATAACAGTGTTTCAATATCTCAAGGGTTTGACACAAAAAAGAGGGGGATCAGCCTATTCTCCAAAGCACCTGAAGGCAGGACAAGAAGCAATGGATGAAAAATAATCAAGGAAACAATTAATCAGTGGAAAGATTGACCTTCAGAAGTTGTGGGCGTTCCAACACTGAAGGTTTTTAAGAAGACAACCTTGTCTGAAATTGTATAGGGTTTCCTGTTTGAGCAGGGGGTGGAACTAGAAGACCTCCAAGATCCCTGCCAACTCTGTTATTCTGTTATAATGTTCTGTTAAGTTCAGGATTCCATCCCTGTTTTTTCTAGTCAACAAGATAATATCATCCAACATTTGAAGAGTAAGGGAATGACTCAGGTTCTCCATCCTTTGTCTAAAAATTATCCATAGGACTAATCTGTGCTTACAATTTTAATACTAAACTATGCAGCATCCCTCCAAAGTTTGTTCTGTTTGTTCTCATTGAATTCTCATTGAGTAATTGGAAAGTCTGCCAGTTTAAAAATATTGGAACTTGGATTAGGCTCTTTAACACTTAACCATCAGCAGAGGAGATTTCATTGAAAAAGTTCTTGGTCAAGAGATGAGCTTCATTGCATTAGAGACCTTGAGATTACTGAACAAAAGAGACACATAATTTAGCTATCGCTTCAGACTGATTGCCTTCTCAAGATAGTTTTCAGAGGTGGGGGACCCATAATTGCAGACGCTGCAGTGATTAGTCTGTAGTCAGAACATGCATTCATGGTATCCAGTGGCTCCCAAAGGGGGAGCTTCCAACCCATGGAGATTTCAAAGTCAGGGCAAAAGTTCTGTTAGATAGAAAAGAAATTTATAGTGTCCAATATTCTGTGCCAATTGTTTTCAAATGTTGGATGCCACTTTGAGCTTCCAGTCACGTCTGCACATGCCTCCCAGAATTCTTCACAGCCATATTTTTCCTTAATACACATAACCACTGGCTGCCCATTTTCAAGGGTTGCTTACTGAGCCTGCCTTAGTTCTTAGTTCAGTGCATCCAGGTTTGTAATGTCCAATTAAGGTTAAGCCAGTGTGCAAGCCAGACTATTAAATTGCACACAGTGAGCTGTAGGACTCTCACTAGGAGTCACCCAGTGCAACATATTCAGGGCTTGGGTTTGGAGATCTCTTTCCTGCTACCTCCTCAGTGAGAGCATATTAATTGCAAATCACCTGAGAGGGCCTGATTTCCTCCCCCTTGGAATTTGCAGGAAGTTGTACAAGCAAAGCTTTGGAGCCACAGAGCAAAAACCAGCCTGGGGAACTTTACTGAAGGTAGGTGGAGGGGATAGACTAAGTGTGATTCCGAATGGTGTGTGTGCATGCAGCTACTTCTACAAAACAGTTAATACAAATATCCTGAACAAATTTTCCATCCCACCAGACAAAAGTCTAAGGTGTTCATCCCTCCACAAATCCATTTAACTGGCTGATTACATTGCAAATGAGGCATGAAAGAAAAGCTTACAATGAGTTTCTACCCTTTCCCCATAGTCTTTCCTAGTTGTCTTCTGAGGCTTCACGTGGGGGCCAATGGTTCCAGGACTCCTTCCTTTCTCTGCAGCTTTCACAGGCATCTGGGTGATGTAGCACTGGGAAGATCTGATCCACTCTGGTTGCATGATGACTTTCTAGTGGATGGTTAGATTCAAACCCCATTCTCTGGCTCAAATGGATGGAGGCAGCTTCTGGGTCAGTGTGCTCTGCTTCCAAAGGTTGTGGGGGTCATCTGTGCAGGGCTGAAAGATAGGAGAGCAAGGTCCCATCCCCCACTTTCTGGGTGTACTCTCCCAGGGGAGGTTTTGCTGATCAGACAAAGGCATGGAGAACAGAGGATAAGAAAAGGGGGCAGGGGGGGTAGCTTGCAGACAGAGTTTGAAAAGGCATTAAGGTTAACGTTGCAGATGTTAAGTAGACAGATAAAACCCACTTAAACACATACAGTAAATGCAAGAGTGAAACTTTTCCAGCAGATGAACTTAAAACATTCCCTCCTGATAACTTTTGGCTGTTCTTAAAAGTACAGAGAGAGAAAGAAAAAAAAAAGAACACATTTCTCTTCATCCTGTTTGCTGGCCAAACAAACAAGGTGAGAGTATTTGGTGGCTTATTTTAAGCAGAATTTTTAGCAGAATTTTAAAATATTTTTCTCTTTGGATTAGAGTAACCCAACAGTTACATTTACTTCACACATGAAGACTTTGACACACGTACACACACAAAGACAAGGAAAAGAGAACAGAAAAGAAAACAGAACTCTTAGTTTTATACAGTGCTTTTTTTCTATAAAAAAAAAAGGTGCCGGAACTCTCATCTTGGCGGGCGCCGGAGGCGGGGGGGCGGTGCTGCTGCAGTCACGGGTGCGAAGGGTGTTGGCGGTGGGCTCCCCTCCCTGGGGTTGGAGCCGGTGCGTCTGGTGCTGTGGGAGCAGCAGAGCCCACTCTATATGGCGGGGCTGCACAATGCGGGCAGCGGAGGCGGTGCGGGCCAGGCGATGTTTTAATGTTATGATTTTAAAAATATATTTTTTCTATTGTAAGTTTCCCCAAACCTCGCCATGTGGACTGCATACAAATATTATATAATTGGTAAATAAAGGTAGAACATATGTTAAATATACATCAAATGATAATATTGCTACCCTACAAAGTCAATTCTTGCTCATTGACAGACCAAGGAGTTAACTCGGAAAGGCAAGAGGAAAATCTAGAAGAAGTCTGTGCAGCTCTTCAACATCTTCATCAACGATTTGGATGAGGGGATAGATGGGGAATTCATCAAATTTGCAGACAACACCAAGCTGGCAGGAATAGCCAATACTCCAGAAGATAGGCTTAAGATACAGAAGGATCTGGACAGACTCGAACACTGGGCGCTATCTAACAAAATGAAATTCAATTGTGAAAAAAGTAAGGTTCTACATTTAGGCAGGAAAAATCAAATGCACAGGTATAGTATAGGTGGTACCTTGCTCAATAGTAGTAACTGTGAGAGAGATCTCGGAGTCCTAGTGGACAATCACTTCAATATGAGCCAGCAGTGTGCTGCAGCTGCCAAAAAAGCCAACACAGTGCTAGGCTGCATTAATAGAGGGATAGAATCAAGATCATGTGAAGTATTAATACCACTTTACAAGGCCTTGGTAAGGCCATACTTGGAATACTGCATCCAGTTTTGGTCACCACGATGTAAAAAAGATGTCGAGACTCTAGAAAGAGTACAGAGAAGAGCAAGAAAGATGATTGGGGGACTGGAGGCTAAAACATATAGGGAACGGTTGCTGGAATTGGGTATGTGTGGTTTAATGAAGAGAAGGGCGAGGGGGGACATGATAGCAGTGTTCCAATATCTCAGGGGCTGCCACAAAGAAGAGGGAGTCAAGCTATTCTCCAAAGCACCTGAAAGCAGGACAAGAAGCAACGGATGGAAACTAGTCAAGGAGAGAAGCAACCTAGAACTAAGGAGAAATTTCCTTTTTTTTTTATTGAAAAGTTTTACAGTACATTTTTGAATACAAAACCCCTCCCCCTCCCCTCTCCCCAAACCTCCCCAACTCTTCCCTCCCCTCCCCTCCCCCCCTCCCCGACTTCCCAGAGCTAAATACAGGGTATAAAAATACAAACAAACATAATCTAAAATATGCAAACAACAATAAGATATTAAATTCTATCGCACTTTAACTCTTAATAAAATAACTACAAGCTAATTATACATCATATAAATCCGCTACTTATTCAAATGCTAAGTGAAACTTTTTAGTCCCATATTTATTCTGAATATAATCTATCCATCTCTTCCACTCCACGGTATATCTCTGTTGCGATTGATCTTTCAAATACGCTGAAATCTTTGCCATCTCCGCCAAGTTGGAAACTTTTAAAGTCCATTCTTCTATAGTCGGCAGTTCTTCCTTCTTCCAATATTGCGCTACTAAAAGTCTCGCTGCCGTAATTAAATTCAACATCAATTTAATATCTACAACGGTGGTATCTGTGATAATACCCAATAAGGAGAAATTTCCTGACAGTTAGAACAACTAACCAGTGGAACAACCTGCCTCCAGAAGCTGTGAATGCTCCAACACTGGAAGTTTTTAAGAAGAGACTGGACAGCCATTTGCCTGAAATGGTATAGGGTTTCCTGCCTGAGCAGGGGGTTGGACAAGATGACCTCCAAGGTCCCTTCCAACTACTACTACTACTTCTTCTTCTTCTTCTTCTTCTTCTTCTTCTTCTTCTTCTTCTTCTTCTTCTTATTATTATTATTATTATTATTATTATTATTATTATTATTATTATTATTATTATTATTATGTATTAGTATTTTGTAGAAAGGAAAAGCCCACACTGATAAATTAAAAATCTTTGTGGTCTGCAAAGGAATGCTGGTGGGTAATCAATGATTTGGTGACTAGAGGAGCATCTACAGTGTTGAAGCTTGTGGTCATGGTAAGCCATGGAGGCACTAGGCAACATGACTTTCAGGGCAGTGGTGGTGATTTTATTACTTTACAAAAAAAAGTCTGTGCTCTGTCCAAGAGTGCTTGGTAGGCTGCATGTACAGGCCTGGTCTAGAATTTATTTTGGAGCATTCAACTATCTAGAGCAGGCATGTCAAACTCATTTTGTTTGAGGCAAATTTTTATAAAAGAATTGCCATTAATTTGTTTTAATAAAATAATTTACATCAATTTTTCACTTGATTTCAAATTAAATGAATGAGATTTTTTTTAGTACAATTGCTAAATGCAATAAACTGGTTTTAGGTATATGTTACTGGAAGGAAAAAGCAATCCCTGTTGCATTACTGATCCCAGAGAAACATTTGCATGTATGCAGGTATCCTTAGGGTGCCATAGTTATAGATGAGAAATATTGGTTGCAAAGTTGGCATTTCTGGATGTAATACAGATATTTTGGACTTTTTTTGTTTCTTTGCATGTTTGATATTTTTAAAAAGGCATATGCTACTGACTACGCTTATGCACATATGTAACATGATCACTGCTTGTCCAAAATTTTACTATACAGATAATATCCCCAGAAATTATTTTAGCCTTTTTAATTTTAATAAATGTTGTTATTGATGTTAAGCTCACCAGAGAAAACATCATATATTGTTATGTATATACTAGGTTAATTATTTAAAGACTGAAGTGCAACATAACTAGATTCTAAATAATCTATTTTTCAAAACACACAACAGTCCAAACAGTAAAAGTAAAGTCCAAATTAAGAATATTTCATTCTTAAGAATAGTTTAGATTCAAAATAGTTTTCAAGAGTGTACAAAAGATACTATTTTTTCCTAGAATCAGCTAAATTAGACATATTACATTGAGAAAAATGTTTCTCATTTCTTTCCTGTTACCTTTGATTTCATTGCAGAGATGTTAACATAAGAAATAGATTATTTTGTTATCTAATTTTACCTTCCAAAAGACAGAAGCAGATGAAAAATGTGAGGTTCTTTCCTGTTGGCTTTTCTGAATTAGCTGTTTTAGATTCTAAAAGTTTAGTTCCTAAAAAAGTAATCCTGTAAATAATTTTAATATCCTCCTCTAGTGCAGGCTGTTTTATGACTCAAGGACTTCAACTCCCAGAATTCCTGAGCCAGCATGGCTCAGCTTGGAAACCTCTCCCTTTCCCCTCAGCATGGCTGGCTCAGGATTTCTGGGAGTTGAAGTCCATGAGTCATAAAAAAGAGCCAAGATTACTAGCCCTGCAATAGGCTTAGGAAAACCAATAAGGGAGCTGGGTTGTTTTTGGGGGGATTTTTTTTTGCAAAAAAACGGTTCCGGAACGCCGTTCTGAGCGTTCTATGAGAAAAAAAGCCCTGGTTTTATACATCCTGGTCATTCCCACCATAAATCTCAGTTAACTCAAATTAAGGAAGGCACAAATCTTAAACATATTGTGTGGTTACATAGAAAGAGAGAGAGAGAGAGAGAATGAGAATATCACTATTCCTATATTTTATTTTCCTTTTAAGTACCTTTATTTAGCCAAATTGGTTCTTCCTGCTTCATCCCTGAGCAGAATCAACTCCTGCATAACTTGCACACGCACTTCTTACACATTCCCACCTGGGTAGGCAATTTGTCCCTGCTCCAAGCATTCATCCGTCTCCCTACAGGAGACCCTGTGATGAGACTCCAAGGCTTTCTCCTTGGTCCCTCGCAACCGCCAACAGAACTACACCTCCCCCAACAGGTGGAGGTACCTTCCAATCTGTGGTAACCCCTCATTTTTTCAGGCAAATGGCCTGGGAGGACTCTGTCTGCTGAAATTAATTCAGAGTACGGGTACCTGCTTTCCAGAATAGGGCTCTGCTCAGTGATTCTTAGCTAATTGCCCAAATCCAATTCTCTCACTCACTTTTCCATTCCATTTTCACACAGCCTATCCCTTTTCCCTAACAAAAGGTCCTACACTCTGGTGAAACCCCCATGCTTTCCAGAGTCTGTTACTTGAACAGATCCTTTCTGCGGTTAGGAAAGGCCAGAGGGAGCAAAATCCAACTGTGATTGGGAAAAGGGTCTTCTCACACACAGAGACACACAGAGATTTCTCTCACTCCCCTGGGCTTTAAAGTTAAAATTTAGAGGTACTCACCTTCTTTCCAAAGCAGCCCTTGAAGTCACTCAAAACTCCCTTTACTACCCTCACTCCACATGGGCAGGGCTTGAGAAACCCATCCACAGACTGCTGCTGGCAAGATGGGGCTTACCAGTCTCAGTCCATTGGAGAGATTAGCTTGGAGTCCCATCTGGGGTGCCAAATTGTTGAAAGAAAATCTTCAGGGTCCAGTCCAAGCTGGGAATAAACAAAATGGAGACTGCTTTAGAAAGAAGGTTGTGGTTTATTGAAGAGGGAAAGCTGACCACATGTAGTACGGAGTGGTAGGTTTTTATACCTTCCTAAGCTTTTGTTTGGAGTTGTTCCTGTAGCATGAACTGTGACCTGAATCTGAGTCTCCCTTTCTGGTATTCTGATGGTGGTGGGTTAATCCTATTATGTCCCAAAGGTCATATCCTGCTTCCCTGGGGCTGTGGCTGATGACTGTTGGATTTTTTTGGTGTGAGGGATTGTTTTTTCTAGGGATCTTTGTCTTTCTAATCCAGCTTCCTGGCTTCAATCTTTCAGACAAGATTATCACATCTGCATTTCTGCAGGCCTGGTTTCTGTTTGGAGCAGAAAGACTTGTGGGGGGGCTGGTTTCTGCCTTTAAGATCCTTTAATGAAATATATTCTGCCTTTTTAATATTCCCAAATGTATTTCTTTCTCTGGGGAGGGGGGTGGACTGACTTCCCAAACAGTACAAAAGTGAGAAACAATGAAGAACTACAAGATTGCTGCCTATCATTTGCTTTGTAAATGGACAGATCATTTTTTTTACATAATAGACACCCTATTTTGTGCCATTTCTAATAATAGAAAGTTTAAAGTTGCTTCATACTGTAAGAAACATGCTTGAAATTAATGAAATGCCACAAAGCCTAATCAAGCTTGCACAACCCAAAATTTAAATAAGAACACTATTGATCTGGATTGCTCAACATGTAAATAACCAATGGTATTTGTTTGTGTGTGATTTGTGTAGATATGTGCGGGCACACATCCTGAAATTATTAATTCACGAACTGCAGTTACACTGACATTGGAAATATGGCAGAACAATCACATGCAGCAGCATCTGTGTGGAATAAATAAGTCCTAACTGTCTACTGAGAGTTGGGCGGTAATGAAGCTTCCTTATATACTACTGACTTGTTGTGTGTGTCAGCGTTAACTCCAGGTGAAAGCCTGCAAGTCTTTGCAGTTTTCTTGATACAGTTTTTCAGAAATGGTTTGCCATTGTTTCCTTCCTAGGGTTGAGAGAGAGTGCCTGGCTCACGGTCTCCCAGTTAACTTTATGCCTAAGGCAGGACTACAACTTACAATCTTCCAGTTGCTAGCCTGTTGCCTTAACTACTACAACCAGACTAGCTCTATTGACAGTGCTATCCCAGAAAATCCCTGAGCTGAATGAAGGAACATTCTGTGGATTTCTTGCTGGAAAAAAAGAGAAAAAATGAATTTGTGATTTATGGGTTGGATGATTAGAAAGGGCAGACTGCAGAAAGAAGGAAATTATGTTGTAACCTTAGACATGGTTATATACATCCATGTCTTGTGTGTGGAAAATACATTTTTTATCTATCTATCTATCTATCTATCTATCTATCTATCTATCTATTGCTCAAAAAAATAAAGGGAACACTTAAACAACACAATGTACTGTATTTAATAGTAGGATGTCTTATTTTCTGTTTTATTTTCTTATTTTATTTTATTGTCTTATTTTCTTATATATATATATATATATATATATATATATATATATATATATATATATGTAAATTATATATATATATATATATATATATATATATATATATATATATATATATATATATATATATAAAATAAATTAAAGCAGTGTGTGTGTATATATACATACATACATACATACATACATACACACACACTCAGGAGCAATTCTGCCCACTTTTTGATTTCAAAGACTTTTTATGAGTTTCTTCACAAAGAGTTTGTGCTGGGTTTGAGGCTTCCAATACCATCTTGCCTAGCAACCTTCAGAGAAAAAAGGGAAAGAAAAATAAATGGAAAATACCTTGGACACATTCCCTCAGTGTAATCTGGAGCAAGTTTAGAGTGCAGTGCCCTGTGCTGGAAGCAGCTTAAATCTTATGGAGGTTGTTGGGATTTAATTGGCCTAATTTAGTTGGTTGTTGCCTCAGGACTTCAGGTTCAGAAAGGAGCTTGGAGTCCTAACTGGGACTGCTGCCTCTGTTCTTCTTTTTGATTGTCTCTCCTTGGTTACCATGGTGACTGTTTGGTCCTGCAGTGCTCCAGATTCATAAGCGCTATGGACTGATCAGAGCTGCACAAATCTTGCGTGTTTTCGGGAATAGAAAGGCCTATCATTGTTTCCCTCCCTCAAAAAGCTGCCTGATTCCTGAAATACTTAATGACCACTCATTCTCAGTTTTGCATCTTGAGACTCCAAGCAGCAGATCTTTGAATCACAACATTAAGCCTCATTGGGTAACTTTTTGGCTTCTTCTCCAAGCAGTTCAGTCTGCAGGATATGGTCAAAAAAGTCAAAACCGCAGCCACAATGGTGCAGATGAAGCTCTATTTTTTTTAATGTAACTTCAATTGCATCATCCTGGCTGCTGTTTGGGCTTCGTGACAGTTAATCACATCTTGTTTGCAATCTTGACCACTGCAACTATAGTTGACATGGGGCTATTCTTGCAAACTGTTCAGAAATTGTAATTATCACAAAATGTTGCAGCACAGTGCAAGATATAGCAATCATGTGATGCCTATTCTGAAGGAACTGCTGTGGTCACCAATTGCCAGATGCTGATATTGTATTTTAAAGTTCTAAATATCTTGCAGCAGGTGGGTGGCCAAACTTTTGGACTGCCTGGACCGCATGGAGTTAAGAGAAGTTGTCATGGACTGCATATAAAATATATAATATAGTTAATGAATGTAAATTACGGTACATAATGTTAAAAGTTTACAATCTTATGGGACCACATTACTAAGGGTCCAGGGCTGCATTTGGATTGAACATACCCAGCTTAAGCCATATTATTTATGTATCTATGTTAAAGGGGAGTTAAAGCACATTATGAATGTGGTTAATTGTATATTATGCATAATTTTTATTTAGAATATGATTATTATAACTATAATCCTGTATTTAGCTCTGGGAAGTGGGGGGGGGAAGTGGGCGGGTTTGGGGTGGGGGGGATTTGGGGATATATTGTAAAATCTTGTTTTTGTAAAACTCTTTAATAAAAAAGCCATATTATTTACGTATTTAGGTATCAAATTTATATAGCTGCCAATCTCATAAAAACAGCTAACCAAGCTTATCTGTGGGTCAGCCTCTCCCAGTATGAAGCTGCCAAGTTAGACCAGTTGGACAGGTTCTTTGGCAGCTGTCAGAAGTCCATCTTTTGGGTATACAAGTAGTCCTCGACTTAACAACAGTTCATTTAGGGACCATTCAAAGTTATAAATGGCACTGATAAAAGTGACTTATGACAATTTTTCAGTTATGACCTTTGTAGCATCCTCATGATCATGTGATCAAAATTCAGAGGCCTGGCAACTGGTTCATACTTATAACTGTTGCTGTGTCCCAAGGTCATGTGATCACCTTTTGCAATTTTTTGACAAACAAAAGTCAATGGGGAAGTCAGATTCACTTAGCAATCGGGTTATCGACTACAATGATTCACTTAACAACTGTGGCAAGAAAGGTCGCAAAATGGAGTAAAACCCACTTAACAAATGTCTGACTTAACAACAGAGATTTAGGGCTCAATTACAGAAAAAGAAAGCCTTCTGTGTGACTCCTAAGCGATGTCTTTAGGAATATGGTAAGATACCTCTCTCTTGCCAAGCTTTTAATTGTTAGTAACTTTAATGACAGGCTTTGATTTTAGTTCAGAATTTGAGTTATACTTTGGGTAGTATTGTAAACAACCTTGAGCACTGGGATAAATGGGAAGGGGAAATACGGTTAGTAATAAATGAAAATATAACAAAATAATTGAGTAGTTTGAGAAAAGTCTCATTTTGTGCTGTGAACACACATATTTATTGATCTCACAAATGGGGTCCCCTGCCCCATCAATAAGCACTTACAAGCATTTTTCCTCAGTGCTTGCAGTTCAAAGCTATTGCCCTTTTAAAAAAAAAAAGAGCATTCAAATCCCTTACAGGCAAGAACTGTACTGGGAAATGTAGGCCTTGGGTGTTGTTGAATTTTTATTTTCATCTCGAAAGTGATTTCATCTGTTTATGAATTGTGACTCTTTTATCCTAACATGCAAGCTATTGTCTCTGGCTAAGAAAGAAATCATTTATATGAAGCTGCATTTGGAAAACGACTAGCTAGAAATGGCCTGGGCCACTTGCCAAGAACAAATATTGTGTGCTTACGCTGCATTTGGAAGTGAATACCAATAGATTTCTTGCAGGAGGTGAATGCCAATATGTTTTTTACAATGCAAGAACTGTTTTAAACTGTAATTCGAATGGATGAATTAAATCACTAGGCTTTTAATATCCTAAATTCATCTGGTATGGTAATAACTAATTAGCAAAACTGAGTAAAACTCATCTCACTAGCTTTCCACAGACTGCGACTCTTCATATTTGTGCTTCCCACATGTGCTGGAGACCTAAAGACTTGGCAATTTGACTCACTGGTTCAGCCCAAATGTAGAATGCTAAGTTAGAGAAATTCATTGCAACTACATAAGCCTAGCTGTGCAAAAGTTGGAAAAGTAATGGCATGTCTACAGTGGAAGATTGTGTTTTAAAATTTATTTATTAAATCTAGAGACAGCCCATCTCCCTCACAGTACGATTCTATGAATTGAACTTGAAGAAAGACAAAGCTGACAAAAAAAATGACTTTAAAAAAAATATTGGACTCTTGATATGGATGTTTTGTTGAAAGAAATATCAAATTAATGATTTCAGGATTTGGATTAAAAAGGGACAAAGAGGATGGGAAAAAGATTAAGATGAAGAAGGGTAGGAGGCATAATTTTATGTTTTCTTTTTTTCCCCTCCCTTCTCTTTTCTCTTTTCCCTGACTTTTATATATGCAAAAATACATAGCCATAGCCACACTCACCTTTTGGGGGGGCATGGTTCTGTGGGAGGGGTTTGGGTGGCAATGATTAGCATAAAGCACTTCAGCATGCACTTATAACAATAAACAGAATGAAAAAAGAAAGTAACTTTTAATATATGCTTGTTCTCCTATTCAGACAGGAGAGGGTCACTCTTAAAGTAGGCTACAGTAGACTCAAACTGTATAGAGGTTTAATAAGGTTAAAAACATCATTATAGTCAAAGGTCAATAGGGTGAAGGGATGAATGTGTTTGCCTGGGATGAGGAAGATCAAGATTGATGTTCACTCTCAGCCATTGAAGTTCACCAGATGACTTTGAGCAAGTTCATCTTTCTTAGCTCCCTGTCTCATAATGTTATTGTGGGGAAAACTGGAACCATACACCATCAAGGAGTTAAAGTGTGGTTTTTTTTTGTTTTTAACTGTATATTCAATAAAAAAAATTGTAAAAAAATTAAAAATTAAATGAACTAGAAAACAAGCATGATAAAGAGAAAAAAAAAAGAGTTAAAGCCAAATATCCTGCTTTGAACTCCTTGAGGAATGGTGAAATATAAAGCCAATAATTATCAAATACATTTAATAAATAAAATTGGAGCCAGTTCAGTTGCTTTGTAATTGCCGAGATAACACACCTTGTTCCTGTCAAAACTGTTGCCTATTCATTATAAGTTAATTTTAATTTCAGAATGTTCTCCAATTTGTGTTCATGTGTAATGCAACATATATTTAACAGAACATAATCACATTGATCTCTTATAGTAAAAAAGAGATCTGTGAACCCCTTAGCATCAATGAATTTATTAGTAATAATGTTCTTAAATTTGAGGGGTTTTTTTCCTAAGTAAAGAGATGTCTCCTTTTTATATATTATGATAATTTATTTCTGCAAAAGAGGATATAAGTGGTGCATGCCACAGATACAATCTCTGCCTTGGAACACTAAGTTAGATCTAACAATAGATCTGATCCTTCATAGAAAAGTAGACCTCAACAGAATGACAGCTCTGGCATCAAATGATTTTCACTTGATGATTGTTTCGGGTTACAATATTTGCTTTCTGACATTCACCATATTTTTGAATATTCATTGTAGCATCATGGCCCTACCCTTCCCCACTATGGAATTAAAAGTCCTCTGCATCCATCCGTGCATCAGCAGAAAACTACATTAGCATGAAATTTGTTATCCCCATTATCAGTCCCAATTGCCAATCTCAATTACTGATGCCAATTCTCTCCAAGGTTAGTGACAAAGCCTAATAGAATTATACACCTTGGATTTCACCTTGGATTTGCTCCAATAAGGAAGAAAGCCCTCTTGATAGAGCTAAAGACGATTTCAGCTCATCTCACTTGTGAAGACGAAGGCAACATCATGGGGACATAACAGGAAAAAAAAGATGTTGCCAAAGCATATTAGTGCTGAGGTTAAGTGTAAACGACATAAGCTTTACTGCAAGACGTAACTGTTGCAGAGAATACCTCGAAGACCCAAGTCTGAAAAGATTACCTTCTGCAATATTATTCATCTCCGGCATTTAGATCATCTGGAGAGACCTGCTCATGGTCTTATGAGGAAGTCCCTCCCATTCTGGTAGTCAGGAGTAGTTTATCAGTGGCAACCTTCCACATTTGGAACTATATCAACTTTTCTGTTGTTTCTATCCATCCAATCCATCTAACCAGGATGGGCATGTTTCTAGTCCCTTTGGCCAAAGAATGCCACAGTAACTAGACAGTGCCTTTCCATAGGGTAACAGACATTTAAATACAATTGAAATAATTAAACCTGCTTTTTTCTTGACTGTACAACTTTGGAATGGAAGGTAAGTGGCTTATTTGCAAGGACCTCTTTGTTTTAAAAAAAAGTACAGTAATTAGGCATTTAGAAAGCCATCAGTCAAGGAGAAATACTCAGTTTAGCTTCACATCACAAGCTATATTTCTATATGCAGTGTGTGACTCTTCCTGCTTCCATGGGAAGCTATCAAACGTACAACTTTCCATATATCTGAAGTCTCAAAGGTGCCTTTTCAAACGGCAATTGGACTTCCTTTGTTTTTTCTTGAAGACATTTCGCTTCTCATCCAAGAAGCTTCTTCAGAACTGAAGAAACCTCCTGGATGAGAAGTAAACGTCTTCAAGGAAAAACAAAGAAAGTCCAATTGCCTTTTGAAAAGGCACCTTTGGGACAACAATGACCTGGATGACAGAGACTCTCCATAGACATATACTGTATCTGAAGTAATACAACAAAGCCCAACATAAGTTTTAGTGCTTGATTTCCTGACAGTATAATCAGGATTTCCAAATAACTATATACCTAAATTGCTAAACTCATAATGCGGGTTTAGTTGATATTGCCACTTATTTTCTGAACATAAGTAAATGAGTTTAGCCCTTTGGTTTTTGTTCATATTTCTGCTCTTCCGGCAGAAGAGTTAATGTTCTTGAAATTCAGAATTGAGGATTTAAGATAGGATCGTTCCTTTTTTAATTGTCTAACTCCTCTCTGCTCTGTTTGTTTTTATTAGGGGAAAATATAACTCAATTGACTGTGACAAACAATTTGGAATTGTTCTTCTTATACTTCATTATTTATTTGTTCATTTAGGTTATTACTTCCTTTGCTATACTCCACCAATTAACCATGGATTTTTCTGTACTGCAATGAGTCTTGGACCCTTACCTCGAAATCTACTTTTGTCCTTTGTGCATTAAACATAACAAAGCTTGAAAATTTGGTCACTATCTCTGCAATTTCACATCTTGAAGTTAACAGTCACCTGTAGAGTGTGTGTGGGGCGGGGGGATGTTGGTTTATTAGTCCACTTTCCTACACACTATTTCAGGACAATATTAAGCAAGAAACGCTTGCTGTAATGTTACTCCTCTAAAACATTAAAACTGGCAAACTAAGGGATTGCAAATATATACCTAAATCTCTACTTATTAACATGTGTATAACTTGAAGTCAAAGAAACAACTCAGAGATTCTCCAGAAACTTTATATTTGTTCTTTGATCAGAGCTTTTCAATACATTTCAACAACATATTTCCTTCCGGAATAGCAACTTCCTAAGAATTATTTTCAAGTCAGATTGAGAAGGAACCTGAGATGCTTAAGGAAACAACTTCAGCCATGAACTGGGGATTCATTGCAAAACACATGCAAAGTACCTCTTTCCCTCAGCTCATTTTTTAATATGAACACTCATGGCCAGGCAAGGATATTTCATTAAAATGGACAGCTACAAAATTGAGAGTTGCTGCTTAATCACACATCTTCTCTGTTCCAGATTAGTAATGTCTGATTCAATTTACAGGGCTCTTGATAGCACAAAGTTATTTCCAATTCTGAAACAATTGGCAAATGCTGATATTGTGGGAAGGCAGAGAGAGATTGTAAAAGACGCTAAGATTTTGATGTCAGAAAACGTGTAAATTATCCAGTATTTTGCAGAAGGAGGAGGAATTAAAATTGCAGTTGAGTCATTGCCATACATTTAATGAAAAGTGCAGATTATTAGAGAAAGAGGTGTGTTATAAAACCTTGACAAACTTTCTGATGCTCTCCATATTGTGGGATATAGAGGAATTCCCTCAGAGAGGTCAATTTGTAGTTTGAGAGATACTTTTTGCTCTGACCTCACTCTCTGTGTACTAAGTGACAACTTCTGAAGAGTGATATCTTTCCAGCTTTAAACAACACAAAAGTTAATTCCAGCCTCATAGTGTTGAATATTGCCATGGTCATTTATGCTTGATTGCATCCCTACCTGACTACTATAATGTGTTGTCTGTGAAACTGTCCTTAAAAAGGATCTAGAAGTTGCAAGTGATACACAACAGAACAGAATATTTGTAGCTCAAAATTGAACTGCAGGGTGCCTGGTGCTCTCTGAGCTTGTTATTTTACTATTATGCTGATGTTGCCTAGTTTGGAAATGAAATATCTGCAAGAAAACAACCAAGCTCAGAGTGCACCAGGGACCCCATAGTCACAGATTGTAATTGGGAGCTATATGCTTTGACCATCTCATGCCTATTAAGATCCACTGACTACCATTTTGTTTCCACACTCAATTCAGGCTGCTGCTCCTATTAATTCTTAAAATACACAAAAGACTTTAAGATGGACCTTCAGGTTCATCTCCCATGTATTCTTCCTGCATGCTTCAGTTGCAATTAGCCTTAAGACATTATAGATTTAGGTGGTGTAAGAAGCCTAGGTCTTTCAGTGAATTGCTTAAAAATTTTAAGAGTCTTATGGCTTTTTAAAACGCTTACGTGGTGAAATATCCTTTTCTTCTTTAAATTATTATTTTGCTAATTAATTTAGGTTTTTACATGAAAATGTAAAATTCTAATCATTACTGGTACCATAATTATGCCACCAGTAATGGATTAGAATTTTACATTTTCATGTAATATGAATTGGAAACTTTTAATCACAGATTGTTGGGGGCAATTAAGCTGACTTTGTAATAATGCCACTTGGGGGTGTGTGAAAGACCTAATAAGCAGGCATATACATAGAATGAAGGCTACTGCTAAGCTTGTAAGCCGCCCTGAGTCTTCGGAGAAGGGCGGGATATAAATGGAATTAAAATAAATAAATAAAAATTCCAGTGAAAGCATTTTCATGGTCACAAATACACTACCTAGTTGAGGAGGCGGGTGGGTTTTTTTTTGTTTCTGTTTGTATTTTACTTATAAAATAGCTTCAGGCTTCAATCCACAAAACCTTTCTTAGCAATGAGAAATTCTTAGAAATGAGGGGTTGCCACAAAGAAGACAGGGGTCAACTTATTTCCGAAAGCACCAGAGGGCAGGACAAGAAACAATGGATGGAGACTAATCAAGGAGAGAAGCAACCTGGAATTAAGGAGAAACTTCCTGACAGTGAGGACAAATAACCAGTGGAACCGCTTGCCTTCAGACATCCTGGGCATTTCATCACTGGTGGTTTTTAATAAGAGACTGAACAGCCACTTGTCCTAAATTCTATAGGGTCTCCTGCTTGAGCAGGGGGTTGGACTAGAAGACCTCCAAGGTCCCTTCCAGTTCTATTCTGACTGATTCATACCGATATAGCTCTGCTGAGCAGGAGAGGAGAAAGAAAATGGGAAGCACAAATAGCTGGGAGCAGGCTGGCTCAACAATTAGCTAGAGAGAGATGGCTCCTTGTTGGAAAGGGCAGCCTATTATCAGCTACGTAATAATTGTAGGAAGAGACCCTTATGAAGTTTCAGTCTCTTGTGACAGAAAGACTAGGGTGACTCTAAGGTCCCTTCCCGTTCTATTCTGATTGAAAATAATTTGAGTGAAACTGAGAAAGATATGCATTGAAAATTTTATCTAAAGCTTACTGGGAGAAAGAAAGAAAGAAAGAAAGAAAGAAAGAAAGAAAGAAAGAAAGAAAGAAAGAAAGAAAGAAAGAAAGAAAGAAAGAAAGAAAGAAAGAAGAGATTGTTGGTGTAGGCATAACAAAGCTATGATTTCCTGTAAAAGGAATAGTTGAGGTTTACAGCAAGCACCACTTCGCACTGTGAGGATGTGACCGATAGTAACCTCAAATACACAAAGAAATAGACTCAGCAAGAATTGAAAACATGCTCTGGCCCTGCCAACATTCAACACGATCAAGTGGGGGGGGGTTCTTTCAGTGGAAAGAATGCAAAATATAACCTTTTATGAGAACGAAATGGGGGGAGGGGAAGAGTGTTTGAGATGACAAAAATAAGAACAAAGGTAGAAACTTTTTTTTAAAAAAAACCTTCTGTGTTTATTCCACATTGCAGTTTACAACTGTACAGTCAATGACACCCCCCCTTTTTTGTAATTGAATGGTTTTTTTTATTGAAAAGTTTTACAATACATTTTATCTTTAACAATCCCTCCCCTCCTCCCTCCACCCAACCCTTCCTAACCCTCCCTAACCCTCCCCCCCTCCCCCCCTCCCCCCTCCCCGACTTCCCAGAGCTAAATACAAGGTATAAAAATAAAAACAATCATAACCAACCATATGTTAACAACAATAAACTATTAAGTCTATCGCACTCTAGCTCATATAAAATGACTACAAGCCATACTAATATCACATATAAAACGTATACAAATGCTAAATGAAACTTTTTAGTCGATGGTTAGTCTTCTAACCATTTAATCGAATGTTAATGGTTAGAAGACTAACTGAAACCTGATCTCTTTTAAGAAAGAACAGTCCTGTTTCTTTTAATTTAAAAAATTCAGGGCCTCAAAACTGTGCATTTGATCTAGATTTTGAAATAGGATGCAATTTCTAAATCAGGATGTATTAATCTGGAAGGATCAAAATGCTTTTTCTTGGCTTTGCTGCAACACTCTTTCATGACAGTCCTATGCTCATTTGCCCAGGAAACAACTCCCTAATCAGAATCTGACTAAATTTGCAATAAACGTATCTCTTATTGTTATATGCCTCATAAACTGAAGTGGAAGTCTGCAGTACTAAGTGTACTGACTTAAAAGGAAATTACACTTAGAGAAGAAAACATGTAGAAAAAAATTAGGATAGAATTTTAATTTTAAAAATATATTCACGTATCATATTTTCATCCAACATTATTTCCATGAGCTTAAAGGTATTTACAGATTGTTCCTTATAGTTAAATTTCTTTACAACAAGCCTGTGCAAAAGTATGCCTAAACCACAATGACTGATCAAAGGAATATTTGGAAGGAGACACCCAGTTCAAAGGATACTGTAGCATTCTTATTTCTCTAATAGTGATTTTATTTTTATCCATTAACTTCCAACCATTTTAATCCTGATTTTAAGAATATTAATAGGGAAATTTTTCCAATAGGGATTTTCTAAAAATGGAATCTGTAAAGAATCCTGATTTTACACAACTACAAAAGGTAAAGAACTTATTCTATATCTGATTGCATCATATTTCATTTAAGGAGACAACAAAACATATTGAGAGATTAGAAACAATATGTTTTTAAAGAGTGCTTTTAATAAGGTACTTAAACAGTTAAAAAAAGGCTTAAATCATATTTTATAAATCTCATTGTATTAATTTTTCTTTTATAATTAACTCCTAAGGCTATAGTTATTTATGAAATTCCTTGTCACCCTTTAATGCATTGCCACAAGTCATTTAGATTATAATCCTACCACCACTGAAACAAGTGCCACTGAATTCAGTGGTTCTTGCTTCTGAATGGAGATATTTAAAAAAAAATCATACTAGTTTACTCATGCACCAAAAATTATTAAATTACCATTCTAAACCATTTCAAAGTGGATGCAACAGAAGGTTTTGGATCCCTATTTAAGCAGGGGGGGGGGATAAGCCTGGTCTCTTTTCTTTTTTTAACAGCAGTTTAAACAACAAAAATAAACTAGTTGAGCATTACTTCCAGTTCTCTGCACTAATGGTTGGAGAAAGTGGTACATATTGGTTGGCATCTCTCAGACAAGTCCTCCTTGTATTTTCCTGCCATCAAAAAAATGTGAGTAGGTTGGCCATGGAGCCGTTGCCTTTTCAATGGGGACTAACTATGATTGGACAGCTTTTATTTTTATTTTATTGAACGTAGCCTTCCAATTCATCTTTAGCAAAACACAGGC
This sequence comes from Vipera ursinii, assembly GCF_947247035.1. NCBI lineage: Eukaryota > Metazoa > Chordata > Lepidosauria > Squamata > Viperidae > Vipera > Vipera ursinii. The sequence goes on from NC_139513.1 coordinate 202,788,796, forward strand.
CCAGCTATTGCTTTGGGAGCTGGTTTCATTCTGCTAGATTATTGCTTTCCGCTTTTCCTTTCCTGAGTTTGTCTCCTTGACGTTAACACCACAAATCATTGTGGATTCTTTGCAGTAAGGCATGTCTTAACAGCAACAGCCTACAGAGAAGGTTGGATGCTGACGTCCTTGACAATAAAGTCTTAGAAATTGCATCTACACTATTCCTTTGTGCCTATCTGAGACCAGGCCTGCGTCCATATGTTTCCATGCTGTCCTTGTGTTGCTTGGGCAGCTGAGCTGATTAATTTCCAACTCAGTTACAACCCAGCAGGAATCAATCCAGCAACAATGCTGAATTTGGAGTTGCTCCAACTTCCGGCCCTTCCTTTTGCCACATTGCCACTTCACCAGTTGAAGCAGGTGGGCAAAAGCAGCTTTGCAGTTCCATTTCAGAGCAACCCATCTTTAAAAAACAACAGCCCCCAAATCCCCAAAACCAATACTTCCTCAACTTCCAATAGTTCATTTAACGACGGTTCAAAGTTACAACAGCACTGAAAAAAGTACTGTACTATGACCGTTTTTCACCCTTATGACCATTGCAGCGTCCCCGTGGTCAAAATTCAGACATTTGGCAACTGATTCACATTTATGATAGTTGCCATGTCCTGGGGTCACAGGGATCACCTTTTGTGACCTTCTGACAAGCCAAGTCAATGGGGAAGCCAGATTCACTTAACAACCATATTACTAACAAGGGCAGTGATTCACTTAACTGTGGTGAGAAAGGGCTTAAAATGGGGCAAAATTCACTCGACCACTGTCTTGCTTAGCAACAGAAATTTTGGGCTCAATTGTGGTCGTATAAGCCAAGGACGCGGTGGCTCAGTGGGTTAGGACGCTGAGCTTGTCGATCGGAAGGTCGGCAGTTTGGCGGGTCGAATCCCGAGTGCCGCGTAGCAGAGTGAGCGCCTGTTACTCGTCCCAGCTTCTGCCAACCTAGCAGTTCGAAAGCACATAAAAATGCAAGTAGAAAAATAGGGACCACTCCGGTGGGAAGGTAACAGCGTTCCGTGCGCCTTTGGCGTCTAGTCATGCCGGCCACATGACCACGGAGACGTCCTCGGACAAGCGCTGGCTCTTCGGCTTTGAAATGGAGATGAGCACCGGCCCCTAGAGTCGGAAACGACTAGCACACATGTGCGGGGGAAACTTTACCTTTACCTAAGCCAAGGACTCCCTGTATTGCAGCAGCTAAGGATAAGGTGGGAGGAGAGTCACCCCGATAACTTGCAAACGATGGCAGTAGATTGGTTTCTGAGGGTTTAGAGCAGGGGTGTCCAACCTTGACAACTTTTAAGACTTGTGGACTTCCTGGCTGGCTGGGGAATTCTGGGAGTTGAAGTCAAGAAGTTTTAAAGTTGCCAAAGTCAGACAGCCCTGCTTTAAAAAAAAAAGAAGAAGCAGCCCTAAAATGAAAACTGGGTAAGATGGGGAGCATCTAATTGCCAAGGAAGCCATCATCATTAGGGGTTATCAGTAGAAAAAGTAAATGGAAGAAGAGGAGGGATGGAGAGGTGGGTCTTGTAGTCTTTAGCTGCAACGGAAGAAGTGGCGGACCTCTTGATGCTATTGAACTGCAATTCCCAGGATCCTTTCTTTATTGGCACTGCTGACCCATCCCAGACCCTCACTTGACACACCCACACCTGACGCCCTTATAAACAGAACAACACTGACAAACTCCGCTGAAGAGGTTACCTAGCCTGGCAACTGAAGGGTTCAAAAACCAAGCGACAAGCTCGGAGAATGAACCTTCACCCTCACTGCTGAGGATCCTGGGAGCTGTAGTTCAACCAAATCCAGAGGGACTAGGACAGGGGTAGGCAACCTTGGCTCTTTTATGACGTGTGGGCTTCAACTCCCAGAATTACGGGTCATAAAAGAGGCAAGGTTGCCCACCTCTGCGCTAGGGTTTCTCTCCCCAATAGACTTAAGGCAGGGTGGGAATTCTAGGGATTGCAGGCCAAGCTATTGGGAAGTGGGGGGAGGGGAGGCAAAGTTGATTTGGGAGCGAGGAGCTAAGACAGGCGAGGAAGAGCTAGAATGGCTCAGTCTGAAGATATTCGTATTCTGGCATTCAAACTCCCCAAGCAGCACATGAGAACAATAGCATGCTTTCATCCGGTGTTTCCCAGAAACGAGCATGGAGAGAAACAAAGGCTGGGTTCTTGCAATAGGCTAGATTGCCTATTGCAGGGGTCTTCAAACTTGGCCCTTTTATGACTTGTGGACTTCAACTCCCAGAATTCCTCAGCCAGCAAAGCTGGCTGAGGAATTCTGGGAGTTGAAGTCCACAAGTCATAAAAGGGCCAAGTTTGAAGACCCCGGGCCTATTGAAAGATGGTCCTCCCGTTTACAACTGCCATATGTCGAGCACACCAGCTCCCTTTAGCCAGAGCTTCACGCGACGATCGTGTCTAGCTAGCATAGCCGTCCGCAGAACCCAGTAAAACGTGGGTTTAGCTGCAGAAGGTGGAACACGTCGAAACCACGGGGCTGTTATTAAATTCAATTAAAGAATGGTTTGTGTCAGCGGTCCAGATCTAAACGCTGCACTGGTGGGAGGACGTTGCAAAGCACACAACATTGCAGGGCATCCCTTGTGACTCCCTCGTTGCCTTTCGATAATAACCGTATACGTTTTTCGCGCGGCGCGGCGCAGGGGGGGGAGGGGGAGGGGAGAAGAAGCGAGACGTGCCGCGCAGGCGTAGTGCGGGCGGCTTGAGTTTGAACGCGAGTTACCTCTCTTCGTCAAGCGAGCCGAGGCAAAAGTAGGGGAAAGTTAACCTGGTGTCATTGCTCCCGCGCCGGCACCTTAACGGATGCGCGGCGAGGTCCCTGGCGCCACCGCCTCCCGGCTTCTTTTGCAGGAAGGCTTCGCGTAAAAGCTTTGAAATGCTGAAAAGGGGGCTCGGAGCAAAAAAAAAAAAGGGGGGGGCAGGTTTCGCTTTGAATGAATGAATGAATCTTTATTGTCAAAGTACAACTATGTACCAGGAGTCTTCAAACTTGCCCCTTTTATGACTTGTGGACTTCAACTCCCAGAATTCCTCAGCCAGCATGCCTGGCTGAGGAATTCTGGGAGTTGAAGTCCACAAGTCATAAAAGAGGCAAGTTTGAAAACCCCTGATATATACATTGAGATTAGCTGAGCCTCCCTTTGTGCTCCCACCCCCCAACACACAGTGACAACAAACCCTCCATCTTACTACACCATGTAAGAAGGTCATCTGACCCGCCACGTGGCAAGAAGGAGCAGAGCACGGGTAACCACGAATCCATGGTTACCCGGGGTTACTCTCAAGATGAAATGGGCCGGGTTCGCGGAATTTAGACAGGGGGAAAGCAAAAAAAGCAGCAGCGAATTGAAAGAGAAGAGTACCCTGGTGTTGTTGTGTGTGCCCCACACCTTTCAGCAAAAGCAGGATTTTAGAGTAGTGGCTCCTTTTACAGGCAACCCTCGATTTACCACAGTTTTAGTGACCGAAGTTACAGTGGCACTGTAAAAAGTGACTTATGACCATTTTTCACGCTTAACGGCTGTTGCATCCCTCTGGTCATGTGATCAACATTTGGATGCTTGGCAACTGGTTCGTATGTATTAAGGGGATGCAGTGTCACGGGATCCTGTGAACAGCTTTTGCAATCTTCTGACAAGCCAAGTCAACGGGGAAGCCAGATTCACTTAATAACCATGTTACTAACTTAAAGCTGCAATGATTCACTTCACAGGTGCGGCTAGAAAGATCATAAAATGGGGCAATGCTTAACAAATGTCTCACTTAACATAAATTTTGGGCTTGATTATGGTTGTAAGTCGAGCGCTACCTGTATTGTAAGAGATTTTAAATTATTCCATTACAGAAATCGTCAGCCTCATAGCTTCCTTAGAGTTTGGGTATTGTAGTCCAAGTTGTGGCAGGCAAAATGGTACCCATGTGACCCGGTTTAGCACAGCAATGTAATTTTAAAAAGAGAAGATCAGCTGCTCAGGTTTGTTCTTGCCAATTTAAAATCAAGGAGCCTGTGTTAATTGCACTGAGGCTGCAGGCCCCAATGTTTTCACCAAGGTCCACATCAAGTAGTATAAGTACATACAAACTTTTAGTGGAAATTATCAGTAGTTTTGATCAGTGACATCATCAAAGTAAACAAAGCCACGTGCTGATTATGTCACCAGGCCATGCCCATAAACGCAAGTGATGTGCGCAGCGCTCCTCCCCGGATGAAAGAATGTATTTATAGGGGGCGTGGACTCCACCTTTGGGTGATTATTTAGGACAGCTGACAAGTGAGATTCCTCCAAACACTACGATAACAGAGTTTGTTGCAGCCGGTCCCAAAAGGTATGCCTATGCTTTGTCCAAAGGTCAAGCGGTGCTAAAGGTGAAGGGGATCACACTAAACTGCGGTAACAGCAAAAAAGTTAATTTTGACAGCTTGAAAGATTTGGTAGATGATTATTGTCTGTCTGGTGCAGAGAGAAAAAAAAGAGATCAGGGTAGAACAGTTGGGGATTGTTAGGGTTAAGAAACAGTGGTCCCTTGAAACGCGGGTCCTCCGAAAAACTCTAAAAGTAGTGTATAATAAAAGGTTATTAAAGAGCGAAGATTACTGTACGCTACCTTACGGTTATTAAGGATGGCAGGAAATATTGCACAATTTGTACACCCTTTCTCGTGTATTATAAGCGGTGCGTCCAATTCTGGCAAATCTTTTTTTATCAAACAAATGTTAGAACATGGTGATGTCGTGTTGTCTCAATTGCCTCAAAATATTGTATGGTTTTATAGCTGTTGGCAACCTCTGTACAAAGAACTGCTTAATAAATTCCCTTATATTAAGTCTAATGGAGGGGCTTCCGTCTTCTTTTGAAGATGATGATTTGTTTCCGCCAAATCAAATTACTCTAGCTATTATAGATGATCTCATGACGTAGTATAAGTACATACAAACCTTTATTGGAAATTATCAGTAGTTTTGATCGGTGATGTCATCAAAGTAAATAAAGCCACGTGCTGATTACATCACCAGGCCATGCCCATAAATGGAAGTGATGTGCGCAGCGCTCCTCCCCGGATGAAAGAATGTATTTATAGGGGGCGTGGACTCCACCTTTGGGTGATTATTTAGGACAGCTGACAAGTGAGATTCCTCCAAACACTACGATAACAGAGTTTGTTGCAGCCGGTCCCAAAAGGTATGCCTATGCTTTGTCCAAAGGTCAAGCGGTGCTAAAGGTGAAGGGAATCACACTAAACTGCGGTAACAGCAAAAAGGTTAATTTTGACAGCTTGAAAGATTTGGTAGATGATTATTGCCTGTCTGGTGCATAGAGAAAAAAAAGAGATCAGGGTAGAACAGTTGGGGATTGTTAGGGTTAAGAAACAGTGGTCCCTTGAAACGCGGGTCCTCCGAAAAATTCTAAAAGTAGTGTATAATAAAAGGTTATTAAAGAGCGAAAATTACTGTACGCTACCTTACGATTATTAAGGATGGCAGGAAATATTGCACAATTTGTACACCCTTTCTCGTGTATTATAAGCGGTGCGTCCAATTCTGGCAAATCTTTTTTTATCAAACAAATGTTAGAACATGGTGGTGTCGTGTTGTCTCAATTGCCTCAAAATATTGTATGGTTTTATAGCTGTTGGCAACCTCTGTACAAAGAACTGCTTAATAAATTCCCTTATATTAAGTTTATGGTGGGGCTTCCGTCTTCTTTTGAAGATGATGATTTGTTTCCGCCAAATCAAATTACTCTAGCTATGATAGATGATCTCATGACGTAGTATAAGTACATACAAACTTTTAGTGGAAATTATCAGTAGTTTTGATCGGTGATGTCATCAAAGTAAACAAAGCCACGTGCTGATTACGTCACCAGGCCATGCCCATAAACGGAAGTGACGTGCGCAGCCCTCCTCCCCGGATGAAAGAATGTATTTATAATATTCATGGCCTGTTTGTTTTCTTTTACTAGATGGAATTAACTGATTCCGAATGTGTAAGGGGTGCGGAACTTGTAAGTAGTTTTATTGCTAAATTTTGAAACACTGTCCCTCTTAGATATAAAAAAAAAATGTGATTATAATATTCTTGGCATGTTTGTTTTCTTTTACTAGATGGAACTGACTGATTCCGAATGTCTGGGGTTTTATAATGGTATTTGTTTTTCATACCTTCATACATTCAGATTCTTACAAACATTTCTGCAACATTTCTGACCATTGGGTTTTTCTTTTCCTTCAGAATGGGAAGATGATCAACCATTTGTGGATCTCACTATACCCACAGAGCAGGAAGGACCCCTGCATGGCATGACCCCTCAACCATGCACAAGCCACACAGCACAAGAGTTAGGAGGTATAACATCTAGCATTTTATCCAACTACAAAACCATTAGTATTATTTTATAATCTAAAAAAGGGGTGTGTTTGTATTACATTATTAGGAATGTCGGCGATAACATTTTGTTTGTTTGATTAACCAGGGCCACCCTGCAAAAAAGCAAAAATGCATGGAGGCGAACTCCCCGCATCCCCAGCAGACAGTGATAGTACTGAACCTACGCCTGTATCTCAACCAGAAGAGGAGATAAATCATTCTATGCCCCAGCTACAAAGCCCTAACTCTGCAAACTCTCAGAATATGAACAATGTTTATCTGGATTTGGTACAAGAGTGGGAGCATCCTATCCGAAATTTCATGGCTGTGGAATACTATCAGCGATATAGATTCGTTAATGTTGACCGAATTCAGTCTTTTGTAGATGCTATAGATGCTATTCATAATGCTATACAGCATGTTTTGAATAATGTTGCTAGAGACATAGGTGCAAATGATTTTGTTCAACTCCGGTTGGATGCAGATGGGTTAAATCATCCTCTCTTTTCTCTGAGGAGAAATATGGATGGTTTAAATGCTGATGATTTTCTGACCAGTATTGAAAATCTGCTTCAAAGTAAAGCAGAGATATTGTGGGGGGGGACATTTACAATTAGTGGTTACCATTGTGAGGAACAATGAGGGGGGAGGGCTTAGGAAGTTAAGCACTGTGCTGCTCACCAAAGTACTGGAGAAAAAAAGACGTCACCTAGTAGATTTCAATGTGGAAGGCGCATTTCTGTGTTTTGCTAGCTGCTTGCTCTGGCTCATTGGCGGGGGTGTTAGTAATGAAGAAATTATTACCAGGGCCAGGGAACTTCACATCAGACTGGGTATTTCCACAGAAAACATGGTTAACTTTTCTCAGATACACCTCTTTGAAAAAGCTTTAGGGGTTACTATAAAGATCTTGTTTTATCTTCAGGACAGATGGAGGTTTTTTGTTACAGGCCTCCCACAGCAAGAAAAAATAGTGTTTATATTGTTACACGACAATCATTACTATGCCATCAAAAATATAAAGGGTTTCCTGGGCGAACGCTATTTCTGTAAATTTTGCCACACCCACTATCACCATAAATTTAGTCATGGTTGTCAATATATCTGCAGAGCATGTCTCAAGCAAGAATGCAAGCAGGTAGAGAAGGAAAAGATGCACTGCTATAGGTGCAAAGTGGTTTGTCGTTCTAAGGTATGTCTTGAAACTCACACGCAGCTAGCTACAGAGGGAAAAGTTGACTGTAAGAGTAAAGAATATTGTGAAAAGTGTGGGGTTTACGTCCTTACTCCCCACATAAAATGCAAGGAACCCAAGTGTGGGCAGTGTTCTGAGAAGGTTGAAAGTTTGGAATATCATTTATGTTTTCTAAAAGAGCTGGTCTGGCCACGAATTGGCCAAAGGTACATTATTTATGATTTTGAATGCTGCCAAGAGACTGGCACACATATACCTAATTATGCATGCGCCAGGGATATGTTGAAGGATGATAATGATGAAGATGTTGTGATGTGGGATTGTTATGGTGTTAGATGTCTGGATCAGTTTGTAAAGACATTTATAAATGATAAGTTTAAAGGATGTACTTTTATCGCTCACAATGCCAAAGGTTATGATGGGTACCTAGTACTGAGGCAGTTGATCCGGGAAAAGGTTAGGGTTCAGCTTATAAGCCTGGGAGGGAAACTTCTGTGTATCACCCTGCCGGCTTACAAGATCCGGTTTATTGATAGCCTCTCATTTTTGCCCCTTAAATTAAGTAAATTACCCAAAGCTATGGGGTTTCAAGGCTGCAAAGGATATTTCCCCCACTTGTTCAATACAATGGCCAATCAAGACTACGTTGGGCCGCTCCCTGAAACCAAGTATTATAGCCCTGAAACCATGATGCCCGGGGAGAGAGAAGAATTCCTGAAATGGCACGCTGCTAATAGAGGTACTGTATTTAAACTAAAGAAGGCTCTGGCTTACTATTGCAGGCAGGATGTAGATATATTAAGAGAAGCATGTATTCGATTTAGGGAACAGGTAATGAAAATGACTGAACGTGAGTTCGTCAAGAGGGGCGGTGGGGATATTGTTGAGGAGATAGTGATTCGTTGCATTGACCCCTTCCAATGTATCACATTGGCGTCTGTCTGTATGGCACAGTACCAGTTCATGTATTTGAACAACAACTCCATTGCTTTAGCTCCTATGGATAATTATCACAAGACACAGAAAAGGTATTCAGCACCTGCGATACAATGGTTGATGTACATAGAGCACACTGAGAACGTCAATATCCAGCATGCCCTGAAGGGGGGTGAAAAACAAGTAGGCAAATATTTTTTGGATGGTTTTGCTGTCATAAATGACACCCCCACAGCTTTTGAATTTTATGGTTGTTTTTTTCATGGGTGCCCTGTCTGCTACTCTGAAAGAGACTTCAACAACTTACTTGGTTCAACATATGGCACCCTGCACAGCCGTACTAGGATTAAAGAAGAGGACCTTAGGAGGCAGGGTTATGCTGTGCGCTGCATCTGGGAACACGAATGGAGGGCCTTGATGGAGGCTGACACCTCTTTGAAGCAGTTTCTGGTTGAGAATAAGCTCCCAATGCCTTTGATACCTCGAGATGCTTTTTTTGGTGGTAGAACAAATGCTACATGTCTTTACTACAAACCAAAACCTGGTGAACAAATCTTATATTATGATTTCACCAGTTTGTACCCCTTTGTGAATAAGACCAAGGAGTACCCAATTGGCCATCCACAAATTATCTACCAAGATTTTGGGGACATAAAACAATATTTTGGGTTAGCCAAAGTCAAAGTGTACCCACCAAGGAATCTCTATTTTCCTGTACTACCCCACAAATCATGGGGCAAATTAATGTTTAGTTTGTGTGCAACCTGCACAGAAAAACTGCAAACTACCCCCTGCAAACACAGTGATGAGGAAAGAGCTCTGACTGGGACATGGTGCACTGTTGAATTGAATGCAGCTTTAGAAAAAGGTTACAGAATTGTTGAAATCTATGAGATCTGGCATTTTGAAAGTACATCAAAGGGGCTATTTTCAGATTATATTAACGCACATCTCAGACAGAAACAGGAGGCCAGCGGCTACCCTGACTGGTGCAAAACAGAACAGGATAAAGAGCAATATATTCGTGATTATGAAAAGATGGAAGGTGTCCGCTTACGCCGTGAACACATTGAGGTAAATCCTGCTAAAAGGCAGATTGCCAAACTCTTTTTAAACTCGCTGTGGGGCAAGTTTGGTCAGAACACCAATCACCTGACAACCTCTGTGGTGACAAACCCTGAAGAATTATTCAAATATCTTTTTGTGCCTTATTATGATGTTTCCTCCTGTGAGTTTTTGGATAGTGAGACAGCCGTTGTGACATGGAAAACTGCCAAGAACCATCCCACCAAAGCCTCATGTACTAACGTATTCATTGCCAGCTTTACAACAGCGTATGCACGACTGGAATTATACAGGCTGCTGGATGGGCTGGGCGATAGATGCCTGTATCATGACACCGATTCAGTCATTTTTGTAAGTAGAGAGGGGGCGTGGACTCCACCTTTGGGTGATTATTTAGGACAGCTGACAAGTGAGATTCCTCCAAACACTACGATAACAGAGTTTGTTGCGGCTGGTCCCAAAACGTATGCCTATGCTTTGTCCAACGGTAAAGCGGTGCTAAAGGTGAAGGGAATCACACTAAACTGCGGTAACAGCAAAAAGGTTAATTTTGACAGCTTGAAAGATTTGGTAGATGATTATTGTCTGTCTGGTGCAGAGAGAAAAAAAGAGATCAGGGTAGAACAGTTGGGGATTGTTAGGGTTAAGAAACAGTGGTCCCTTGAAACGCGGGTCCTCCGAAAAACTCTAAAAGTAGTGTATAATAAAAGGTTATTAAAGAGCGAAAATTACTGTACGCTACCTTACGGTTATTAAGGATGGCAGGAAATATTGCACAATTTGTACACCCTTTCTCGTGTATTATAAGCGGTGCGTCCAATTCTGGCAAATCTTTTTTTATCAAACAAATGTTAGAACATGGTGATGTCGTGTTGTCTCAATTGCCTCAAAATATTGTATGGTTTTATAGCTGTTGGCAACCTCTGTACAAAGAACTGCTTAATAAATTCCCTTATATTAAGTTTATGGAGGGGCTTCCGTCTTCTTTTGAAGATGATGATTTGTTTCCGCCAAATCAAATTACTCTAGCTGTGATAGATGATCTCATGACGTCGGCCAGTGAGAGCGATCAAATAGAGAAGGCATTTACACAGTACGTTCATCACAGAAACCTGAGCATTATTCTCATACTACAAAACCTGTTTTATCAAGGTAAGAAAATGAGAACAATAGCTCTGAATTCCAAATATTTGGTTTTATTCAGCAACCCTCGTGATCAGATGCAAATTGTCACACTGGCCTTGCAGATGTACCCCACTAACACAAAGTATTTTTTAGAAGTATTCCAAGATGCCACTCGCAAACCACACGGGTACCTTTTGGTAGATTTGGCAGCCACCACTCCAGAATCCTACAGGTTGAGAACAGGCCTCTTTCCACCTGATTGGCCTGCTGTTTACACAGTGAAAAAGAAGTGTAAAAAGCAGTAGCCTGGCTGCCTTAGCACTAGTACATTTAAGATGTCAGAGAGGATACGTAGAAATTGGGGGCTTTTAAAAATCTTAGTAAAGGCTGGACCAAGACAGAGAAAAGCCATCTTATGCAATGGTAATAATGACCTGTTGGGGGCTATAGCAGAAATAGCTTTGAACACCCTAAAAGGAAACCTTCCTCTGAAACCTTCACAATTCCGGTCTCTAAAGAGAAAGAAAGGTGTCATTAAAAAGTTGAAAAAGAAGAAGCAGGTCATACTTCAGTCGGGTGGTTTTATTGGTCCCTTACTAGGGGCAGCTATTCCGCTGTTGACGAGCCTGTTAGCTGGATAAACCATGGATCATGCTGAGAAAATGTATCTGGTATCGCATCATCAGATGGAGCAACTACAGGGCAGGCCCCCTACTATGGGGGCTACAGCCACTAACCGGTTGGATGCTGAGATGCGTTCCATTCTTCAGAGAGCTGATTTGTGTGAGGATGACAAGATTAAGCTCTACAGTTCTGCATTGCAGAGGTATCTAAGACTAACCAGGCAAAATGAGTCTGAAAAGGACAGACTGAATCTCATTTACCCACCGGAAGAACCTCGGCCACTTCCAACATTACCAGAACAGCCACCACAGCCATCTCCGCAGGACACAGCGATGGCTGAGATCCTAAGCGGTGTGAGCACCCGTTACAGGAAAAATGCGGAACTTTTGCTGAACAAAATGAAACAGCATCAGGACGTCTCAACCTGGGATGATCGCGGTACCTTTTTATACAAAGGGGTCCCTATTCCTGGGACTAATATTTTAGACTTGGTGAAAGGAGCCTCGCAGCACCGAGCCCCTACTGAGAAGCGGAAACCTAAAGGCTGGGATGACTTTATGAATGCTATGGCAGAGATGAATGTTCCGACCTCTGTGTTGGGGTCTACAGCTGTTAAAGAGCAAATAGAAAAGTTGAAAGATTCTTTGGTTGTTAAGGATGAAACTGCTACTAGCCCCGACTCTGTTATGACAGCCCCTTTTGGGACTCAGAAGCCTCTGTTTACCAGTGCCCCTTCTAGCCCTTGGACATTAAATCCTAGAAGTAGATTCAGGTTTGGTGACTGGCTCAATTTGTAAAATGAATAAAAACACAGTGAAACAAGTAAAAACGTTTACGGTAAGTCTTTTTCTTTATTTTACAGTAAGGCAGGCATGTCTGCATGCACTGGTAACGGTTACAGGTTCCAAGCTCCCTTCCCACCTTTATAGTTTTTACAAACAGCTTTACCATTTGATCATTTTTAATATCAACATTGGAGTACATCTTTAAAATATTTTCATAGTCTACTCCTTTAGTCCGGTTCAGTAGAAAAAACGCACAGTGTTGCCTGCAGGTCACAGCGCTGGGGTGCTGCAGTTGGCGTTGGTGAAATGTGTACTTCTCAGCTTGCTGCTCTAAAAACGTCACTATGGAGCCAGGAAAGTCAGGGCTATCCAGCGGTCTTCCATAAGAATCAAAAAATTCACCATATCCGTGAGATGGGAAGTAGAGGGCCAGCCAGTGTTCACCAGGCAGAGTGTGAGGGTGGGTATTTACAATTAATCAAAAAGGTCTTTTGGAGATTTGTCTCTGGGGTAGCAGGTCACAAGGGTAGATTCCTAGAAAGGCTTTATTTCCAGAGAACAAGTGGCGGAGTTGCAGTGTGTCCATACTCACATATAATCAAAGAGCACATTCCTTGTGTGACTTATTTCAATAAGGTTTTCGAAGATTGCATAGAGAATCATGTTGACAGTGTTGGGGAGGGGTTGTGCAAATCTAATTTCTGAGGTTACCGTTCCTGATCAAAGAATAGTGCTCAGAGCACCCCTGATCAGGACTCAAGTCAAAACAATACAAAGTATACCCTCAGTTAAACTCTTCCCTACTGATTAACAGCGGCCTGTCTTTCATGCCTTTGCCTGTGGCCTGCACCATCTCCATGTACTCTCTCACAAAAAGACCGTGCTCATAATCAGGCTGAAGAGGCTTTGCAGGGATCTGCTCGCCATCACAATGCAAGGCGCAAAAATTGACATTGCAGTGTTGAAAATTGAATGGATTTCTTTCATAATCCCCACTAAAAGATGCATTGTCCACAAACCCAATCACTAATTGTTTAGGTAGCTGACCCAGAAATAGATTTTCCTGATTACACACAAGGCTACCTGCAGGAATGCTGTAAACCTTCATTCCCACTCGATCAATGGGGTATTTGGCATTGGAGGAGAGCAAAGCTTCTGCATGACCAAGGCGCACTCCTGGGGCTACTTTTACACGCTTTACAAAGAGAGAAGCCGCCAAGAGTTGCACTTTGTAATTCTCGTTGCCATCCTTCATGACGCAAAATTCATTTCTGCTTCTTGTGAGTTTGACTTTCACATCAACACCGTTAATTAGCAGTCTGTCTTGAAAGAACAGATCGCTATGCAGAGGCCCTAGCAGGTCCCATTTACGACTACCGGCTGTCTGTCTTGCTCTCGCTTTGAAACCGGAGTTCCCAGCGGCTGTCAGTAGAGTACTTTCCATGAGGTCCGAGTCATCTTTGTAAAAACCGCCAGCTGTAAATTGAGTACCCAGTGCATCACCACCAAAGTTCAGAATCAGTTCAATCATGGCCCGGTAAGAATAGCAATGATGGCTCTGTGTAATGAGCCGATCTCCCAAGGTAACATCCAGCTGATTAAACAGTGATGCTATGGGGTAGTTGGTCAGGGCCACCCTAGACTCGTCGTCAATATCCGAACCGTCAGCCTTTACAATCTTGCAACTCACATACAGCAGGGTGCTGTTTAAATCTGTGTAATGTTCACTATGCCCCGTGATAAAAAATTCCAGGGGAGCATTGGGTGTCAGCGCTGATAAAGGTGGGATCTCGACATAAGTACTGTTTTCAATACTGGTCTTTGTAGGTGCCAGTTGAAAAAGATCCAGTTCTGATTTAACACATTCCTCTGAAGCAGAATGAATAAATGCCATATCGTATTAGAATATGTCTTCCTTGTCACAGGGCTTCCTCTTCTGTGCACGTCTCCTCTTGGTGTGGCGGGTCTTTTTCACAAGTCTTCTCTTTTTAAATGGAATAGGCGGGCCCAATGCGTAATTCTTCTTGGTTATGATCATCCCTGATCCATCCTGCCCCCTCTCAACAACACGGGATACAAGATGACCCGCAACATCTCTGGCAACGTTTTTGGCAGCAGATTTCACATGCGGCTTAATGATTTCTAATCCTTGCCTCAAAAAAGGCATTGCTTTTCGAAAAAGCCCACGGAACAGACCCCCTAAATCTGTCCCGTACATAATGGGGGCTCCTCGGAAGCCTGTAAGACCGCCACCAGCTTGTGCCCTGTAGTAAGCCATGTAGTCTTGAGGGTTCCCGTGCTCCTTGATCACAACCATCCTTCACTTTTCCGAGGCCTAAAATGAAGCTTGACAATTACCTTCCCGCGATAAAAATGCACATTTTTGTCCTGATCTGTTTTGATTTCTATGGTAATGGTATCGATGTGATGTTTGCTGACCGGTACATAATGTGGATGGTCATAGGTCATTGTGACGAAATCATTGTCTTGCCCTCACACAGGCACACAGCGCAGTAACGGCACATAGAAGTCGCCCACTATCTGGAGCTCTACAATGTCTGTGTAAACATATAATGTGCTGAATCCAGGGAACATCCCTAACAGATGTCCGAGTTCTCAGCTAACTAGAATGGTGTGCGGTTCGTCTCCTTTAAGATTATAGTACCCGCTTCTCAAAGAAAAATGCCATCTCTTTCTCTCGTTAGCAATTTCAAAATATCCAGGTGAAGTTAATGTGTGCCAACTATGCGGATAGTGTATCTCTGCTAGCGCTACTTCCCACGATCCTGGAAGATCCAGCGATCTCGCTAATTGTATGGTAAAATTAGAATTTTTGTTTTGGGGGAAAATTGCTGCTGATGCATTGCTGGGTAGGGTGATGTAAAACTCCTCCATATCAAAGATGTTGTACTTCAGACTCCTTAATCCAACTGTTGAACTTTTCTGGCCAACCCTGCCATTTAACCAGGAATTCTCTTTGTTTGCCCCTCCCTCTTTTCCGTAATATTTTTTCAATTCTGTAGACGCGTTCTTGATCACTAGGAATTTTTTGCAGCTCTTCTGGGTAAAAAGACCCATGTACCGGCTCTTCTGCATAATCCATTAATTTATATACATCCCTTTCTCTCCGCCTAACTCTTTCTTTGACGATAAATATTTCATCTGTAAAGGTTTGCTGATATCCCTTTTCAAACTTCCCCTTTAGCCTGGATATCCTAACATGACCCCCCACCTTTTCTGCCTCTCTGTCCGCTTTTAAAATATTCCTGTATAGACGCATCCACACATCTTTTTCATTAGATTGTTTCACCATGTTGGGAGCTGTCTGGATACTGTGATGGTAAGCGCTATTGTAACTCCGCATGAGAGCTGGTAATACATCCACATACCTGTGCGTATTTTTAGCTGTGAAAAATCTCCAGAGCTTGTTTTTCAGAGTTCTATTAAACCTCTCTATAACCGCTGCTTTAGTTTCACTATGTGTGACAAAGTGATGTATGCCATAGCATTCAAAAAGCTTCTTTACAGGCTTGTTTAAAAACTCTTTCCCGGCATCCGACTGCAGCTTTCTGGGTGCCCTTCCTGATTGGAATATACTTTGGAAAGCACCGGCAACCCCTCGTCCAGACTTATCGGTTAAACAGACTGCCCAAGCATATTTGGAAAGTACATCGATTACCGTTAAAATAATTTTTGTGCCGCTGTTTTCAGAGGCAAATCCTGATAAATCCACAAGGTCAGCCTGCCATTGGCAATCTATGCAGGAAACTATTGTCGCGTTCCTGGAGACTTTTATTCTTGCAGGCTTATGCAGGGTATAAGCTTCTTGACCGGAAAGCCATGTCTTGACTTGCCTCAAGGTTAAGTTTTTAAAGCGTTTCCTCCCAGCCTCAAATAGGGGTTTTACTCCACCATAGCTACCTGGACCTTCCGGCGTATAATACAGTTCCTTTAGTACATTTTCACACTTCATTCTGCACTGTTCAAACCTTACAATAAACACATTGCGCTTTAGCACAAACCTTTTATTTGTAATTTACATGCAATTATCATCACGTTCATTTACAGAATAATATCCATCATTACTATCATTACTGGGGTCATCTGTATCATCAGTATCTTCATTCTCTGTAGGCATTGTACATATACAATTGGATGCGCCACAATCACATTCTACATAGCAGTCATTTGGGGTATCTCTTTTGAGATCAAGCTGTAGACAACCTGGACAATCAGACGGACACGGGGCTAGGTAATATCCGTGGAACCCACCTGTTTAAAAACGCAAAAATAATCCGTTAGTAAAACCCTCTTTAATTCTCCTTTTATTATGTAATATTAACGGCGGCATGCATAGTAAAAAAGACAATTCATTTACCTAGATCGACATCTGCATCCTCTTCATCACTTGAGATGTTTGTTATTAAGGAGGCACCGGCGTTATAGCTATACCCCGGAACAGAACCTGGAAAATGTATTTAGCCATTAGCAATCACATCGTTAACGGGGGTTATTGCGCTTTACACATTTGAACACATAACAGGTTTTTACTTACTCGGTATGGCCTCATCTTCACAACACGCCATCTCCCACACGTTACAACAGGGCAAGTGACATCCAGACAAGATAGACCAGGAGTAGTCCGGGGTTTCATCACGAACATCACAGCACATCTTATGGCATTCTTTCCAAAGAGATCGTGTCGCCAACCAAGATACAGCAGGTTCTACACCCTTTTTATTATTTACTTCACAAGTTCCCATGACGCTGTTAAAATAGATCTACGCTTTAAAGTTTCCGAGTTGTCTGTGGCCATGTGCATGCTCTATAGCAAGATCTTACAGGTCATGTCCAGACATGCCCAAAACACACATACCTAAAACATCAATCTGTTCTGACCAGTCAGAAACGCTTCGCTTTTGCTGTAAGGTTAGAATAAAATTTATTAAACCTGTGCTATGAACGGTTACGCGTACATATGGATTCGAGGGGGCTTACAAATGCCAAAATATATGTCTTTAGATTTTTACAAAGGTAAAAAACCAGCTGTGGGCTTTAAAAGGTCTGTGGTTTGTTCGCCCTTCATTCAGGGAAAATGTTTTTAAAATTGCCTGGTTTAAATGCAAACGCTGTCTGCCTTTTAGGTGATCCTTTCCCCCCCCCCACCCCCAGCTTTTGAGGTATTGATTTTTAAAACTCCACAAAAATTAAAAGTATCATTAGGCTAGAATGATTAGAAATAAAAAGCTTTTTTTAATTAGGTAAAGGTAAAGGTTCCCCCGCACATGCGTGCTAGTCGTTTCCGACTATAGGGGCCGGTGCTCATCTCCGTTTCAAAGCCGAAGAGCCAGCGCTTGTCCCACCCCCACAAAAGCAGGGTTTTGTTTCCCAAAAACACAGGTCTCTGTGTTTCTTTTGGATTTGCACGTCCATGGAATTAGTCTAGGGTTAATGTAATCAAGTACACAGAAGCTTGACTGCCACATGTTTGTTGATGGGATTAGGTTCGGCAAGCACCATCTCGAAATAGGGCTATGACCTTACACCACACCTTATCTGTTAGGGTTACCCATGCTTATTTTGATGGGGTTAGGCCGACACGTCATATCCGGCTAGGGTTATGGCCTTGTGAGTCCTGTACCATGAGGGGTGGGGGTGTGGATTATGCACATCACATCTGGGGAGGAGGGCTGCGCACGTCACTTCCATTTATGGTCATGGCCTGGTGACGTAATCAGCGCATAGCTTTGTTTACTTTGATGACATCACTGATCAAAACTACTGATAATTTCCACTAAAAGTTTGTATGTACTTATACTACTCACATCTAAGCAGATGAGTGAAAGCAGTTACTAGTAGCCACTAGATACCAAAACCATGCAGATAGTTCATCTCTTGCAAAACTTCTAAAAGCATCATAAACTGGTTTCAATCAAAGTTGTAAGGTTTCCTGTTTCGTTTTGTTTTTATTTGGTGTCCTTTTTAAATAGCTGCCTGGCCAACCAAAATGAAGCAAGTAAAACCTCTTGAATAATGATAAGCAACAGGTATTTCCAAAACTATTTTAGTCTTGGTAAACATGAACACCTTAAATTGTACTTGGTAGGCAACTGCCAACTAGCAAAGATTACTTAGTACTGGTGTAATATAATCTGAATACTTCATACCAGTTAGCAGCTGAGCTGTTTTCTACCAGCTGTAATTTCTGCATCCTTTTTAATGGTAAAACCATGCAGAGTACATTGCACAGTGAAAATGACATTATTTTTGGTTTACAGTCAAGAAGGGATATGGATGGCACATTCCCAGATTGAAAGCCTGTTAGGGTGTGTGGGTTGTGAGACTTACCATCCCCAACATCACTTTCCTATTAGAAGCAGCACTGTCACCATGTATGTACTTAATTTCAGCTTGTTCTCTCTAATCCAGCCTTCAAAACTATAGTATATAACAGTTGCTTCGATGAAATTGGATAATAAGGGACATTGAGAGGTGATCAGGATGTTGATGACACTAACTGTACCATTCTAGGTAACCTCTCCTCGGAGTTTCATTTATCTGTGGAACAGCATAAGAACCAAGATGGAAACTTTCGGTTACCATGCATCAGTGTTATAGTTATTAAATCATGTTCCCCTGTCACCATTATCTGGATATGATCAGACAGGAAACGAACTATTTTAAAATAGTCCTTCTGTGGCTTAATCTTCTTGCACAATTCAACAGGATGCCATACTGGTGATGATCATAAAGTCCAGGAGAGCTAATAGAATCACATTCCCTGCATCAAGCATGACCTTATCCATTGAGGTGACCCAAACAGTTTCAATATCATATCTCAGCTGTAAGTCTGAATGAGGATCATATAAAGACCAAGATCACTGAAGTGCATCTGGGAATTTAGGGCCACGACTTTCTTGGTCACATTCTTTAGTAACAGAATATTTGAGACTGGCCCATAATTGTATGGATCTCCTGGGCAGAGAGTTGATTTCTTCTGTAAAGGCCATTATTTCTTATTGAATGACTTATTGAATAAACTAGGAAGATCAACAGTTGAATAAACAAAACAATGGCCCCCATCTCTTCCCCAACTCTGTTCACATCTACAAGCTGAAGAAGAATTTAAAATAATAAGACAAGCAATGGCCAAGGCTACTCCTTTATGACAGCCTTAATTCTGAAATCTGAACTGAGGCAAATCCAACAACAGCGGTAGAAATCTCTTACCGTCTGCCACCCACTGTTTTGGCTTCCTCTCTCCAACAATTTGGTGGAGAAGAATACATCAGAGTGCATTGGCGTGACACACTGTAACTACTTATAACTTCAAATAATATTAACCATTGAACTAATTGTCCAATAGTTGATAAAAAGTTAATCATCATAGTGGTAACTTGTCTCCTATTTCTAACTAATCCAAAATCTTTGCATTGATCAGCGATTGCTTTTCAGGTGTGTTTGCTTTTGTAGGCAGCTGTGGTAGCTCACTTGGTGAGCTATTTGTCTTCATTCCAGTAAATCCTTCTGTATCCACACAAAAGCAGAAACAACAAAATGCAATCTTTCCAGTGCCCCACTTGATTTTCCTTGGCAACTAATAGCTGCTTCAGGATGTTAGATCAGTGTTTGGATAGCATATCAAGCCATGATTAAGATAAGCTGACTGTTGTTGTTGTTAGTTGCGAAGTCGTGTCTGACCCATTGCGACCCTATGGACAATGTTCCTCCAGGCCTTCCTGTCCTCTACCATCTTCTGGAGTCCATCTAGGCTCACGCCTACTGCTTCAGTGACTCCATCCAGCCACCTCATTCTCTGTCGTCCCATTCTTCTATTGCCCTCAATCTTTCCCAGCATTAGGCTCTTCTCCAGTGAGTCCTTCCTTCTTATTAGGTGGCCAAAGTATTTGAGTTTTAGCTTTGGCCTTCTAAAGAGCAGTCAGGGTTGATCTCCTGTAGGACTGACCGGTTTGATCGCCTTGCAGTCCAAGGAACTCGCAGGAGTCTTCTCCAGCACCATAGTTCAAAGGCTTCAATTCTTTGGCGCTCAGCCTTTCTTATGGTCCAGCTTTCACTGCCATACATTGCGACTAGGAAGACCATAGCCTTGACTATACGCACTTTTGTTGACAGGGTGATGTCTCTGCTTTTTAGTGTGCTGTCTAGATTTGCCATGGCTTTCCTCCCAAGGAGCAAGCGTCTTTTAATTTCTTGGCTACAGTCCCCATCTGCAGTGATCTTGGAGCCCAGGAAAATAAAATCTGTCACTACCTCCATTTCTTCCCCATCTATTTGCCAGGAATTGAGAGGGCCAGATGCCATGATCTTGGTTTTCTTAATGTTTAGTTTCAACCCAAGTTTTGCACTCTCCTTCACCCGCAACAAGAGGGTCTTTAGTTCTTCTTCACTTTCTGCCATTAGAGTGATATCATCTGCATATCTTAGATTGTTGATGTTTCTTCCGGCAATCTTAATTCCAACTTTTGATTCATCTAGCCCTGCCTTTCTCATGATGTGCTCTGCATATAGGTTAAATAGGCAAGGCGACAGTATACAGCCTTGCCGGACTCCTTTCCCAATTTTGAACCAATCAGTGGTTCCGTGTCCAGTTCTCACTGTTGCTTCTTGGCCCGCATATAGATTTCTCAAGAGACAAATAAGATGGTCTGGTATGCCCATCTCTTTAAGGACTTGCCAGAGTTTGTTATGATCCACACAATCAAAGGCTTTAGCATAGTCAATGAAGCAGAAGTAGATGTTTTTCTGGAACTCTCTAGCTTTCTCCATGATCCAGCATATGTTAGCAATTTGATCTCTAGTTCCTCTGCCTCTTCGAAATCCTGCCTGTACTTCTGGTAGTTCTCGATCCGCATACTGCTGGAGTCTAGCTTGTAGAATTTTAAGCATAACTTTACTAGCATGAGAAATGAGTGCAATGGTGCGATAGTTTGAACATTCTTTGGCACTGCCTTTCTTTGGAATTGGAATGTAAACTGATCTTTTCCAATCCTGTGGCCACTGTTGAGTTTTCCAAATTTGCTGGCAAATTGAGTGTAGCACTTTTACTGCATCGTGTTTTAAGGTTTTGAATAGCTCAGCTGGAATACTGTCACCTCCACTAGCTTTGTTGTTGCTCAGCTTTTCTAAGGCCCACTTCACTTCACATTCTAAGATGTCTGGCTCGAGGTCAGTGACCACCTCATTGTGATTATCAGGGACATTAAGCTCATTCTTGTATAGTTCTTCTGTGTAATTTTGCCACCTCTTCTTAATCTCTTCTGCCTCTGTTAGGTCCCTGCCATTCTGGTCCCTTATCATGCCCATTTTTGCATGAAACGTTCCTTTCATCTCTCCAATTTTCTTGAAAAGATCTCTGGTCCTCCCTATTCTATTGTTTTCTTCTATTTCTTTGCATTGTTCATTTAAGAAGGCATTCTTATCTCTTCTAGCTATTCTTTGGAATTCTGCATTTAATTGGGCGTATCTTTCTTTTTCTCCCTTGCCTTTCGCTTTCCTTCTTTCCTTAGCTATTTGCAAAGCTTCCTCAGGCAGCCATTATGCTTTCTTGCATTTCTTTTTCTTTGGGATGGTTTTGGTTGCTACCTGTTGTACAATGTCGCGAACCTCTGTCCATAGTTCTTCAGGCACTCTGTCTATCAGATCTAATTCCTTAAATCTATTTGTCACTTCTACTGTATATTCAACAGGGATATGATTTAATTCGTACCTGACTGGCCTAGCGCTTTTCCCTACTTTCTTTAATTTAAGCCTAAACTTTGCAACAAGAAGCTCATGGTCTGAGCCACAGTCAGCTCCTGGTCTTGTTTTTACTGACTGTATAGAGCTTCTCCATCTTTGGCTGCAGAGCATATAGTCAATCTGATTTCTGTATTGACCGTCTGGTGATGTCCATGTGTAAAGCCGTCTCTTGGGTTGTTGGAAAAGAGTGTTTGCTACAACCATCGTATTCTCTTGACAAAATTCTATCAGCCTGTGCCCTGCTTCATTTTGTACTCCAAGGCCAAACTTGCCTGTTATACCAGTTATCTTTTGGCTTCCTACTTTAGCATTCCAATCCCCCATGATGATAAGGACATCATTTTTGGGTGTTAGTTCTATAAGGTGCTGTAGGGCTTCATAGAACCGGTCAATTTCATCCTCTTCGGCACCGGTGGTTGGGGCATAGACTTGGACTACTGTGATATTGAATGGTTTGCCTTAGATTCGAACTGAGATCATTCTGTCATTTTGAGGATTGTATCCCAGTATTGCTTTTCCTATTTTTTATTGACTATGAAGGCTACTCCATTTCTTCTGAGGGATTCTTGCCCGCAGTAGTATACCTGATAGTCATCTGAATTAAATTCACCCATTCCTGTCCATTTTAGTTCGCTGATACCTAAGATGTCGATGTTTAGTCTTGTCATCTCTTGTTTGACCACGTCCAGCTTTCCTTGATTCATGGATCTTACATTCCAGGTTCCTATGGAGAAAAAATCTTTACAGCATCGGACTTTCCTTTCACCACCAGACATATCCACAGCTGAGCGTCCTTTCGGCTTTGGCCCAGTCGCTTCATTCTTTCTGGCGCTACTAGTACTAGCCCTCTGCTCTTCCCCAGTAGCATATTGGATGCCTTCCGACCTGAGGGGCTCATCTTCCAGCGTCATATCGTTTTGCCTTTTGGTACTGTCCATAGGGTTTTCATGGCAACGATACTGGAGTGGTTTGCCATTTCCTTCTCCAGTGGATCACGTTTTGTCAGAACTCTCTGCTATGACCTTTCCGTCTTGGGTGACCCTGCACGGCATAGCTCATAGCTTCATTGAATTACGCAAGCCCCTTCGCCACGACAAGGCAGTAATCCATGAAGGGGAAGATAAGCTGACTACAGTGCCATAATTAGCAGTTGTGGTTACTAAGGATCTCTTCCTTAATGACAATCAGGCTTACTGTCAAAGTTCTTTGATAGAAGTTTGCAAGAAGATAGTATTGCAAAATGGAAGTCTCATGGTCTCAGAAACGTGCAACCTTTACTGTTGTGTACATCTTAAGCATCTAGGGCAAGTTGATACATGCCTATCACTTGATTTCTTCTCAGATGAATAAATAATTTCCTTCTTCTCACATAATCAGCTTCCTGCAATTTTTTTTTCCATGTTCTAGCATGTTATTAGCCATAATATTTGGAATCAGGGCAAGTAAAACAACTTTTCCACATTCGTACATTTTGCCTATTTAATTTGCTAAAGTTGAAGCTGATTAATATCTCTTAAAGTCTAAAAAAACAGAGACAAATTTATTACCTGAGGAACAGCCTAATTGTTTTTCAGTGTTAATCGAAAACAATGTGATCTAGAGGCCAAAAATATATCCCTTTGTCATTTTCATCCTCTTCCACTGTTTTATTTGGTACAGAAGGTGAATGACTCCTTATAACCCTGAGTTATTTCAGCACAAAGCAATTTAGCTCTGGTCTGCAAAAAGCAGAAGTCCAAAAAAAAGAAGAAGAAGAAAGAAAAAAAGGCTGACATAATAAAATACATTTTAAAGACTAGAACAACATACTCCTTATAAGTAGTGTAAAACCCGCTCTTCTCTAAGGAAAATAAAACCTGTACCTGTGTATTAAGAAATAACATTTGGGGGACAAAACCCAAATATTTGACATATTGCCAAAATTTATTATTTCTGAATTATCCACTCTGTATGCAGTGTGCACCAATGCTGTTTTATGTCTCCAAGATGATACTCTTTACTTCATGCAAGTGATTATATACATGTGTAGAAATACTCATGTTTACCTTGTCCCATTTTTCAGCTGTTCCCTCCCAATTACCAGGAAACAGCTGAGTCGGACAAGAGCAGGATTTGGGGAAGGCAAATGATATGTTATATGCTTTATATTGCATGGGTCAGGAGGGTTGAAAAGATATTTGCAGACCCCTCAGATCCTGAACATGGAGTGTTTCAACTCCTTTCCTCGGGATGGTGCTATAGGGCCTTGCATGCCAAAACAACTAAACACAGGGACAGTTTTTTTCCCTGGTGCCATCACTCCGCTGAACAATTAATTCTCTCAATGCTGCCTAATCTCTGTTAACCCATGTAGTGTGGGTGTAGCATAATTTATCTTCATTATCTTCTTTACTCCCCCTTTTATTATTCTATTGCTTTGCATGTGCACCGAGTGCTTTTGTAACAGAGGCAAATTCCTTGTGTTTCTAATCACACTTGGCCAAATAAAGTATTCAGTTCTGAGGGAAGAATCCAGAGAAAGAAATATTTTGGGGGATATTAAAAAGGCAGAATATATTTTACCAAAGGATCTTAAAGGCAGAAAAGCAAGCCCAGTTTTTCTTAATAGCCCCAAGCAGAAACTAGGCAGAGGCCAGCTTTTAGAAATGCAGGTGTGATAATCCTTTCAGAAAGTTTGGAGCCAGGAAGCTAGATTAGAAACAGATGAAATTAGGAAGACAAAGACTCCTAAAATCTACATAAGGTAAAGGTAAAGTAAAGGTTCCCCCGCACGGACCGGTGCTCATCTCCGTTTCAAAGCCAAAGAGCCAGTGCTTGTCCAAGGACGTCTCCATGGTCATGTGACCGGCATGACTAGACGCCAAAGGCGCACGGAACGCTGTTACCTTCCCACCGTAGTGGTCCCTATTTTTCTACTTGCATTTTTACGTGCTTCCGAACTGCTAGGTTGGCAGAAGCTGGGACGACTAACAGGCGCTCACTCTGTTATGCGGCACTCGGGATTCGACCTGCCAAACTGCCAACCTTCTGATCGACAAGCTCAGCTTCTTAACCCACTGAGCCACCGCATCCCTCAGAATCTACATACCTCCACCCAAACTCCAAGGAAACATAATAGGATTAACCCGCCATTACCACTCAGACTCAGGTCGAAGTACATGACACAGGAAATACAAAGCCTCAAACAGGAACAGGAAACAAAACCCACCACTCCCTGCTACATGTTGTCAGCTTTCTCAGAGCCATCTTTCTGTCTGGCTCTCCTCTTCAATAAACTACAACCTTCTTTCTAAAGCAGTCTCCATTTTGTTTATTCCTGGCTTGGACTGGACTCTGATGAAGATTTTTCTTTCAACAGTTCATTTCAATCATGTATATACTTTATAATAGCAGGCATGTTTGTTAGATATATATGCCCCTTCTTACAGATAAAGTGATCCATCATAGAAAAGCTAGCGTATACTTATTCCCCTTGAAACACATTTCCAAATGCAAGAATATTTGTTGTGTGGACTAATATTCATTTAATTGTCTAGCTTTGTTTATTTACTTATTTATAATAAGGGGTAAAGTACTCTCATGAGTAGGCTAGCCAGGACTTGCTGAAACTCATATCCTCCTGAACCTTAATGAATTTGAGGGAGGAGTAAGACATTTATACTAGCTACTGGTGATCCAAAACCTATCTTCTGATTTCCCCAAAGTTTTCTTCCCTATGAAAGAGTTTCCTCCCCCCACCACCCCATTGTCTTCTTCTAAATACTCATTCTCAGGATGTTTTTAAATTTATGTTAAATAAGGTTAACACCCTTATGGTTTAAAAAAAACCCACACAGTTGAAGTGTTCCCCCCCCCAACCTCACTCTCTGCATACACTCTCTGCAGCTGGTTTATGTCAGAGTGCATTGTATGAAACAAAAGCTTGTAATTAAGTAAGCTGTGGCTTTGAGCACAACCAATAAACTCAACTTCATAGAGTTCTAGGCCAAGATTTATCAAGTCAAATATTTACTGTGTATTTTCGTTGGAACCCGTTTCCCTTAAATTTCACTGTAAGGAGTTTATTTATAGACACAATAAAATGAAAAAAGTAAAACCGTTCCTGGACCTTTGAGCATAGGCAGGGAATTGCAACTTAATGTTTCTTTAGGTGGTAAAATTAATTCTTACTCAATTAGCACATCAGGCTAGGCTGCATTCCTTCTTAGTGCAAAAAGTTTTGTTTTTGTTTTTAATACGAAGGATCACTTGGTGACACAATTCCTCATCTGCTCTTCTCTTCAAGGAAGATAGGCAGAAGCTTCTACTGCAGTTGCCTCCTGCTGTTTGCCTCCTGCTTCACAGCCTTGGGGTGGGGGGGAGTTGCTGCCTGATTGTAGCAATTATTGCAATAGAAGGGGGAAATTATTAAGTTCTGGGAAGTAATCCTATTTAAGTTTCCACCCCCACCCCGCCACCCCCAGCCCTGTCTATTTATTGGGATGCAGCTTCCAGCATAACAGTCAAAAGATTGATTTTAAACTTTGGACTTGAAAAAGATTGCATGCCATCCATGTAATGTAGTGGGTCCGACGCAAGGAAGAGATGCCAGCAGGAGTACGAGTTCAGCTCTTTATTGTTGGGGGAGGTTTCGTACTGAAGAACAAGGGCTACCTGGCCTCCTTATATACCCGGCCAGGTAGGTGGCTAGCCAATGGGGTTGGCCCTAGGTTTCCCGCCAAAACTGGGTTTCCCGCCAAAACCGTCCAGGCCAACGCCCCCTGGTGGCTGTTGCTATGCAGGTGCCTGCACTTGGATACATAACACCCCTCCCCCCTTAGAGAAGAACCTCCTTATTAACTATAACACACATAACTATTTACAATGCATGCATAATACATAACAACGAGTTGAGGTCACTTGCACACATAGTCTGCTAGGTACGCAGGTGTCCTGTGGGGTCTGGTGGACTGTCTGGGTGTGTCTACTCCCTGGCCCAGCAAATCTGGCTCGCGTTGCTCCTGTGCTGGGTTAAGTCCGGTTGCCAGGTTCCTGCCACCGATGATGCCCTGCTGCTGCTGCAGGGCTGGCTGCAGGAGGCCATCTTCCTCTAGTTCAGGGTCCGTGTGGTTCCCAGTTGGTCTGGCCTCTTCTGGGGTGTGATTTTGATTGTCTGGTTTGGCGTGTGTGGTGCACTCAGGGGCCCTTCCTCTGAGCTGGTCTATGTGTTGCCTGATGTGTCGATCCCCCTCCACCCCTACGATGTAGGATAGAGGCCCCGTTTTGTCAACCACTGTCCCCGGAATCCATGTGTGTCCTGCCCCGTAGTTCCTTACCCAAACTGGGTCCCCCACATTGAGCACCCTATGTGCAGGTGGCTTCTCAGTGTTTGCCGCCACCCGGTCAGGGTGCAGCCGATCAAGTTGTGATGAGGCGCCGTCCCCATTGTAGTTCTGCTGGGCTCTTTCCAGTAGCAACGCACGGTGTGGTGTGTTGTGCGAGCAAAAATTTTGCCAGCCTGTGATGCCAGTCCCTGCTGATGATGCGCTGGAGTGCGTCCTTGGTCGTCCTTACCATCCGTTCAGCGGGTGGAAGGGCACGGAGGTGACATGTCTAATCCAATTCGCCTTCAAGAATGCCTGGAAATCATTAGCGGTAAACTGAGGCCCGTTATCAGACACAATTACATCGGGGAGGCCGTGTGTGGCAAAGAGGGCTCGGAGCACCTGGATTGTCCTTGCTGAGGTCATGTTGGGGACAGGAGCTACCTCCAACCACTTAGAGTGGCTATCCACTACCACTAGGAACAGTTGGCCCTGGAAGGGCCCCGCATAGTCAATGTGGATGCGGGACCAGGGTGTGTGTGTGGCCTCCCACCTGTGCATGGGGGCGTGTGGCATCTCTGGCCTGGATCTCTGGCATGTGTAACAGCCCTTGACCCATTCCTCAATGTCCTTGTCCAACCCTGGCCACCAGAGATAACCCCTGGCCAGTGCCTTCATCCTGACCACCCCTGGATGCCCCTCGTGCAGAGACTCCAACACCCTGCCCCGGAATGCTGTGGGAATGATGACCCTGTTACCCCAAAGGAGGCAACCCCGATGTGTGGATATCTCATGTCGCCTGGTGAAGAATGCCTGGAATTCGGGTCCTGGGGACTTGTCCTGCCAGCCTGTGCAAATCCACGCGTGTACCCTGCTCATGATGTTGTCTGAAGCTGTCTTGGCTGTAATGTCTTTGGCGTGTACTGGGCATTCTGGTAGTTCCTGCAGGGCAAGGATCTGTGTTGCTGGGGCCGGGTCTGGTTCCGGGGTGTCTATGTGTAGCCTACTTAGGCTGTCTGCGTGGACCATCTCCTTCCCTGGCTTGTGCACCAGCTTGCAATTGTATGCTGAAAGGAAGATGGACCACTGGAGCATTCTGGGAGATAGAATTTGGGGGGTCTGCTTGTCTGTTGTGAACAGGCCAAGCAGTGGTTTATGATCTGTGTAAATTGTGAACTCCCTGCTGTATAGATAATCATGGAACTTTTTTTTACCCCTGCCACTATTGCCAGGGCTTCCTTATCTATTTGGGTGTAGTTCCTCTCTGCTCCAGACAGAGAGGTTCCAGGTGGCTTAGGACAGTGCCCACGCCGTAAGGGGACGCATCGCATGCGATGCAAATGGGCTTGGACTCTATAAAATGTGTTACTGTGGATTTGTCTGACAGGAGCGCTTTTAAGGCTCTGAAACTCTGGTCGTGGATGGGGGTCCAGGTCCATGCTGCCTTCTTGTTCAATAACCTGTGTAATGGTTCTGCTATTGCTGCCTTGTGTGGAAGGAAGGTGTGGTAGAAATTGAGCAGACCCAGGAATGCCTGTAGCTCTGCCTTGTTCCTAGGTGTGGGTGCCAGCTTGATTGCCCTTACCTTTGACTCTGTGGGGTGAATTCCCTTGGCATCTACCCTGAATCCCAAAAATTCAGTGGAAGGAACTGCACTTTTCCCTCTTTAGTTTGAGGCCAGCAGCGCGCAGCCTGGTTAGGACCTCCCTAAGCCTACCTGCCATCTCTTCTGCTGATGCTCCTGCAATCAGGATGTCATCAAAATAGGGGCAGACCCCCGGGATGCCCTTGAGGGTTTTCTCCATGATCTGGAAAATGCCAGGAGCTACGCTGATCCCAAACTGCAGTCTGTTCACCCTGAAAGCTCCCCTGTGAGTCACTATTGTCTGAATGTCAGCCGTTGCCCGGGTAACCGTGAGCTGTTGGTACGCCTGCGCAAGATCGAGCCTTGCAAAAATGGCACTGCCTTGGAGGGAATCGAAAACGTGGCTGACTGTGGGGACTGGGTAAGCGTGCGGGTTTAGGGCGTGGTTCACCGAGCATTTGTAGTCGGCACAGATCCTTATCTCCCTGTTGGATTTAAGTGGGGTGACTATCAGGGTCTCCCATTCTCCCCCATCTACGGGCTCTAAGATTCCCTGGCCCACCAGCTTGTCCAGTTCGCGCTCGATTTTATGTTTGAGCGCGAAAGGGACTCGCCGCGGCTTGACCCTAATGGGGAGGACGCTCGGGTTCAACTTGAATGCGATGGGGGGCCCTGTGTACTTTCCCAGCTTCCCATCGAAGACGTCTGCAAACTCCTTGCAGACGGCCTCAATGGATTCTCCCTGGATCCGGTGGATTCCCGTGACTGCGATTCCCAGGGCCTCAAACCAGTCTAGGCTGACTAGACTGGCTCTCCGGCCCTCTACCACCACTACCTCCAGGTGCTCCTCGCAACTCTTGAACCCCATGGAAAGGGTGGCCTCCCCCTTTACCCTGACCGGCGTGTTTTGGAAGTCGGTCAGCGCTAAATTTGAGGGCCGTAATTGAAGCCACTGCTTGCTCCGGCTGTTAATATAATTCAGGGTCTCATCAGAAATGACAGAGACCGCAGAGCCGGAATCAAGTTCCATATTGCAGGGAATGCCCTGCAAGCGGATTGTTAATCTAATTTTGGGTCTGAGCAGCCGGTGGCTACCCGTGTTGTGTATGCCCAGCCAGCTCTCGAAATGGCCAATTTTAATTTGGATCGGGGCCTCTCAATGGTGACTCCTCCCGGCGCAGCTCGTGGATCTCCTCTCGGGGGCAGCGGCTACGACAGACCGCGGCTATGTGGCCTGTCTTCTTGCAGGCCCAACACATGGCTGACCGGAACTTGCAGAGGCTGCGCACGTGGTTTCCACCGCAGCCTGCGCACTTCTGCGAGTAGTTGGCCGGTTTGGGCTTGTCCGGGCACCCACCTTGTTGGTCGGGGGTCGACTTCCGCCGGAGAAGGTCGATGCTTTGTTTGTCCTCCTTGTCCTCGGCCGAGATGACTTGCTGGTGGATGCTGGCCGTCTGGCTGCTGGTTCTGGACTCCTGGACAGCCTGAACAGCCCTGCAGGCCGCTTTGTGGGCCAGGATGGCATCCTGGGCCTCCTGGAGCGAGATCTCCTCTTTCGTGAACAGGCGATTCTGCAGCCTCGTGTCTCGTAGGCCACAAAGCAGCCTGTCTCGTAGCCGCTCCTCCAGGTTCGAAAATTTGCAGGCAATGGCGACTTCTCGCAGGGTGGAGATGTATTCAGCCCCGGACTCGTCGGGACGCTGGTCCCTCTTCTCAAATTGTGACTCGAAGCCAGTTTGGACAAGCGGGGCCGGAAGTTGGTGTTTAGCTTGGCGACGAGGTCTCGGTAAGAGACGGTATCTATGGCCTCCAGGGCGAACAAGTTTGCGGCGACCTCGAGGAGTGCTGGACCGCCTATGCAGAGCAGGGCGGCCGCCTTTGAGCCGTCCTCCGAGATCTGGTTGTACCGCATGTACAGCTCGGCGTGCGACAGGTATCGGGCCCATTTCTCGGGGTGGCTGGTGTTGAATTCGCGGGGTTGTCCTGTCCGTG
Organism: Vipera ursinii; assembly: GCF_947247035.1. Taxonomy (NCBI): domain Eukaryota; kingdom Metazoa; phylum Chordata; class Lepidosauria; order Squamata; family Viperidae; genus Vipera; species Vipera ursinii. The sequence goes on from NC_139513.1 coordinate 202,819,597, forward strand.
CTATCACTGGGTCGGTTGTTGCGGTTGCCGGTCTTGAGTCATGGTTGCGGTGGCCGGTGTCGGTCTTGGTTGCTCACGGTGGCCAGTCGCGGTGGCTGGCGGTCGCGTTGGGGAAAAAAGGAAAAGATGCCTCTTTCCCTTCAGCACACGGTGCGTTCCCCCTAGTGACTTCAGCTGTTCTGTCGGCAGAATCCCACCTTCGTCACCACTTCGACACCAGCAGGAGTACGAGTTCAGCTCTTTATTGTGTGGGGGGGTTCGTACTGAAGCACAAGGGCTACCTGGCCTCCTTATATACCCGGCCAGGTAGGCGGCTAGCCAATGGGGTTGGCCCTAGGTTTCCCGCTGAAACTGGGTTTCCCGCCAAAACCATCCAGGCCAACGCCCCCTGGTGGCTGTTGCTATGCAGGTGCCTGCACTTGGATACATAACAATCCAGAGTGAAGAACGTGCCGGATGATGAACCGGCTGAATGAGAACATCAATGAATGAATGTCTGTGGAGATTCTCAGTCATCCAGGTCATGGATGCTGGACTGAAGAAGCATCTTGGATGAGAAACGAAATGTTTTCAAGGGGAAAAAAAAGTTGAGTTGTCTTTTGGAATGGCACCCTTGGGACTTCAGTGAATGAAGCAATGCTGTGTTAGGGGACGTTGTATTTACAAGGCCTTGATCAAGCCAGATAAGAAGTAATAGACTAGAGACTAGCCTGGACTGCTGCAGGAACAATGCACAAGGGTCAACCACTTCTCCCATCCTAAAACAAGTAACTTACAGTGCAGAGAGAGGAGGATAAGATTTAAGATTTGAACCTTTGTGCAGCTATGGATCTATGGCTTAAGTCTTAAAGTTTGATGTGTCCTTGTGTTGTCTGCCAATATTTTAGTTTCAGTATCAGTCTGGAAAAGGTCGATAGTATTTTAAAAATCAGACAGCTTAGGGATAACTCACTGGCTTAGCAGTCAGATATTTTTAATGGGGTCTTTCGGAAAATTTGGAAAGTTTTTGCATTACTAGAAATTATTTTTGCTATTGTCAATATATATATATATATATATACATACATAAAGGTAAAGGTAAAGTTTCCCCCACACATGCGTGCTAGTCGTTTCCGACTCTAGGGGCCGGTGCTCATCTCCGTTTCAAAGCCGAAGAGCCAGCGCTTGTCCGAGGACATCTCCGTGGTCATGTGGCCGGCATGACTAGACGCCAAAGGCGCACGGAACGCTGTTACTTTCCCACCATAGTGGTCCCTATTTTTCTACTTGCGTTTTTACGTGCTTTCGAACTGCTAGGTTGGCAGAAGCTGGGACGAGTAACAGGCGCTCACTCTGTTACGCGGCACTCGGGATTCGACCCGCCAAACTGCCGACCTTCCGATCGACAAGCTCAGCGTCCTAACCCACTGAGCCACCGCGTCCCTATACATACATACATATATATAGAGAGAGAGGGGGGAGGGAGGGAGGGAGGGAGGGAGGGAGAGAGAGAGAGAGAGAGAGAGAGAGAGAGAGAGAGAGAGAGTGAGTTTGTTAAGTATTTAGAACAACTTGCTAGGCCCCAAACACAGGACAAATCTTATATATATATATGCAAGAGTGCAGAGATATGAAATACATGAATCCTTGGATGTGCAAGCAATTAATTTGCTTTTACCTGTAGAGCCTGAAACAAATTGTTGTCTTCTGCTTTTGAAATGAAAGCCACAAATGGTAATATTCAATCCTGTTAATTTACATTTTAAATATTTCACTGACTCCACAGCTGCTGCTGCCTTAGCCATCTGGAAAGGCTGTTTCTGAACATTGTTGGTGGCCAAAATAGCAAGATTATTATAGGGGGGGAAGGCTAGGTTCTTGGGTGGCAGATTTGAAATAACGTTAAATGTTCCCCAAAGCAAACAGAACAAAACACATGCATCCCACTGTAGGGGGGGGGAGAGAGAGGAAAAAAAATATCCAACTGATAATGTTGCATTTAGAAGCTAAGCAGGGTCAGACTTGATTAGTGTTTGGATGGAAGACTCTGGGAGTATCAAACTGAGAGGTTGACTAAAAAGCTGAAAAACTTTCCAGAAAGAAACAGTCCTTCTTTCTATTAAGTAGATTCCATATTCATCTCTACATAGATAGTAAGTCTTGAATTCAACTTATTGGTAACCGTTTACCTACCTAATGGAACAGGGGTCCTCAAACATGGCCACTTTAAGACTTGTGGACTTCAGCTTCCAGAATTCCCCATCCAGTATGGCTGGCTGGGGAATTCTGGGAGCTGAAGTCCACAAGTCTTAAAGTGGCCAAGTTTGAGGATCCCTGTAATGGAAGAACAGAATTTTGCATAAGAAGTCAGTGAGGTTCAATTCATCTCTAATATGGTTTCCTAGGCTCAGAATTCTTCAGAACATAATGTTCCTGGTTCTGGTTGAAGGATCTTGGAACGATTATCCATGGCAAAGCCTCAGGTTTGCCTCAGATCTGAGATCCCAAGGCCACAAGAGGTTTCTCTGTAAAAGCCAGACAAGTGATTCTCAGTGGATTTGTCTTCTGTTAATTAGCAGGGAAACGGCTACTTCTGACACCAAAGTGTCACGCTCCCACTGGTTGCCAATTAATTAAAATCATGCTTCCAACAGTTAATTATAAACAACCGCATGGCGGCTTTTTTGTGAGAATAGGCCAGCGTTGCCAATCTTATAGCTGTTCCTTTCTGTGCTTTTATAAGAGCTGTGGCGAACGCCCTGTCCTATAAGACAGATCCATTTGCAGCATTCCTCAGAATCAAACTGATAAGAAGACACTGTCTTCATCTGCAACAAAACAAAATCAGGTGAGTCAGTTTTGTCAGGTGGTTAAGGTACCAGGCGCTTTAACTACTAGAAAAATGGGAGACTGTGAGTTCTAGTCCCACCTTAGCCATGAAAGCCAGCTGGGTGACTTTGGGCCAGTCTCACTCATCTCACAAGGTTGATGTTGGGGGGAGGGGAGAGGGAAATAGGAGGAGAAAGGTGTGTTGGATACATTTGCTGCTACCTTGAGTTAATGTGTAAAAAATAACAAGAGTGGAAGGTTATATCTATCCATCAATGAAACAGATAGTATGGGATCTCTTACTTACATGGTATCTATAGTATCTCCCAGCTGGCTACACAGCTGGAAACCATGGGAAAAAGCACACAGCTAATAACAGGTTAACTTCAGATTTCTCAAGAAAGGTAAGCCATCTACCCAACATCTTATGTAATTAAGATCCATACTTTTTATCATCCCTTAAGCTTTACATTTCCCCAGTCAGATTGATAGTGTAGCGGCCAGCAAAATTAATCAAAGCCCAACAGCATGGATGCTTCTTGATGGCAGCGCCACCCAAGTTACTCCACCACACCCACGGTTCAATTAATAAACAGAAATGAGCTGTCCCTTTGCTGATTTATCAGTTAGCCTCCAGCCAAGGTGGTCTCAATGCATACAAGCCCATGTCTTTAATTAAATAATAATTCCTGCCATTCTGTTAGGCTGACTGGGCTCCTTTTTAAAAACACAGCCGCTTCGAATGGTGCTTTGTGGTGCCTCTGATGGGTTTCCTTCATTATCTTCCTGATGCCATTATGAACCGTGCTTCTTTAGATAATGATTATTCCCCTTCATTTCAACCTTGGTCAGGATTGGGGCTTGGAGAGTGCTAGCCTTGTGGAGCACCCTCAGCGGGGTTGTTGGACAAGTGACAGGCTGAGGCTGACCAAAGTGAGCCACGACTGCAGCAAGTTGGCCAGGAGGCTCCAGGCAAGGACAGGGAGCAGCTGAGGAGGAGGTGGAGTCCACATCTCTTCCTGATCCAAGGACATGTAGAGCAGAGAAGAGAGGTCAGCTAGACTACATATGAGGAGGCAACCTTGCCTCTCATTAAGGGCTGCACGAGCATTGCCTACTTAACCCCACCTGAGGACTTGAGTGTTGCGGGAGCAACATGCCCATTTCTGTGCCTTGTGTGCTTGTGCCTTGTATCCTGGCCTGTTTGATTCCTGGGTTGCTTTCCAGGACTTTGTGTGTCCCCATTGGACTCGGTTACCCAGTGACTCTTGCTGTTCTGATCTTGGAATTCAGACCTGGGCAACTGGGATGCTTTCCAAGGACTTGTTTGGGGGTGTTGAATAAACACCTGTAGAACTCTTGCTCTGTGTGTGTGTGGGGGGGGGAACAGAGCAGCATACCCATTGACTTTGCTGGGAAGCCAACTGGGAAAGTTGCAAATGGTGTTCATGTGACCTCAGGACACTGCAGCTGTCTTAAATACATGCCAGTTGCCCAGCACTGAATTTTGATCACATGACTGTGGGGAAGCTGCACTGGTTGTAAGCGCCAGTTGTAAATCACCTTTTCCAATGCCATTGTAACTTTGAACGATCACTAAGCAAATGATTGTAAGTTGAGAACCACCTGTAACTGAATTTAGCCCAAAGAAAGATTCTAATATTTTCCCATTTTATTTATTTATTTATTTTCAGTAAGATTAATCAGTCATTCAAGAATGTCATATTGATAACTAAACAACCCCAAGGTGTTATTATGAATTCTAATATATAATTTGTTGATCTGCAGGTTGCTGTTAATTCTTCATCGTATCTTTTTTTTCTGTCTCAATAACTGAATTTGACCCAAAGAAAAATGCTAATATTTTCCCATTTTATTTTCTTCATTTTTCGTAGGATTTATTAATCATTAAAGAATGCCAAATTGATTCCAAACAGCCCCAAGTGTTAGTATGATTTATATATAATTTACTATATAGCTAATTTCAAAGAAATGAAAGCAAGGTAGGAAAGAAACAAGAGAAAAGACAGTATTTTTTTTTGAGAGAGAGAGTATGTGTCCTGTTTAAAACAATTCCTGTACAAGTTAATATCTTTGGCCTATTTCATCTGGTCAATGAACTTCTCCTTTAGGAAAACTTTCTCAATTATGAAATATCCTCTAGGAGATAAAATTCCATTACGAGTGAAATATTGGAAGAGAGGGTGACATTATGTCCATATCAATATTTTAATATTAATTCTGAACAAATATTTCAAAACATACTATAACAGAAAACTTTGCCATTAAACTACATTTGCCACACTTGATTTTTAACATTTTCTCCTGGCCTAACTACTTATTTTCTGTTTGCTCAGCAAAATGAGCAGCATTGTTTAGGAAGTTCCTAAAGGTGGCGGTCAGAATTAGACTATCCTTGAAAAATGCTGCCAATCTGAAAATATCTTTTCTAGGAAGAAGCTGAAGGATTTCAGGGGAGGATAATTGTTTTGTATGCAGGCACCTGCATAGCAACAGCCACCAGGGGGCGTTGGCCTGAACGGTTTCGGTGGGAAACCCAGCTTCGGCGGGAAACCTAGGGCCAACCCCATTGGCTGTCCGCTTACCTGGCCAGGTATTTAAGGAGGCCAGGTAACCCTCATCCCTCAGTACGCTACCCCCCTTCCAATAAAGAGCTGAACTCGTACTCCGGCTGGCGTCTCTTCCTTGCGTCGGACCCACTACACAATAATAATAGATGAATTGGTGAAGAAAGCCATCAGGTGTTCCTGTCTATCCCTCCTCCTCCTCATTCTTCTCCCATGAGGTGTCTTAAATAGCTACTTGACTATACTAATGGGCCTGTATTCAACAGGAAGTTTGCTTTTCCTTCTTCAGTATTTATATAGGACTTTTCTAAAGAAGATGCATTTGTAGAACATCTGGTAGATTGGCTTCCTGAAGGTGCACTGATAATGTGGGTGCATGGGAGATAGTAAACTACCTATTTATAGAGCTGAATGTGATTGTCCCTATGAAATCATGAATGGGAGCTAAATGCCACAGTGCTTTCTGACAACTTGCATAACTGGGTGAACAACTTAACACTGAGTGCCTTGTGTATAAACTAGTGTGGCTTCATCTGTTCACCCAAGCGTGCCAAGGGCTCTCAGAGACAGGCAGCTTAACCTCAGTCGCCAGAGTTTTGTGGCAAATGAAAACATAATAACATGTCTTCTCTCACAAAGCCTCTATTATCATAGTCTCCGTGCATGGGGAGCTTAGAAAAAGTCTAGCTACTGGGATTAATCTGCATATATATTGACAGTTTTATAACAATCTTCTGCACGTGCAAGAGGTGGCTACTGTCAATAGGTTTGAAAAATTCAAGTCGGCAATCTAACAGACTCTCCAGAACAACTGACATCAATTTTAATGAGTGCAAAAAATAATGCATAGATAGATAGACAGTCAGTCAGTCAGTCAGTCAGTCAGACAGACAGACAGACAGACAGACAGATAACTTTCCATTGCTAAAAATGATGAATGCAAAACTAACTAATGGGCTAAGAAATGGATAGATGAGGTCTGAAATAATATAGTCTGAGTCACATACCTACCTCAGAATCTAATGGTGGATGGATATATTGCAATTATTCCCTCCCAGCTGAATCAACTCCCACATACCACTAAGCTGTTAGCACCACAAGAATGAAGAATCTAATATAGGCTAATCTTCTCCCTGATTTCTTTTAATTTTCAGGGATCTTTTCATAACACAGGGAGCATTAAAATGTTACTTTATCCCTTGGAGCTACTTCCCACAAAACAATACAAAAACAATTCCTCCCCCCCCCCCCCGCCAAGATAGAAACAAGGTTTTCTTTAAGAGCTACTGAAGGCTTCTTACTTTTTTGTGAAAACGTGATTTATTTTTGCATGTGTAAGAGGAAATTGTGAAGGTCAGCCATCTCAAAAGCAGTTTCTACTCTATCAGATTTCCAAGGCCCCTGTGCCATGAAATTCTTAAACAATTGAACCATGTGTGTTTTATTCCTATTGTCGTTAGGAACTGATGAGGAACTGAGATTCCTTCAGATATTGCCTGATTATTAAGAACCAGCCCTACAAAGATTGCCAAACTCAAGTTGTTCAGCCAGTTGTGGTTTTAAATGTTGAACTATTTCTTATTAATAGAGATAGCCCTCAGATTACAACAGTTCATTTAGTGACTCTGTTCAAAGTTACAACGGCACTGAAGAAAGTGACTTCTGACCATATTCACACCTACGACATTGCAGCACACTCTTGGTCACGTGATCACAATTCAGGCCCTTGGCAACTGAGTCATATTTATGACTGTTGCAGTGTCCTGCGGTCATGTGATTATCTTTTGCAACCTTCTGACAAAGTCAATAGGGAAGATTCACTAAATGGGGAAGATTCACTAAACAACTAACTTAACAACTGCAGTGATTCATTTAACTGTGGCAAGAAAGGTAGAAAAATGAAGCAAGAGCCTTGGTGGAGCAGTGGGCTAATGCCTCCTTAAGTAACACCAACTGCCTGCAATTAGTGCAGGTTCGAGTCCCACCAGGCTCAAGGTTGACTCAGCCTTCCATCCTTCCGAGGTAGGTAAAATGAGGACCCAGATTGTTGGGGGAAATAAGCTGACTTTGTAGTAATGCCGCTTGGGGGGGGGGCGGGCGGCGAAAGCCCTAATAAGCAGGCATATACATAGAATGAAGGCTATTGCTAAGCACATTGATTTGTGCTTTAGATTGTAAGCCGCCCTGAGTCTTTGGAGAAGGGCGGGATATAAATGGGATTAAAAAAAAATTCATATAACAACTCTCTTGCTTAGCAATAGAAATGTGGGACCCAGATTGTTGGGGGCAATAAGCTGACTTTGTAATAATGCCGCTTAATAAGCAGGTATATACATAGAATGAAGGCTATTGCTAAGCACATTGTGCTTTAGATTGTAAGCCGCCCTGAGTCTTCGGAGAAGGGCAGGATATAAATGGGATTAATCATGGTTGTTAAGTCAAGGAGTCCCCTGTACTGATAGACCAACCTGGTGCCATCCAGTTGTGTTGGATTGCAAAAACTATAACTCCCAGCTTATAGGGCATACATACAAATATAAGCACGTATCTATGCATGTTTGTGTATTTTGAAACACATAAAAAGAGACATTTCCACAATCCCACTTATTTTCTGTACCTAGAAGACATCTTTTCTACAAAGCAATGTTGAAGACTGGACACTGAATGTACGGTATCACTTTTTCATTTTCCCTATTTCTCCTCTGTATAGTTGAATGTAACCTGACTTCTTCAGCAGAAAAGGAAAGGAAATGCGCTTTTTATGAACACTGCATGCCAATCCAGACTTCAGAATGCAGATTCACACATCTATATTCCCCATACACATCTATATCCCCATACAGGAATATCAAGACTGTTTCCAATCTCTTTCTCTGGAGATAGAAAATGTCTGATTGCTTTAAAAAGAAGAAAGAACAGAACTCCAGAGAGGTTGGTGGGGAATACTGTAGTATTCAAAAATGTACAAGAGGTTCCTGATTTTTCTTGTCTAGGTTGTGCTGTGTCCCTGTACAAGTGAGGAAATTAGATATAAATTTAGCCCTTATTTATATTTCAGAGATGTTCCTGAAGATGTAATTATTTTTTTGCCTGTAGTATCTTCTTGTGAGTTATGATGATATTTTGAAATTTCTCCGTATCTTTGTCCCGGTCTCTTTACAAACACTGAGATGAGAACTTTCCTTTTGTAGCCAACTGTTGCCATCTTATGGTCTATCTGGAGAACTATATTTTATTTTATTTTATTTTATTTTATTTTATTTTATTTTATTTTATTTTATTTTATTTTATTTTATTTTATTTTCCTTTTCCTTTTTTTAACCATACTGCCACTGCGTTTCCCATGAACTGCAGAGATCTGCAATTTGTTTAACCCTGAATGTTTCTATTTAATATTTACAATTAAAGGCTATTTTTTTCCATAATAATTTTTAATTTTTGCCATTTGTTTTTTTTTCCTAATAAAGTTTGATTTTGCTCGTGGCCTGTGAGATTGGCTTATTTGCCATAGGGGGAAGGAAGGACTGAATTCTTTAGATAGGTCTCTATGTGACACGGTCAAGGGAGGTCAGTTAAGAAAAGTTTGTTTTTGACCGTTCAGTTGCCAGAATTGTACAGAGCACGAGATTCTGGTCTTTCTCAGATATCAGAGTTGGGGATGGAATTGAGGCACTTCGTGGAAGATTGGTGGCAACAGGAAAAACCTAGTGGCTACCCTAAAGCAAGAAATGGGATCAAAGTATGACCCAAAAGACTTCTGGGAGGGGACGTTTAGTTCCTCCAGCCTTCTAACCTATGTGTTTCAGCTATCTGCTGCATGCCTAATCAAAACTTACTTGTTGGAAATGATTAAAACAATCCTTCAACAAATCCTTAGCTGTACTACTCATGATAAGGAGCAGTCTGTTTGAAATGGCTCACTGATAATTTTGGACTAGATAATATATTCCAGAGGTGTCAAACTCACAATGTCACATGACGTGTCATGACGTATCATGATTTTTTTTCCCATTGCTGGCAATAGGGTGGGCGCGGTTTTGCCATGACGCATCCGGCCCATGGGCCGGCAGTTTGACACCCCGGATATATTCCCTTTGTTACTAACTGAGATCAGCAGGAAGCTACAAGTTGTGTGTCTGTTGCCAGCAGGACTTTGTATCATGACATTTGAGTTCCGTGTTTTTTGTGAGTACTTGTAGAGACTGGAGAGTAAAGTAGATGACCTTGATGGAGATAAGCCAGATCCATTCCCAGAACTACGAGGTGAGAGGTGTAATTCAAGCCCGATTTTTTGTTAACTTCTTTCTTTAATAGAAAAAGTTGTTGATGGGCAATTGATGGTATGATTAAATATATATTGATGATGCAAAGACAATAATACAAAATGCCATCTTAACTCAGAAAATATTCAATTACCAGTGGGAGATAACTCAGTAATCCAGGGGTCTTCTAGCGTGCCTGGCTGAGGAATTCTTGGGAGTTGAAGTCTACAAGTCATAAAAGGGCCAGGTTCAAAGACCCCTGCTGTAATCTGACATTAATAAGAGGGACCGACAGAATAGGAGGAGTTGGAGATCCTCTTTATAAGCCCGTTGGTTTTATTCTAAACCAGGGTTAGGCAACCTTGGCTCTTTTATGACTTGTGGATGTCAATACCCAGAATTCCTGAACCAGCCATGCTGACTCAGGAATTCTGAGAGTTGAAGTCCACAAGTCATAAAAGAGCCAAGGTTGCCTACCCCTGTTCTAAAGAGTGATTTAACTAAGGTCTTAGATAATTTCTCTTTTCCAAAGTATGCTTCCAAACCAGGACGAACCATTCCCTTACGAATATGATCTGATATTTGTTAACAGTGCCATTTCTTTCAATAATCAATTAGTAACCATACACTTTGCCCACAAAACCTACACGAGATAAAAGGAGCAGGACTTCTAGGTCAACAATATGACTTTATGGGTTTGCTTGGGGTTCATTTAGCATGTTTTGTGAATGTCAGCTATAGTCTGTTTGACCAATGCTGGCTGGAGTATTCTGGGAGTTGAAATCCACATATCTTAAACTGGTTAAGGTTGAGAATCACTGAGTTAAAGCTTTTGGGATTTTTTAAAAATACATTCTTATTGTTATTTATTTTCTGATACTGTTTTATTGTTATTTATTTTCTGATACTTTAGTCTTGTTGGTTTTATTTAGTATCTTTGGATCATATTCTTTTTCTTTTTTAATGGTTTCAGTGGTTTCAGTCTACTGTTTTAAACTGGAATTGCAGTTTCCAACTATAAAGTATGTTAGGATGTTTTTGAAGGAGAAGCAGGCCTGTTTTCAACAAACACATGACATGAGAAGAGTAATTTCATCATGGCTTATTTGCTAGGAGTCTGCTGATAGGTAAACATGTTTTCATTTAAAATATTTTGGCCTGCGGCTTTTGTGTGTGTTGTTTTATTTTCCCTTGTTTGATCTATACTTCTTTTGTTATAAAAAAAACCCATAAAAAGGTCACTAAATTTTACAAAATGTACAAGTAAAACCATCAAATTAATGATCAGGGAAAAGGGTAAAGAAGAAAAAGAGAAATAGACCTGCAGAAAGATATAAACAAAGACCAAGGAAAACAAAAGTATATGTGGTAGAAAGAATGCCTTCTTCTTCTTCTTCTTCTTCTTCTTCTTCTTCTTCTTCTTCTTCTTCTTCTTCTTCTTCTTCTTCTTCTTCTTCTTCTTCTTCTTCTCTCCTCCTCCTCCTCCTCCTCCTCCTCCTCCTCCTTCCTCCTCCTCCTCCTCCTCCTCCTCCTCCTCCTCCTCCTCCTCCTCCTCCTCCTCCTCCTCCTCCTCCTCCTCCTTCTTCTTCTTCTTCTTCTTCTTCTTCTTCTTCTTCTTCTTCTTCTTCTTCTTCTTCTTCTTCTTCTTCTTCCAAGCTGTTTCTAAGTGTTTCTTTAATCTGCACTTCCAATGTAATCTTATTTTGAATAACTGCTGTTTTATTGGTGCTGGGCCAGTTTTTCAAAATGTAAATATCACTTTCATTTCATCCAAAATATTAAAATATCATTCATTAATAATCAGGAATAAATTTAATAATACAATCAATACAATAACATCCTTAAAAATAACTTAAAAATATGTCAAAGTTGTTGGATATCCAATGATTATATAGATAAAAATCAGGGGAATATCCAGATCAACAGATACTTAAATGTTTACAAACCAACAGTCTGACCAAAGGTCACTGGAGGCTCTGAACCATATACCTTAGCTAGATGTACATTTTTAGTTTCAGCAAATGGCGGTACCTGGCTGACCTTGTCTGACCTTGAAAATTAAGAGTTGAGCATAGTTGGCAAGGTGGGTCAATGCAGGCATGCTTTGAAAATGATCCAGAATGAGCAGTTCAGACTTGAAGCACATGTCTCCGTTCAGAAAAGCAGCCTATCGTTTTTCAGACTTTTGTGTAAAAAAATGGGCACAGCTACTTTTTAACAGTCACATTAATTTTAAGAAGCTGACTCTTGAAAGCAGCCACTTCTTTTTTTCAGGTTTACATAAAAGCCTAAAAAAATAATGAGTTGTTCGATGCTTTTGTGACGTCTTGAAGCCACTGCAACTCAAGAAATAGTGATGATGATACATGGGTGCACCATGCCATATCTAAAACTATCCACTTTGTTACATTCTAGACTAGCTTATGGTTCTGGATATTCCTTGAGGGTAGGCCTATATAAAAACTCGTTTGGAATTTATTTACACAATAGATCAAGGAGGTCTCCAGTCTTCTTCCACTAGAATGCTGAAAACCAGTGGACTCAACCATTCACAAACTGATTAGAGCTTTAAGAGGAGGGAGGGAGGATATGAACACTCAAAAAACATGCCATCTTTTAAATTTCTTTGTGCCATTTGCCGCCAGCTCCTCTTTCTTCAGTTCAAATTGGGTGACATCAAAAAGCAAATAAACAAGCAGACTGAAGTGGCTGAAGGACCACACAGGGACGACAGGTTAACTAACTGGGATTTATTAGGAACAAGGCAAAGAAAGGTACAACTTGTCCGGCTTTTATAGCCGGCTGCTGTCAGGTTAGACCAATCAGGTTCTTGTCTTTTGGCGCCGCGTCTCGTTTGTCCAATCATCGCCGTCGCGTCTTTGACAGCTCTTCTCTCCGCGTGGTTAAACGGCTCTGTGTTATGACAGCCGCGAGCTGTCAGATGGCTGCGCCTGCGCTCTGGCGGGGAACTTTGACAGCTGTCAAAGTTCCCGCGTGTTCTCCTGTCAGAGGAGTTACCTCATAAGGTTTAACGGTTTTAACTTGTTAATAACATTTATACATACATATATTACTGTACATATATTACACCGCTTACCCCTCCCCCGGATTGTTTCTTCCCTCTTGTTGTTGGTTGTTAGTGCCAGCCCATTCATAGTCCTGTAAGTATGCTGGTGCTCTTCTGTTCCGGGTAGATCGTCGTGGGGGTGGTGCGTTTCCGTGTTCCATGGGAGGTACATTTTCTTGTTCCCCTTCCTCCTGCGGTGGTGCCGGTAGTATGTGCACGGGGGGTGGGGGTTGGCTGTTTGCAGGAGGAAGGTCTGGGTGGTGCTCCGGTTGTCTTGGTCTGAGCTGGTCTATGTGTCGCCGCAAGTTGCCATCTGTTGTCGTGTGTATTAAATAGGAAATGGGTCCTGTTTGCTGTAAGACCGTCCCTTGGACCCATTTGTTGTTGGACGTTTATGATCATGCCCAGACCTTTTGCCCTGGTTTGAATGTGCGGGGTGGGGGGGGGTGATCCGGTTCTGATGTATAAGTGTCGGGGTGCAGTCTGTCGAGACGCGTTATTAGCCTCCTTCCCCACCTTAGTTCCGCTGGTGTTTTGCCGGTTGCCGTGCAAGGTGTGTTGTGTTGTGCCATGAGGAACTGGCTGAGACGATGCTGCCAGTCCCCTTTTACAAACTTTTTTAATGCTTCTTTGGTTGCGCGCACCATGATTTCAGCCATCCCGTTCGTCGATGGGTGGAACGGCGCTGAAGTGACCAGCCTAATAGAGTTCCTCGTAGCGAACATCTGAAATTCACGAGAAGTGAATTGTGGTCCATTATCTGAGACTATGGTGTCTGGAAGGCCATGGGTGGCAAAGACCTTTCTAAGGGCTTGTATGGTGGCTCCTGAAGTAGTTTTCTTAAGGGGAAGTACTTCTAGCCATTTTGAGTAGCTGTCAACTATTAATAGAAAACTCTGGCCCTGGATTGGTCCTGCAAAATCTAGGTGTATGCGTGACCATGGGTTTTTTGTTGTCTCCCATCTGTGCACTGGGGCCTGGGGTGGTTCGCTTCTTGTTGCTTGGCAGGGGTAGCATCCTCCCACATGTCTTTCTATATCCTTGTCTATCCCTGGCCACCATACATAACTCCTGGCTAGTGCTTTCATTTTAACTATGCCTGGATGTCCTTCGTGGAGGGTGTCTAGGGTTTGTGCTATGTTCTTATTCGGTATTACTACCCTGTTCCCCCATAAAAGGCATCCCATGTGTGATGACATTTCGTGTTGTCTATTATAGAATGGTTGAAATTGTGGCTCTGGGCTTTTGGCTGGCCATCCCGTGGTTGTCCACCTGAGAACCCTGCTTAGAACCTTGTCCTTGGCTGAATTTTTTGCTATGATTTTAGCGGAGAGGGGGCAGTCTGGGAGTTGGGATATTGCTAGTATGAGTCCTGCAGGAGCTGGGTCTGTGTCATTGGTTTGAATGGGCAGTCTGCTAAGGCAATCTGCGTGTCCCAATTCTTTCCCCGGTTTGTGTATTAATTTGTATGAATACGCTGACAAGAAGGTAGACCAGCGCAATATTCTGGGAGATAGAATTTGGGGGGTTGTTTTGTCCCACGTGAATATTCCCAGAAGGGGCTTGTGATCAGTAAATATGGTGAAAGGTCTTCCATAGAGATAGTCATGGAACTTTTTTACCCCTGCGACTATTGCTAGTGCTTCTCTGTCGATCTGCGCGTAGTTCCTTTCAGCTTTGGAAAGTGTGCGGGAATAGAAGGCTATAGGACTTTGGGTGCCGTCCCTATACAGGTGGCTTAGTACCGCCCCGATTCCGTAGGGTGAGGCATCGCAAGCGATGCACACTGGTATGTCTTCTCTAAAGAGTGTGACAGTTGAGCTGTTACAGATAATGTTTTTCAGAGACTGAAAACTATTTTCGTGCGTCCTGGTCCAAGACCAGGCGGTGCCCTTGTCCAGAAGCCTGTGGAGAGGTTCTGCTATAGTGGCTTTGTGTGGCAGGAACGCGTGATAGAAGTTTAGCAACCCCAAAAAGGCTTGGAGTTCTTGCTTAATTTTTGGACTGGGGGCTGTTTGAATAGCTTTTAATTTTTCTGTAGTGGGATGGATGCCATGGGCATCTATTTTATAGCCTAGGAATTCTGTAGAAGTGACTCCGATGGAGCACTTTTCTCGTTTTAATTTGAGACCGGCTTCCCTGAGCCGGTCCAGCACAGCTGACAGTCTGTCAGCTAAGTTTGCTTCGTTTTCTCCGGCGATGAGGACATCGTTGAAGTAGGGGCAGACCCCGGGTATTCCCTTTAAGATTTTCTCCATGATACCTTGGAAGATCCCCGGGGCTGCCGAGATGCCAAACTGAAGTCTTTTTACTTTGAAAGCCCCGCGGTGCGTGACAATTGTTTGGGCTTCCGCGGTTTCATTGGTTACAGGCAATTGCAAGTACGCCTGCGTGAGGTCAAGTTTGGCGAAGATGGCGCCGGAGCGGATGGAAGCGAGGACGTCTCTCACCGCTGGAACCGGGTAAGTGTGGGGGCTTAGAGCTAGGTTAAGGGTCGCTTTATAGTCAGCGCATAGTCTAATTTCCCCATTAGGCTTTACCGGGGTGACTATTGGGGTTTCCCAGCTTCCCCCTTAGGTAGGTTCCAGTACCCCTAGTTTTACGAGGCATTCCAGTTCATCCTCAATTTTTTCTTTGAGGGCGAATGGAACCCTCCTGGCCCTTATCTTAATGGGTTGGATGGTTGGATTTAATTTTAGGGAGATGGGAGGGCCGGTGTATTTCCCTAGCGAGACGTCAAAGATGTCTGCATACTTGTTGCAGACGGCTTCGAGGCTTGCGGCCTGCACTAAGTTTACCCCGGTAATGGCAATGCCCAGGGGGCTGAACCAGTTCAGCCCAATTAAATTGGTGCAGTTCCCTGGAGTCACTAGGACTTCTAGGGGTCCCTTAAATTTTTTGTATTCAACTGTGACCCTAGCCTTTCCTTCTAGTGGAATGGGGGTTTTTTGGAAGTCTGCTAGGTGGACCTGGGTTTTTTTAAGAGGGATTTCCCTGTTACTCTGTTGGCAGATTTCCTGATATGTTTTAAACGATATTAGGGAGACTGCTGACCCGGAGTCGACCTCCATGTTGCAGGTGACTCCTTGTATTTTTACCCTAATTTTTACTTTCGGGCTTAAACTGTGTACCTTGTCTATGGTTTCCACTAGGCCCCCCGGTGTTCCTCCCTTGTTGTCGTGGGTGGTGTTCCTACCTGGGGAGATGGCCTCCAGTTCGTGCACGTAGTCGCGGGGATGGCTTCGGCATACAGGCTTGATGTGGCCGGTTTTACCGCAATTGTGGCATTTTGCGTTTCGAAACCGGCAGCTGCCCCTGGCATGGTTGCCCCCGCAGCTGGCACAGGTGGGCCGTTGATCGTGTCACGGTGGCAGGGGGTTTCTGGTTTTTTGGCAGTCTGAGGCGTCGTTCCTTCGGTGTTGTCGTCGCTCCATCCTGCGTTGTAGGGTGTCCCCATCGGTGAAGTCTACGGACTCGTTGTCATCACTGAAGGTTGCGTGTTCTTGGTACATGGTTGCATGACTTTCCGGTGTAGTCGTGGTCGATTTTTTCCGGTGGTTGTCTTCGTAGGCCATTATTTCTCGGGTAAGTTCGGCTAGACTCATATCGGGCTTCGATGTGAGTTTTTTCTGGAGGCGTTCGTCCCGTTAAGCCTATTACCACTTGGTCCCGGATGCGGTCTTCCAAATCTGGGAAGCTGCAGTTGCGGGCGGCGTGCCGGACCCCTGCGATAAAATCGTTCGCGGGCTCGTCCGGCCGTTGCTTCTTTTGGGTGAATTGTACTCACCAATACAGCTCTGAGCGGGCCGGCATGTAGTGTTTGTTGAGCTGGTCGACCAGGTCCGTGTAGGAGACTTCGGTGATGGGCACCGGGCTGAACAGCCCGACGGCGTCGTCGTATACCGGGGGCCCGCTTATGTACAGGAGGGCTGCAGCCTTTGCTCGGTCGTCGGTAATTTTACTGACGAGGAGGAAGCCCTCGACCTGCCCCAGGTGTGACTGCCATCGCTCCGGATGGCGGGTGTCAAATTCCCTCACACGCCTGAAGTTGGCCATGTCGTCCGGTCCTAGGTCTCGCTCCGTTCGGAAGTTAAAACTTCCAGTGACTGCCCTTTGGCCGGGAATTTCCTTCCTCGGCCGTGACTTCAGCTCCGGAGCGATCCCACCTTCGTCACCAGTGAAGTGGCTGAAGGACCACACAGGGACGACAGGTTAACTAACTGGGATTTATTAGGAACAAGGCAAAGAAAGGTACAACTTGTCCGGCTTTTATAGCCGGCTGCTGTCAGGTTAGACCAATCAGGTTCTTGTCTTTTGGCGCCGCGTCTCATTTGTCCAATATCGCCGTCGCGTCTTTGACAGCTCTTCTCTCCGCGTGGTTAAACGGCTCTGTGTTATGACAGCCGCGAGCTGTCAGATGACTGTGCCTGCGCTCTGGCGGGGAACTTTGACAGCTGTCAAAGTTCCCGCGTGTTCTCCTGTCAGGGGAGTTACCTCATAAGGTTTAACGGTTTTAACTTGTTAATAACATTTATACATACATATATTACATATATTACACAGACCAACAAATATTAGTGGAAATAAATAGCTAGGGATAAAGTTAGGCAGTTAATTCTGAAGCTACGTCCTACAGTGGACCCCACAGCTATAGATCAGTTATGTTTGTGTAAGCACACTGAACTTGCCAACCACAGTATGTATAATCTCGGCTGATTTCTGGGCCTGATCAGTTAATTATCCATGTATTGGAGAAGCCCAGAAATATGACTTCAATAAATCATGATTCTGATTAACTATAGATGGGGCTATCGTTGAAGCATAGTCTTAAGCAACACTGTACTGCAGCAAGACATTACATCAATCTGAAGCACAGAGAACTCAGAGTGATGTTAATATAGAGTATTTCACTATATTTAAAATTCATTAGCTATATGCTTCTTTAAAACACTGCCATACTACTAAGAGATGAACAGCAATTATATGTATAGGATTTCCAGCTGCTTTTTCCTCCAAATGGGTCTCCCCCAATCTTTAAGTTATATTTTTATTAGTTTATCAAAATGTAAAATACAGAAATATAGGTTGTCCTTGATTTACAGCCATTCGTTTAGTGACCATTTAAAGTTACAACAGCACTGAAAGAAAATGACATTTGACCATTTTTCACACTTGCAATAGTTACAGCACCCCCATGGTCAGATGATCAAAATTCAGATGCTTGGCAACTGGCTCATATTTATGACAGTTGCAGTGTCCTGGGGTCACGCGACCCCTTTTGCAACCTTCTGATAAGTGAAGTCCATGGGGAAGCCAGATTCACTTAACAACCATGTTACTCACTTAACAACTGCAGTGATTCACTTAATAACTTTGGCAAGAAAGGTCGTAAAATGGAGCAAAAGTCACTTAACAACTGTCTCACTTAGCAACAGAAATTTCAGGGTCAATTATTGTCGTAAGTCAAGGACTACCTGTACAAAGAAAAATGAAAATAATGGGACAATAGGGAAGGAAAAAAGAATGAGGAAAAAGTGTAGGGTAAAGGAGAGAAGAAAAAAACATTCCTACTCCTTTCGGTGCAGCAGAACAAGGTAACAAATACAACCTCAACTTTTTACTTTTACATAATAATAAATACTAGCCATGGCAACGCATCAGCAAAACCCAAAATCAAAGTTTCATTTATTTTCCAGCTCAAGCACAAAGTCTCACCCAATCCTGATCTTTTTAAAAACCTTTGATATGGAGAAATCCCCAGATGTTGGCTTTTATCACTTTCTCAAGCAGTAGCATATATTTGTCCTCTGAAAGGTATGGGTGCTGCTGCAAAAGTCCACAAATCAAAATATTGACTACAGAAAAGTACTAATAACAAGGAAACAATAATATCAGAGGCAAATAGAGTACAATATTGATTGCACTTATTGTTTGTCCTGTTCCATCTTTTATTTACTTTCAGTGTTGCAGTCTTAACATATAATTCAAAGTCTAACAGGAGTCTTCTGTCTGGAGAAAATTATGCATCCCCTGGGTAAAAACACAGCAAGAGGGACCATTGGAAAAACTGGCAACCCAACTCATTTTCCAGAGGTCTTTTCACAAGATGCATTTCTTGCATATGCATATCACCTCGTTAATGGGATTTGGTGGATGATCACAAAGATTTCATGATTTATTAGTAATCAGCTTACAGCTCTGCTGGTCTTTAGTTGCAGAAGTAATGCATAGCATGTGGAAGGAAAGGGAAATAGGAAAGCAATTTTTCAAGAAGTTTGAAGAAAATAACACACAGTCATGGAAAGTGAGACACTGTAATATTGTGGTGAAGAGCGTGATTTATTAGAAATATACTCTACCGCAGACATGTCAAACACAAGGCCCGGGGGCCGGATCCGGCCCATGAAGTGGTTTCATGCGGCCCACAAAGCCATCCTGGAAAGAGTGAGGGAACGGCCCCCACTGCCTTGGCCCTGGCCCAGAGACCCTCCTCCTGCCAGAGACCCTCAGATCTGTCCCACTCCTGCCCAGGCCCCCATAGGCACCCTTGATGCGTACCATGTAGAGCTGGCCACGCCCACCCAGTAGGCCATACGCACTCTAGCCACGCCCACCTAGTAGGCCACGCCCACCCTGGCCATACCCACCCGGCCCCATGAGGGCAACCGCAATGCTGATGCGGCCCTCAATGAAATTGAGTTTGACACCCCTGCTCTACCGTCTCTTCACTCTAGTGGAAGATATTTTTTTGTTTTGCAAAGGGATTTTTTTACCTTCCTTCCAAGATCATCTCTATTTGCAAAATAGGAAAAGACATGCCCTGGCAGAGCTTTCTTTTGAGCATGTATGTTTGAAGTTTGGCTACTGGGCCTTAATAGTGTATACTTTTTACTATTTATTATTTACACACAGATACACACACACAAACACAGCCCTTTTAAAAGCAGCCAACCAGGCCAAACTTCCACACATCTTAATCCATTTCAGCTGTTGCCTTATTCCCCCCCCTTTAAAACAATGAATCAACAGAGCCATTATATGTGGGAAGAAAAGGGAAGAACTGGGGCTATAAGGAAAATCTATCATTTATTTTACAGCCTCTGAATAGCACTAGAAAAATCAAAGGGGCAGAAAAAGCAATGTGCTTGGCTCAGAACTTCTAGCTCCTGATTACCAGCTTATTTGGATGCTATGCAGATGTATAATACACTTATGTATAAATGTATACATACCCAGATTTACAACTTCAAGTGCAGGCTGCTAAAATAGTTCTTAGCAGCACTGCTTTAAAATGAATAGTATTAGTAGTTTGTATTTTAGTATTTATTGCCCTGTTCACCGCCGTGAGTCCTTCGGGAGAAGGGCGGTATACAAATTAAATTAAATAAATAAAATAAATAAATAAGCCACAGGTCAGGTAACCATGCTGTGTAATCACAGCTATTAAGGAATTATCTTCTCAGAAATTCATTAGAATGGTTTGTTTTCCCACAGCTATTCATTTCTGCAAATGTAGACATTTTTACATTCCTCCCAGAGTGGAGAAATAGATTGCGAAAATGTCTCAATTTGCAGAAATCACAAAACTACCCTGTTTTGTCAAAGGAAAAAACTTTTTTTTTTGGGGGGGGGGGAAGGCTGGAAACCTTATATGGACTTTTTGCTGAAAAAAGGAAATGAAGAAAAAAAGATGATTTATGGATTTGAAGATTAGGAAAAATATGGATTAAACGGGGCTGAAGGGTTTTGTATAATATCTAAGGGAGGGAGAATTATGAGATTGTAATTCTCTATGGAAAAGAAGGTGAGAAGTTTTTTTAAAAAAAATATTTTATTATTAATATTTCTGTGACGGTTCCACGTAATGACTATGGCAGAATGGCAGTCCAGCAAGTGGACTGAATCTTCATAGTTGCTCTCTAGGCAAGGAGAGGTCTTGAGATTACCCACAAGTGCTCCAGATAGTTGCTTCTTGTGGGGAGACAGCAAATCAGAGGTCTCTAGTTGGTTTAGGGCACGGGTAGGCAACCTCAGCTCTTTTATGACTCATGGACTTCAACTCCCAGAATTCCTGAGTCAGCTGACTCAGGAATTCTGGGAGTTTTTTATTTATTTTTTATTTTTATTTTATTTGTATACAGCCCTTCTCCCGAAGGACTCAGGGCAGTGAACAGGGCAATACATATTAAAAAACAAGATACAAAATTAAAAACGATTAAACAAATGCCCATGAATAAGTTAAAACACATTAAAAATAGATTAAAACAGATTAATAAAACCCAACCCCATCCCATCAGGCCAGGCCAGCTTGTTCGAAAAGGTAGGTTTTGAGATCGCGCCGGAAGGAGCGGAGGTCAGGTGCTATCCGGAGCTCGACCGGAAGATGGTTCCATAAATCCGGTGCACCCACAGAGAACACCCTCCCCCTGGGGGCCACCAGTCGACATTATTTGACCGGTGGCACCCTGAGGAGGCCCTCTCTGTGGGAGCGTACTGGGCGGAGGGAAGTTGACGCCGGCCGCAGGTGCTCCCCAAGGTATTCCGGACCCATGCCATGTAGGGCTTTGTAGGTCATTACCAACACCTTGAATCTCACCCGGAAGACAACTGGAAGCCAATGCAGCTTGCGGAGCAGAGGTGTAACATGGGAGTGTCGGGAAACTCCCAACACAACTCTCGCGGCTGCATTCTGTACCAGCTGGAGCCTCCGAGTGGTCTTCAAGGGTAGCCCCATGTAGAGTGTGTTGCAGTAGTCCAGATGAGAGGACACGAGGGCGTGAGTGACCGTACGTAAGGCATCCCGGTCTAGATAGGGCCGCAACTGGCGCACCAGGCGAACCTGGGCAAAGGCCCCCTTAGTCACAGCTACTATATGGTCTTCTAGAGAAAGCTGTGAATCTAGGAGGACTCCCAAGTTGCGAGCCCTATCTACGAGGGGTAATAACTCACCCCCCATAGAGAGAGATGGGATATCCTGAATATCCCGAGATGCCGGTACGCACAGCCACTCGGTCTTGTCAGGGTTGAGTCAAAGCCTGTTCCTCCCCATCCAGACCCGAACCGCCTCCAGGCAGCGGGACATCACATCGAGGGCAACACTGGGGTGTTTTGGGGTCGAAATGAAAAGCTGGGTATCATCAGCATACTGATGATACCCAACTCCAAAACCACGAATGATCTCACCCAGCGGTTTCATGTAGATGTTGAACAGGAGAGGCGAGAGGACCGACCCCTGAGGGACTCCACAAGCGAGAGGCCTCGAGGTCGACCTCTGCCCCCCTGCCAACACCGACTGCGAGCGTCCCAGGAGATAGGAGGAGAACCACTGAAGGACCGTGCCTCCCACTCCCAATCCCCTGAGGCGCCGCAGCAAGATACCATGGTGGATGGTATCGAAAGCCGCTGAGAGGTCTAATAGGACTAGGACAGAGGAATATCCCCTGTCCCGAGCCCTCCAGAGATCATTCACCAGAGCGACCAATGCCGTCTCCGTGCTGTACCCAGGCCTGAAGCCCGATTGGTACGGGTCTAGATAATCCGCTTCATCCAGAACCAGAGGGAGCTGATGCGCCACCACACTCTCAACAACCTTCGCAAGAAAGCGAAGGTTGGAGACCGGACGAAAGTTATTTAACACAGCTGGGTCCAAGGCAGGCTTCTTGAGGAGAGGTCTCACCACCGCCTCCTTCAGGGCAGCGGGGAAACTACCCTCACTCAGAGAGGCAGATATAACTGCCTGGAACCAGCCTCGTGTCCCCTCCCGGGCTGCATAAACCAGCCAGGAAGGGCATGGGTCCAATAAACATGTGGTGGAGCTCAGCCTCCCCATAATCCTGTCCACTTACTCCGGAGTTACAGGATCAAACTCCTGCCAGATCACATTGACAAGATCACCCGTGTCCTGATTGTCTGACTCTGCCCAGTCGGACACCAAATCGGTCCGAATCCGAGCGATTTTATCCAACAGATGTTAACTAAACTCCTCAGCATGGCCCTGCAAGGGTTCCTCACTCACCTCCTGATTGAGGAGGGAGTGGTTCACCCTAAACAGGGCAGCCGGGCGATTATCTGCGGATGCGATAAGGGTAGCGAAGTAATTAGACCTCGCCACTCTTATCGCTGCGAGATAAGACCTAATATGGGTTCTTAGTCGCAATCGGTCGGATTCAGATCGGCTGGACCTCCAACCGCTCTCTAGGCCCCGTCTCCGACGCTTCATCTCCCGGAGCTCCATGGAGCCCACTGGGATCTGCGCCGGGTCAGGGGCCGCAAGGGTACAACTCGGTCAAGTGCCTCCGCGGCCGTCCTTTCCCAGGCTTCCACTAAGGCATCTGCCGAGCTGTGAGCAGAGGAGGCAGGTGGGGATCCCAGTGCTGCCTGGAATCTCTCAGGGTCCATTAAGCGCCTGGGGCGGAACCATCTAATTGGTTTGACACACCCACGGCAAGGAGCAGCAAAGCGGAAGGCCAGCCACAGGAGATGATGATCGGTCCATGACAGGGGCATAACAATTGGAGAGCCCCCACCAAGATCATCTAACCACCGTCCAGATAGAAAAACCAAATCAAGGGTGTGGCCTCCCACATGAGTTGGTCCATGAATTACTTGCATCAGGTCCATGGCCGTCATGGAAGCCATGAACTCCCGAGCTAACTCAGAAGATCCTCCCAGGGATGGTAGATTGAAGTCTCCCAAGACCATGAGTTTGGGAAACTCAATCACCAGTCCCGAGAGGATATCGAGAAGCTCAGGCAGGGCTGCCGCTGTGCGACTAGGTGAAAGGTACACCAGCAGCAAGCCCAACTGCGCCCTAGGGCCGCATCTCAGGAGGAGAGACTCACACCCGACTATCTGAAGAACGGTGGCCTCCTGCGGACACAAGGTTTCCCTCATAACTACCACCACTCCTCCGCCCCTACCCTGAGCCCGAGGCTGGTGCAGCACCCAGAAACCTGGTGGGCAAAGATCAACCAGGGGGATACCACCCTCTGGGCCCAACCAAGTCTCCATGATGCAAGCCAGGTCCGCGTGCTCCCCCTCAACCAGATCCTGGATGAGAGGAGCCTTATTAGCAACGGACCTGGCGTTCAAGTACACCAGCCGGAGCTCAGGTGGCTGCACATCCCTGCTCCCGGAACCTCGGGTCGAAAACAGAGGGTCGGAGCGCCTCACCGCTTGTAAATAGCAGAGATGCCCTCCCGAAGGTCGATACGGCCCTCTGATCTTACACCTGCTGCCAAGTCCACGAGTCATAAAAGAGCCAAGGTTGCCTACCTCTGGTTTAAGGAATAGCCCTCCCTGGTTGGTGCCTTTAAAGGAACACTGGGTTTGCATATTTTCTAATCACATTTAGAAATCACTTTCAGAAATTGGAGAAGGTGATAAGTTATTAAAATTGTATTTGTAGTGATGAGGCAGAGCTTCATTTCTATATATATATTTCTTTTCTTTTTCTTTTCTGTTTTTCCTGCTTTTTCTTTTCTGTACCTTCTATTTTTTTCATTGTATTTTTTTTAATTTCCATCGGGGTTTTTTTATCATTGTAATTTTTAATAAAATTGCTATTAAAAAGGAAGTCCTATTTCTCTTTTCTTCTCTTTTTAATTTATTTCTACGCTTCCTTCCTTCCTTTCCTTTGTCTTCTAAGAAAAGGTCTTTAGAAATGTAAGCAAATACATTAAAAAGAGACCTGTTAGACTGGCTTGTTTCCCCTTCTGGCTTGTTTGGCTGGCGAGTCAGAGATGAATAGATGATGCCACCTTCCCTGAAAGCAGCGTACAGGTGATCCTTGACATACAACCATTCATTTACTGACCAAAGTTGGAACAACATTGGAAAATGCGACTTATGTCTGTTTTTCACATTTATGACTATTACAATATCCCCATGGTCACACAATCAAAATTCAGATGCTTAGCTACTGGCTGTATTTATGACAATTGCCCTGCCCCGGGGTCATGTGATCACCTTTTGTGACCTTCTAACAAGCAAAGTCAATGGGGAAGCCAGATTCACTTTACGACCATTTTATTAACTTAAGAACTGCAATGATTCACTTAACAACTGTAGCAAGAAAAGCGGTAAAATGGGGCCAAACCCCTTTAACAATTGTCTCGCTTAGTAATGGAAACTTTGGGCTCAGCTGTTGTTATAAATTGAGGATTACCTGTACATCCATAAGCATTCTCTCCTCTAATTTTCTCCCACAAACCTGTGAAATTAGTTGGACCAAGAGAAAGGCCTGGCCCGGTGTCATCCAGGAAGTAGCCATGGTTGTGAGGATGGACTTCAGCCTGGGTTTTTCTACTTCTGATCCAGTATCTTAACCATAATACTATCCTGGCTCTGAACATAGAGATCTTTACTTGATAAGACTTTTTAAAATGGAAGGATGTGGCGGGTGGGGCTTGAAAAACAAAATAAGATACTTCTTGAATTCTTTTTGCTGCGCCCTCTAAAATTGTTTAGACATTTTCTGTAATAGAAGTGTCCATATAATATAAGTGCCCCTGCCTTTGTTTTTCCATGTACATGTTTTATGTACATGTACATTTATTTTTATATGGGTTGGTGTTTTTATGTAAGGCCTGATCTGATCTGAATTGGTCTGAACATCGACAAGAAGCAAATATTTAACATACTCCAATGTTAATCGACAAAGTATTTGTAATCTGTCTCCCATGTAACCTGTATTTTATCTAACTAATCTAACTTCCCCTTCCTTTATGGGTTCCCCTGTTATTGTTCAGTCATTCAATTGTGACTGGCACTTCCTGACCTACTGAATATCAATTCACCATGCCTGTTAGCCAGTGAGTACTAAAAATACAGCAGCTCAATGTTTATACAGATAAATTAAGATTGCTGAGGAAGAAAAAGGCTGCATACAGCTTTCTCTCTTCTATCTTTTCTTGCCTAGGCCACCATCCATCAACCATTCTCCATCTGGTGCCTTCCGGATATATTGGGTGACAATCTTCACATCCCCAGATAATTTCACTAAAGGCACAACATTGCTAGAAGATGCCAGCTGGTTACCATATTTGCATACTCACACTGTGATTGCTGCTGCTGCTGTTTTTATTGGGATTTTTAAAAAAGTTTTTCAAAACACACTGCCACAAACGATCCAGTGTTAAAGAGACCCCGTGTTCTTTTCTTCCTCATTTAAACTATTTGAAGCTTAATCCTCACCTTAGCAACCCATTTGAGGGAAGCCACCCAGGGGCTTTTCACATAGGGAGTCCCTTGCTGTATGTGAACAATTTTTAATTGCATGGAAATGAACCTGCTAGAAGAATAACAGCATTCTTCACTCCTCCAGCATCCCTCTTCCCACCTCCCAATCCCTCTGAATTGCTTTAATTTGCCCAGCTCTAAAACTGGCATAAATCTACTATCTGGGTAGGGTCTCATGGCCTTGAATTTCAGCAGTATCTTCACACTTCTCCCCTTCCCTGCTGTCGGTGCCAAGCAGTGGAGCTTAGTCATTGTGGTTCACTGAATTGCACCTCCGGCTACTAAAGACAAGGTATGTCAATCCAAGACTGCAACGCACCAACTCGGGGCTGATTCACCCAGAGTTTATTGAATTAACTCAATTGTCTGGATCTCCATGACTCACTAGCCATAAAATCATCGCATACACTGGGTTCACCAGTCATATTTGACTAAAATATGATTGGGAATATTGGAAGTAAGTGTTCTGTTCCAGCCTACTACCAGCCCTGCAGAAAAGGCAGGGACAACCCCTTTACAAAGGCAAAAGGCTGGAACTAAGCCTGCCAAATTTATTGACACAAAACAGAGCAAACTGAATAAAATACGAACCACAAAACAGGAGCTATTCAAACGGTTGCCTTCAGCAAACCAGCCCTCCCACGCATTCCCCTTTTAAACAGTTCAAGGCGTGGCTTCTCTCTGCCTCCTTCCGAGGTGCCCCATTGCCTTCCTCTGTTTACTCCTGATTGTCTGCCTCCTGCGTTGGGCGTCCTTGAACAGGGCTAGCTTTGGGTCATCTTCATCCACGCTGTCAGGGTCACACAGCTGGGTCTGCGTAATAACCAGATGAGAGGGGCCTGGCTGAGGGCTCTGCGAAGCCTCAGAACTGTCCTCTGCAGGCTCTCCAAAAAACCCCTCCTCCTCCTCCTCTGAATCGTCCGACCCAACTGCCGAACCCACAGGCTGACCCTGAATCACAACAGTAAGCTAGTGAGACAAAGATAAAAATCGGATCCTAGGACAAGTCTGCAATTACACTGTTTGATAAGTGTCCGAGTGTTTAAGAACCACTGAGTTAAATGAAAGGCGCCTGGCTATCCACAGGTTTATACTGTTATTACCTATTTATTTTTATTTTATTTATTTTAATTCCATTTATATCCCGCCCTTCTCCGAAGACTCGGGGTGGCTTACAAGCTTAGCAGTAGCCTTCATTCTATGTATATGCCTGCTTATTAGGGCTTTCACACACACCCCAAGTGGCATTATTACAAAGTCAGCTTAATTGCCCCCAACAATCTGGGTCCTCATTTTACCTACCTCAGAAGGATGGAAGGCTGAGTCAACCTTGAGCCTGGTGGGATGCAAACCTGCACTAATTGCAGGCAGCTGGGGTTACTTAAGGAGGCATTAGCCCACTGCTCCACCAAGGCTCCTTGATTGATCATTGGATGTTCAGACTGGATTTAGCATTTTTGTCCAAATATTGTCCTTTCCAAGGACCTGGAATAGACAGATATTGTTCTGTGATTAAGGTATTACAGGATGCAAGCTGTTTTTATGTTTATATAAACATAAATATTGTAAACATGTATGTTTGTATGTTTTATGTTCCAAGGAAAGGTTCCTTTTGCAACTGGCTGATGGTGAATTTCTCAGTGCCGATGGTGTTCAAGTGGTGCTCCAGATGTTTTGGAATTGCACCTCTGGCACCTTATTACTATTGGTACTATTTTTGCTTTCTTTTGCCACGATCGTTCTATCTGCAGGTCTTTGCATTTTGTGGTTTTTCTCCCGTTATTTCTCTTCCATTCTGCCCTCTCCAGGAACTGAAATGTCCACTTTCCAGAATTTTTTGTCTTTCTTATCAGCAATTGTTAATTCTGGAGTGTTATGTGGCATATGTTAGAATTCTATTCTATTTGAATTCTAACGTCCCAGCACACTTTAT
The DNA here is from genome assembly GCF_947247035.1 of Vipera ursinii. Classification (NCBI taxonomy): domain Eukaryota; kingdom Metazoa; phylum Chordata; class Lepidosauria; order Squamata; family Viperidae; genus Vipera; species Vipera ursinii. The sequence goes on from NC_139513.1 coordinate 202,847,494, forward strand.
CTTCTTCATTTTCTGCTACTTTGTGGTCCTATCTATCCTTGCTTGGAGGCAAATGGTATTTCTTGCAGATATTCCAACGCATCGGTGATACTTCTTTGTCATGCTATTATTTGTAGTCAGTTTATTCGCTGTTATCATTCCTATCTGTTCCCAACAATGTGAAATCACAACAGGGTGAAATGCCTTCATATGCATGACATTTTTCCCAAGAACCTAGGTAGGATGTCTTAATGTATCAGTGTAATATATGTGCGGATCCAACTTGTGTGGCCCTTTTCTGTTGTTACTACTATTATTATTACTACTATTATTATTTTCACATGGTCTACCAAATAGTTCTGGCTAGATTTGCTTCTTTTGGTTTGGTACTTTTGATTGGTTAGTTATTGTATTCCTCTTCCTCCCCCCCACCCCTCACAATTCAGAAGTCATCCAACACCATAAATTCTGAGTGGCTTACAACATAAAAAAGTAAAAATTAAACTTTTTCCCATGCATGTCAGGAAAAAAAACACATTGTCAACCAAATAGAATTCTACAGGGCTCCAGCTTTCCCCATCATTGTCAGAATAGAAGCCATGTTAATATCTGCAGAGTTGCTGTTCCAGAAGGCAGAGATGGCACACTTCCAGGGATCTGATAGATGGCATTATTGAATCAAAGGAATCCAGAGCATACCCACCCAGATCATACATGTTGGTGCTGTTGTGATCCATAAGCATCTTAAATAGCATATCAATCTATCTGTCTGTTGTCTGTCTTGCTGTGCAGGTCCTGAGGTTTTGCTTGATAAAAAAAATACAGGAAACCAGAAGTTGCCTTTAAGCTTTATGTTTTTATTCAGCTGAACAAAGACGGGCTCCTCTAAAAGAGAGAAGCCCCGAATGACCAGAAATCCTTGTATTTATTCTTTCTGATTACATAAGCAATCCACCCAGCAAAGCTGACACACATAAGATTTCACCCAGTAAGTCTGGCACGCTGTAGATAAGAAAGCAGAAGTAGCTAAAAATGTTCCCTTTTGGGTGTTTCCCTAAAGACATCGTACATTCCAAGGTGGGTTAGGACATTGGGTGTTTTCCTTGCTGTCCTTTCATGACCCTGCATCCATGACTCTGCAAGTGCCCAAAGACAGCAGGGCCATCTGCACATATTCACCATTCATACTTCCTGTGCTGTCTCCTAATTCCGGGTCAACAGTCTGTCTAAATATCATGCCTTCTGATGCCTGCCGGGATCATACTTGTAGTATTCTTGACAAGATTTTTCAGAAGTGGTTTGCCATTACCTTCCTCCTGGGGCTGAGAGAGAGCAACTGGCCCATGGTCATCCAGCTGGCTTTGTGCCTAAGGCTGGACTAGAGTTCATGGTCTTCCTAACCTGATGCCTTAACCAGTGCACCAAAGTCCATCTCCTTAATAATCTCTACTCTCAGTGCTTTTTTTGTAAAAGAAAAAGGTGCCAGAACTCACACGTGTCATACAACCCACCTTGCCTACCCTACAAGGTTCCATCCAAAAAAGGTGCCGGAACTCCGTTCTGAGCATTCTATGAGAAAAAAAGCCCTGTCTACTCTCCTATTAAATCAAATACTTTTGGTTGTGAAATTCAGTGTGCCCCCAATTATTTATTTGGATAAAAAGTTGGGTCTCTGTTATTCACAAAGAAGCTGTTTAACAAAGAAGCTGGAGTGGAATGATGTGTAGACTGCTGGTAGCTCCACTAGAGGTCAGACAACATACAATCAGTAGGAAAAAAATACTTAGGTAAGTGTTTGATAAGAGATTCATATATATACTGCTCAAAAAAATAAAGGGAACAGAAAATAAGACATCCTACTATTAAATACAGTACATTGTGTTGTTTAAGTGTTCCCTTTATTTTTTTGAGCAGTGTTATATACTTATAATAATAAGTATATAACTTTATATACTTATAATAATAAGTATATAACTTATTAATAATAAGTATATAATTATAATAAGTATATACTTATAATAAGTATTTGTTAAGTATTTAGAATACCTTGCAATGCCCAAATACGGGCCAAATCTTAGCGCCTGTTACTTGTCCCAGCTTCTGCCAACCTAGAAGTTCGAAAGCACGTAAAAATGCAAGTAGAAAAATAGGGACCACTACGGTGGGAAGGTAACAGCTTTCCGTGCGCCTTTGGCGTCTAGTCATGCCAGCCACATGACCACGGAGACGTCCTCAGACAAGCGCTGGCTCTTCAGCTTTGAAACGGAGATGAGCACTGGCCCCTAGAATCGGAAACGACTAGCATGCATGTGCGGGGGAACCTTTACCTTTATATATATACAGGGCTTTTTTTCTCATAGAACACACAGAACGGTGTTCCGGAACCTTTTTTTTGCCAAACAACAACAACAACAACAACCAAGCTCCCTTATTGATTTTCCTAAGCCTAGCAATCTTGGCTCTTTTTTATGACTCATGGACTTCAACTCCCAGAAATCCTGAGCCAGCCATGCTGAGGGGAAAGGGAGAGGTTTCCAAGCTGAGCCAAGCTGGCTCAGGAATTCTGGGAGTTGAAGTCCTTGAGTCATAAAAGAGCCTGCACTAGAGGAGGACATTAAAATTATTTACAGGATTACTTCTTTAGGAACTAAACTTTTAGAATCTAAAACAGCTAATTCAGAAAAGCCAACAGGAAAGAACCTCACATTTTTCATCTGCTTCTGTCTTTTGGAAGGTAAAATTAGATAACAAAATAATCTATTTCTTATGTTAACATCTCTGCAATGAAATCAAAGGTAACAGGAAAGAAATGAGAAACATTTTTCTCAATGTAATATGTCTAATTTAGCTGATTCTAGAAAAAAAATACTATCTTTTGTACACTCTTGAAAACTATTTTGAATCTAAACAATTCTTAAGAATGAAATATTCTTAATTTGGACTTTACTTTTACTGTTTGGACTGTTGTGTGTTTTGAAAAATAGATTATTTAGAATCTAGTTATGTTGCCCTTCAGTCTTTAAATAATTAACCTAGTATATACATAACAATATATGATGTTTTCTCTGGTGAGCTTAACATCAATAACAACATTTATTAAAATTAAAAAGGCTAAAATAATTTCTGGGGGTATTATCTGTATAGTAAAATTTTGGACAAGCAGTGATCATGTTACATATGTGCATAAGCGTAGTCAGTAGCATATGCCTTTTTAAAAATATCAAACGTGCAAAGAAACAAAAATAAGTCCAAAATATCTGTATTACATCCAGAAATGCCAACTTTGCAACCAATATTTCTCATCCATAACTATGGCACCCTAAGGATACCTGCATACATGCAAATGTTTCTCTGGGATCAGTAATGCAACAGGGATTGCTTTTTCCTTCCAGTAACATATACCTAAAACCAGTTTATTGCATTTGGCAATTATTTATTGCATTCATTTAATTTGAAATCAAGTGAAAAATTGATTTAAATTATTTTATTAAAACAAATTAATGGCAATTCTTTTATAAAAAGTTGCCTCAAACAAAATGAGTTTGACATGCCTGCTCTAGATAGTTGAATGCTCCAAAATAAATTGTAGACCAGGCCTGTACATGCAGCCTACCAAGCACCCTTGGACAGAGCACAGACTTTTTTTTGTAAAGTAATAAAATCACCACCACTGCCCTGAAAGTCATGTTGCCTAGTGCCTCCATGGCTTACCATGACCACAAGCTCCAACACTATAGATGCTCCTCTAGTCACCAAATCATTGATTAGCCCACCAGCATTCCTTTGCAGAGCACAAAGATTTTTAATTTATCAGTGTGGGCCTTTCCTTTCTACAAGTTTAATAATAATAATAATAATAATAATAATAATAATAATAATAATAATAATAATAATAAGAAGAAGAAGAAGAAGAAGAAGAAGAAGAAGAAGAAGAAGAAGAAGAAGAAGAAGAAGAAGAAGAAGAAGAAGAAGAAGAAGAAGAAGAAGATGGAAGGGATCTTGGAGGTCATCTTGTCCAACCCCCTGCTCAGGCAGGAAACCCTATACCATTTCAGACAAATGGCTGGCCAGTCTCTTCTTAAAAACTTCCAGTGTTGTAGCATTCACCACTTCTGGAGGCAGGTTGTTCCACTGGTTAGTTGTTCTAACTGTCAGGAAATTTCTCCTTAGTTCTAGGTTGCTTCTCTTCTTGACTAGTTTCCATCCGTTGCTTCTTGTCCTCCTTTCAGGTGCTTTGGAGAATAGCTTGACTCCCTCTTCTTTGTGGCAGCCCCTGAGATATTGGAACACTGCTATCATGTCACCCCTCACCCTTCTCTTCATTAAACTACACATACCCAATTCCAGCAACCGTTCCCTATATGTTTTAGCCTCCAGTCCCCCAATCATCTTTCTTGCTCTTCTCTGTACTCTTTCTAGAGTCTCGACATCTTTTTTACATCGTGGTGACCAAAACTGGATGCAGTATTCCAAGTATGGCCTTACCAAGGCTTTGTAAAGTGGTATTAATACTTCACATGATCTTGATTCTATCCCTCTGTTAATGCAGCCTAGCACTGTGTTGGCTTTTTTGGCAGCTGCAGCACACTGCTGGCTCATATTTAAGTGATTGTCCACTAGGACTCTGAGATCTCTCTCACAGTTACTACTATTGAGCAAGGTACCACCTATACTATACCTGTGCATTTGATTTTTCCTGCCTAAATGTAGAACCTTACTTTTTTCACAATTGAATTTCATTTTGTTAGATAGTGCCCAGTGTTCGAGTCTATCCAGATCCTCCTGTATCTTAAGCCTATCTTCTGGAGTAATTTGATGAGTTCCCCATCTATCCCCTCATCCAAATCGTTGATGAAGATGTTGAAGAGCTGCACAGACCTCTTCTAGATTTTCCTCTTGCCTTTCCAAGTTAACTCCTTGGTCTGTCATTGAGCAAGAATTGACTTTGTAGGGAAGCATATTATCATTTGATGTATATTTAACATATGTTCTACCTTTATTTACCAATTATATAATATTTGTATGCAATCCACATGGCGAGGTTTGGGGAAACTTACAATAGAAAAAAATATTTTTAAAATCATAAGATTAAAACATCGCCTGGCCCGCACCGCCTCTGCTGCCCGCATTGAACAGCCCTGCCATATAGAGTGGGCTCTGCTGCTCCCACAGCACCAGCCATGCCAGCTCCGTCCCCAGGGAGGGGAGCCCACCGCCAACACCCTTCGCACCTGTGACTGCAGCAGCACCGCCCCCCCACCCCACCCCCCCGCCTCCTGCGCCCACCAAGATGAGAGTTTCGGCACCTTTTTTTTTATTAGAAAAAAAGCACTGTATATATATAAAATCCAGGGCAGAAGTTACTTTCTTTCTAACTATTATTGTCATCAAAATATGCAAAACTGTGTCATTCTTGAGCATCCTCTATTCCCAAGTACTAATAATACTGTATTTTGCTGAATATTTTTCTATTCTGTCAAAAAAAATCCTCTGTAAAATTCAATAATGTATTCTCTGATGTTATTATTGGTGTGGTCCCTCCAGCCTTCAAACATCCACCTCATCATATAACCCCACCTATAAATAATGTTGCCTTGCCTTACTCCGCAGTGGAAAAAGAGATGAAGCTGTATATCTTATGTTCTTAGAGATGCATGGCTTCTACTCTTTATTCTCCCAGCATTCTCCCAGCCCAGCCCATCACCCAGAAGATCAAGAATAATCAGAGCCAGGTCATTTTAGATTTCGCCAAGTCTTTCATAATTATTTTTTTTTAAAAAAGCACCCCTGCTAGCACAGCTCTACTTTCAAAGACTGAGCCGGTATAGCTGAACTGCAGAATGAGAAAATTTAATTTTGCTTCAGAAAAATGGAACTCGGCTAGAGACATGGCTTCCCATTCAGTGTTTATTCTTCATCTAAGTCTCTTGCCCCAAACTGTAGAAGAATTGTTTTTGGCAGTCCAGCTTGACTTGATCATTGCTCATCTTAATTGCTTCCTCCATCACCAGCCTCTTTCCACCAATAAACATCTCCACTGAATGCTCAAATGCTGGAATTAATTTTATTTACTTTTCATTGGCTGCTGATTTAGTGGCTTTGTTATCAGAGTCACATTCATTTGCCTCACTTTTTACCACCTGTCTCTTCTGCTCTGTCTTAGTGTCAGTCTTTATCTCTGAAATCACAGGAGAGAATAAAGAAAAGAGAGGAGAACAGACAGAGAGAAATAGCTCTGTCAAGGCTATATATATATATATATATATATATATATATATATATATATATGTATGTATATATGTATATATATATGTGTAAATTACTAACAAAGAATTAAAGGGAAACTGAAATGCATTTCTGACTCATTAGTCGTCATCAGCCAGCCATACCCTTCTGAGATTCGAACCATGGGCTGATTGCATATGAGGCAGTGTTATTTGCCTCTAAGCCACAAGGTCTCTCTCGCTCTGTTAGCTTTTTTTTCCGCAAGGGAAGATATGTTTCAAATGTTAACTCTTTAGATTACCTTGCTAGGCCCCAAACATGGGGCAAATCTTTATTTCCTGTTTTCAGCCTATCTTGAAGGCTATCGAACAGGCAGTAGTCACACCGGACAATTCCTATATTTGTGTAAATTACTAACAAAGAATTAAAGGGAAACTGAAATGCATTTCTGACTCATTAGTCGTCATCAGCCAGCCATACCCTTCTGAGATTCGAACCATGGGCTGATTGCATATGAGGCAGTGTTATTTGCCTCTAAGCCACAAGGTCTCTCTCGCTCTGTTAGCTTTTTTTTTCTGCAAGGGAAGATATGTTTCAAATGTTAACTCTTTAGATTACCTTGCTAGGCCCCAAACATGGGGCAAATCTTTATTTCCTGTTTTCAGCCTATCTTGAAGGCTATCGAACAGGCAGTAGTCACACCGGACAATTCCGGACAATTCCGGACAATTCCGGACAATTCAGAAATGCATTTCAGTTTCCCTTTAATTCTTTGTTAGTAATTTACACAAATATAGGAATTGTCCGGTGTGACTACTGCCTGTTCGATAGCCTTCAAGATAGGCTGAAAACAGGAAATAAAGATTTGCCCCATGTTTGGGGCCTAGCAAGGTAATCTAAAGAGTTAACATTTGAAACATATCTTCCCTTGCAGAAAAAAAAGCTAACAGAGCGAGAGAGACCTTGTGGCTTAGAGGCAAATAACACTGCCTCATATGCAATCAGCCCATGGTTCGAATCTCAGAAGGGTATGGCTGGCTGATGACGACTAATGAGTCAGAAATGCATTTCAGTTTCCCTTTAATTCTTTGTTAGTAATTTACACAAATATAGGAATTGTCCGGTGTGACTACTGCCTGTTCGATAGCCTTCAAGATAGGCTGAAAACAGGAAATAAAGATTTGCCCCATGTTTGGGGCCTAGCAAGGTAATCTAAAGAGTTAACATTTGAAACGTATATATATATATATATATATATATATATATATATATATATATATATATATATATATATATATATATATATATATATATATATATATTGCAGTCCTACAGTTATCTATTTGCTCCTAGAGAATGCTTTTTTAATTAAATATAAGAACTCAGTAACCTCAGACTTTTGCTTTCTTAACACACGTGGCTATTTCTCTGGCATCTCCTATAAGCCAACAAACATAAAAAAATAAAAAATAAATCTCAGATCTGTGGATGGTTCCACTGTGTTGGCCTCCACAGGCCCAAAAGCTACCCTTAAACCTTGAAAAGTAGGTGAGAGCCAAAATAAGGCAGTCAGCTGATTTTAAATTAACAATGAATGACATATTTATTATTTTATTACATTAAAAAATGATCAGCAGGTGCAAGTTTTGGAGGGTTTCCGAAGACTTCCAAGGGATCCTGGAGCCTCTGGTTGCTTACCTCTGGAATAGGGACGTTGTGTAGTTGCCAGACAGGCTGATGGTCAAGAATTCAACCACGACACTAGTAAGGATGGGGTAAAGCTAAGGACTACGTTATTTGGGGGTAATCTGCTCCATTCCTTTTGTCGCCTTCTTTTTTTCTCCCCAGTGGGTGGCTAGGAAAAGGACAGGTTTGTCCTTCTCACAGGTCTGCATTTACGGCTGTGCCAAAAAGGTTTCTTCTGCATTGTTAGAATTCTTGAAGCTGGGAGGAGAACATCCTGGTCCAGTCTTGGGGGTGGTGGAATGTCCCGCAGTTCAGTCACAGCGCTGCCTATACAGCCCTTTCCCCAGGACTCAGCAACTTCCCTGGCTTCCTTTTCTCCACTTAACATCCGCAGGCTCATCAGTCAGGAAATGCCTCCCACAAAGCTTTTTCCAATGAAGAACAGCCTGGTGAAACACTGAGGAAATAGGTAACAAATAATACAATACAATACTTACATCCAAAACTGAGCTCAACATTTCTGCGACTGACGGACACATTGGTTGAGTGAGTTTTGCCCCCATTTTATGACCTTTCTGGTCGCAGTTGTTAATCATTGCAGTTGCTAAGTAAGTAACATGGTTGTTAAGTGACTCTGGCTCCCCCATTGACTTTGCTTGTTGGAAGGTCACAAAAGGGGATCGCATCACACACACACACACACACACACACACACACACACATATCAGGGACAGTGCAACCGTCATCAATATGGTCTGAATTTTGTCTGAATTTTGATCACGTGATGCTGCAGTGGTCGTAAGTGTGAAAAATGGTCATAAGACACTTTTTTCAATGCCGTTGTAACTTCAAACAGTCAGTAAATGAAATGCTGTTGTTAAGTTGAGGACAACCTCTATCTGAATCCCCAGCCACCTTGCAAAAACAGGAAGATCAAAACAGCCACCAACAGGCACCACACATCCTCTGAGAATGAGTTAGAAAAATGATCCAAGTACAATCCTCCAAAAGGCAGAGCTCAGAGCTACAGCTATTAAAGATGCACTTGCCATAAAGATAACCCTTCTGATACAAGCAGCAATCTTTTTTTTCCCCACTCCTCTCTCTCCTTTCTCTCTCTCACTCTCTCTCTCTTTTAAAGGAAAAACACTAAAGGGTGTTGACACACTTGCATAAATTCATGCTGGCAGTAGATAATGTTCCCCGACAAAAAGCTTATTCACGGTGATTGGACGACCACCCATTTGTTATCCGAGTTCCTCTGAGAGAAAATCTGAAAACAGATTTAGCAGCAAAGCAATCCTTAGCATGAAAGCTAAGCAAGACAGAAAATGTCACTCGCCAAATTGCTCTGTTAAAGATGCAGAAGCTGGGTCAGTTTCAAAGGGGGCAACTTTTTGCTTGCATCTAGACGTAGTCTGAAATTCACGTGTAGATTAATGCTGAGGTTTCTGGTATTGTCAGTTGCTTAAAGATTCATCTCAGGGAAACTGAAAAAAAAAGATTAGGGTGGAAACAATACACACACATATATATATATATATATTTGACATGATTACAGGTGTTTTGCCTCCAAGAGGAACAAAGCAAGCTTGCCTGATAGATTTTTCAGCAGATCTTGTAACATTCATGAGCGACTTGAATACAAGTTTTTTTCAATAAGTGTTTTGAAGGCAAAAGAGGTTATAAATACTGCAGCTGCAGCTGGCTACTGATTTACGACAGAGCACAGCTACCTTTGCCAGAACTATTTGATGTCAGCTGAGATTTTGCAAAATAGGAATTCTGCCAGTTCTGACAGCCTAAAATCCAGGGGGCAAAAAAAAGCAGAAGGCTGATCATGTGGCACTCCCATCAACAGGCCAGAGCCTTATAGCCAGAAGACTGCTGTGAAAATGAGAGGGGAAAAAGCGGAGGAAAAAAAGCTAAGCGGTGATCATTATAACAACAGTAGGCAAGCCACAAAGTGATTTGCTTCAGGTGAGAAATTGGAGGTGGGCTGGCACAATCAACAAATTGTTTACTTTGGGGTAAAGTAGCACTATGGGTGGAATTGTCTGGGTTTTCAGGATTTGGCACTTGAAACAAAAAGGCATGGATTCACGTCGTGCTAAGCCATTTTTTTTAAAAAAAAATGTTGCTAA